>NW_003852485.1:2019225-2118119 GCF_000181295.1 Otolemur garnettii | reverse complement strand
GTTCCTGATCTGAGTGGAAATGATTTCAGTTTGACTCCATTCAATACAATATTGGCTGTAGGGGGGTGGGATATTTTAGAAAGGGATGACCCCAGGCACATGTAGATCAATTTTACTAATAGAATAAATAGGGAATTTAGAAGTGGTAGATTTTTGACCAAGCATGTTCATTAGGCAACTTTCTATTCATAACATTTGGAAAGTGCAAATCATAAAACAGTGGAATATTTTAATAACTCTGGATGTAAATGGCATGGCATGAAACCATAAGACAGTGCCAAATTATCCAGTTTTAGTGTGGTTCCCAATAGGAAAAATGATTCCTTCTTTCTTATGGAAGTAAATTGACATAAAATAATTTTTAATTCCATAGTATATATTTTGATGTAATAATAAATGTATACTTTATGGTAATTAGCACACCAATAGACATACAGATAATTTCATCACCTGGAAATTTTAAGATTCTAGTCAACCAACATCTCCATAGACAACCTCTGTCTGATTTATATTTTTATAACTCCAGATTATTTGTCTTTTCTTGAACATCATATGAATGAAATCATAGAGTATTCATTGTTTTGAATCTGATTTAAATTTTTTCAACATAATAGTTAAGAGATATATTTATGTTGTTGGATATATTAGTAAATTATTTTTAAAGTCAATTTTATTGAGTCACAATTTATACAAAAACATTTGATAATTTTAAGTATATAATTAAATGAGTTTTAACAAATATATACAGCTTCTCTCTTTCTAATCTGGATGGCTTTTATTATATTCCTTGACTTATTTCACTGGCTAGGTTCCTAGCATTATAATAAATAAGAGTAGTGAGAGTGGACATAATTTCCTTGTTTTCAGTCTTAAGAGACTGTACTATACAGTGCAATGCTAGATGTAGATTATAAGTAAGTTCCCTTAACAGATTCAAGAAGTCTCCTCTTTATTTGCTAAGAGATTTTATCATGAATACATACTGAACTTTTTGGTATGCCTTTTCTACATCTACTAATATGATCAGGTTTTGTTTTTCATTGTCTCCTGGGGGAAAATACATTGGTTGGTTTTCAGATTTACAATTAATCTTGCACTTCTAGGATTAATTCTATTAGGTCTCATTGTATTATCTCTTTCATATATTGATGCAATAAATTTTCAATCATTTTGTGAATATTTTTCAAGTTTATGTTTATGAGGTATATTGGATTGCAGTTTTATTTTCTTTTATATATTTGTCCAATCTTGAAATAAAAGTAATGATCCTATAAAATGATCTCAGAAATGTTCTTTTCTACTTTCTGAAATAACTAGTGTAAAATTGGTATTATTTATTCTTTAAAAGATTGATAAAATGTATTACCTAGGCTTAGAGATTTCATTCTTAGAAAATTTTTAATTATGAATTTGGTTTTATTTAACAATAAAAGACTACTAAGCTTTTCTATTATTTTATTTAGTTTTGGCAATTTATACTTTTCAATGAATCTGTACATTTCATGTATGTAATCAAATTTATTGGCATAAAATTCACTTACTATCACTTAATGATTGTGGTGATGTCTCTAATTTCATATTGGTAATTTATATTTTTTTAATGAATTTAACCAGATGCTTACCAATTTATTGATCATTTCAAACAACCAACTTTAGAATTTATTGATTTTTCTCTGCTTTTTTGTTTTCAACTTCATCTTATAATACATTCATTTTATTTAAATAGTTATCTCTATTTACTTTGCATTAGTTTTTTTCCTCCTAATTTTTAAGTTGAAAGTTTAAATCACTGCTTTGAGACTTTTCTTTTCTAAAATTATCATTTAACAATGCTATAAAATTATCTATAGGCAATGCTTAAACTCCATAGCTCAAATTTTTATATATGGTATTTTCTTTTTCATTCACTTCAAAATATTTTATAATTTACCTTGTAATTTATCTTTTAACAATGGTTTTTTAAAAATTGTGTTGTTAAATTTTCAAATATTTGAAAATTTTCTACCTGTCTTTGTCTTATTTAATTCTGTTTTATTTGGATAACATTGTTGCATTCAATCTTTTAAAATTTGTTTTGTGGGAGGGAAGGCAAGATGGCCAACTGGAGCCAGATTTCCACAGAGAAATTTCCAGAAGGAGAATTAAAGGACAGAAGTTTAGCAAGTAAGCTGATGGTTTGGGGCTGAGCCAAGAGAGAAGGTTGAAGAAAAGACATCAACCCTGCTGAGGTGATCTGCGTCCCCAAGAAAACAAATGATAGGTACAAAATCCATCACCAAGTGGAGGGGATCCTTCCACTTATCCCCCATGATAAGGGATTGCAGTATACTCTATACAAACAAGTGAGCAGAATTCGGATCCCCTCTTATTTTATCCCATGGAAGAGAGCCTGTAAAAACCAGAACTGCTTCCCTAGAGAGGACTTACGAATGTACCATGGCACTCTCCCATCAGGCATAAAACTGTATATATTCTCTACCTGCAATTCTGAACTCCCAGCACTCCCTTCCACTCTCACCCTGAGGTCTGGAAGACCATTCCCTATGGAGTCCAGATTCTTGGGCATTTTCTCAGAAGGTGTGGGCAAGGTATGGGCTGTTGCTGGTCTGTGCTGATTCTGCAGCACAGGAGAAGATGGTGGACTAAGGGAAACATGTGGGAGAGGGAGAGGTGGTGCCCCACATCACAGAGCACCAATAGTAGTGGAGGGAACAATAGGGCTTACAACCCTGGGGGTGTTTTTGAGACACACTCCCTGTCTCTCTGGACAACCAGAGTAAGCCAGGCATCTCCTCCTATGGCAGACGCTATCAGAACAGATCTGGGATGATAACACAGGCACCGTGAGTGAAGAGTATGCCTGAGGTGGTACCTGCCTGGACGGGGCACAGGGGAGATGGAGAATAGAAGATGTGTGGACCAAGAAGGCATATTCCCAGGGCGGGGCTGAGCCAGGACTGCTTTAGTGAGCCTAAGCAGCACCCAGCCCTCAGGGAATCATAGCTGAGACAAAGGCAGACAGGCAGAGGCTGGAACTCAGAGCTGATTGTCAGCCCTAATCACACCTGCCCCAAGACAGACTGCAGTGGAGACAGACACACCAGCTCCAGGCAGCAGCGGCACAGACTGGAGCTGACTCACAGTTTCTGTGAACTCAAATAGCACCTGGTTTGCAGAGGAATATAGCCAGGACAGAATCACAAATTCTGCAAAAATATAAATGTCAGCACATCAATCAAGGGCAGGGCAGGAACTGAGTGAACTGCCCCAGCCTCCCTTAACTGCATGAGGTTGTCAGGCCTCAGCTCCTCCTGCCAGATGGTGGCAGAATGTGGAGGCCTGGCTGAGAAGACATAGATCTCTGTGTAACTCAGGCAAGCACAAATCTCTGGAGAAGCATCTGCTCATTGGAAGGAACTGGGTCACAGGCCTGTGGAGTTACCAGTGACTGCGTGTGACAGAGGTACAAGGTGGACAAGGAGGCATCAACCTTCCCAGACTAATTCATTTGCTGGGCAGATCCTTCTGACTCCACGGAGCACCAGAACAAGTCATACTCAAGTTGCCAGCAGACCCTTGCTGTCTAGTTGCCAGAGACATTTTGAACTCTCCCACTTGAGACCGGGTGCTGACTGGGACAATTGATTTGGATTCTCAGACTGGACCAATCACCTGAGGACTATCCAAAGTGGTATCCTTGGTGTGTGGTTGTTGGAAGGTTTGATTTCCTTTTCTAGTTGTTGCCTGTGGGGGGAAGGTGACTTAATTGCTGGTATTTCTCCACAGCTGAGACTTCAACCCAGAGTAACTGATTCACTAGAGTAGGACAGAGACCAGCTGAAAGGAAGACAGAGTCACTTAGCCCCACCACACCAAATAAGTCCCCAGTGTCTCAGGCTGTAGCACAGTATAGGTCCTTTGCAAAGCTCTGGGGGAAAAGGTACAGATACCAGCACCAGATCTTGGGCAAAGGGCTGGTTAATCACTACTCCAGGAGCCCCCCAACCCAAATTCACCTTATCTGCTCATCTAGCCAAATGGTGTAAAATAATCATGGGGTGCAATCGGTGGGAAAACTCCAATAACATGAATAACCCACTGTATGCATCCTTTGCATAGCTCTAGGGGAAAGGGTACCAGTCCCAGCTCTTGGGCAAAAGGCTGGTTAATCACTGCTTCAAGACCTCTCAACCCAACTTCACCTTATCTGCTCATCTAGCCAAACAGTATGAAATAATCATGGAGTAGAATCAACAGAAAAACTCCAATAATATGAATAACCAGAGCAGATCAACTCCCTCAAGGAATGACATGGCAGGCACAACTGAAGATCCCATTCATAAACAAATGGCTGAGATGTCAGAAATCAAATTCAGAGTTTGGATTGGAAATAAGATTAATAGAATGGAGGTAAAGTTGGAATTAGAAATTCAAGGAGCATTTCAAAAGTTATCTCAAGAATTCAGTGAATTCAAAGACAAAATCACCAAAGATTTTGACACATTGGTAGAAATACAGTAGAATCCCTCGGTAACAGAATGGAACAGGAAGAAGAAAGGATTTCAGACATTGAAGACAAATTTTCTGAATGATCCATAAACGCTCAAACAAGAAGAGAAGTGAAGAGCAAAAACAGGCCATTGTCTCAGAGAGCTCTGGGATAATTTGAAGAAAACTAATATTTTCCTTATAGGAATTCCTGAGGGTGATGAAGTGGCTTCAAAAGGCATAGATAATCTTCATGAGATAATGAAGGAGAACTTCCCAGACATTCCAAGAGATGCTAAAATTCAGATAGCAAACAGTTTCAGTACCCTAGTATTACTCAACCCAAATAAGACATCTCCTACGTACATTATAATTAACTTTGCCAAAGTTAAAATGAAGGAGAAAATTCTGCAAGCAGCTAGACATAAGAAAACCATAACCTACAAGGGGAAGAACATTAGAATGACTGCAGGGCTATCTGCTGAAACCTTTCAAGCTAGAAGAGGGTGGTCATCAACTTTTAATCTAAAACAAAATAACTGTTAACCCAGGATTCTGTATCAGGCAAAACTGAGTTTCATTTATGATGGGAAAATTAAATACTTTAATGACATTCACATGTTGAATAAATTTTCCATAACTAAAGCAACACTCCAGGATATTCTTATACCTATCCTCCATTATGATCAGTGTAATCCTTCACCACAAAAGTAAACTCGGTCAGAAACTTTTGATAAAATTCTAACTTCCACAGTGGACGCTGGACTTTTGAAAAACTCTATACCTAAAATTCTGCCAGGCTCATTAATATTTACAATTAATGTGAACAGCTTAAATTGCCCTCCATAGAGGCACAGGTTGGCTGACTGGATACAAAAACTCAGGCCAGATATCTGCTGCCAACAAGAATCTCATCTTACCTTAAAAGATAAATACAGTCTCAGGGTGAAGGGATGGTCATCTGTAATTTAGGCAAATGCAAATCAGAAAAAAGCAGGTATTGCAATTTTATTTGCAGATACAATAGGCTCTGAACCAACAAAAGTAAGGAAAGACAAGGATGATCACTTCATATTTGTTAAGGGTAACACTCAACATGATGAGATTTCAATTATAAACATTCATGCACTGAACCAGTATGCACCTCAATTTATAAGAGAGATTCTAACAGATAGGAGGAACTTGATTTCCTCCAGTACTATAATAGTCAGACATTTTAACACTCCTTTCGCAGTGTTGGATAGATCCTCCGATAAAAAGCTAAGCAATGAAATTTTAGAATTAAACTTAACCATTCAATTGGATTTAACATACATCTACAGAACATTTCAACCTAACAAAACTGAATACACATTCTTCTCTTCAGCACATGAAACATACTCCAAAATTGATCATATCTTAGGTCATAAGTCTAACCTCAGCAAATTTAAAAGAATAAAAATTATTCCTTGCATCTTCTCAGACCATCATGTAATAAAAGTTGAACTCAATAACAACAGGAATCGGCATACTTGTACAAAAACATGGAAACTAATAACCTTATACTGAATGGTAGCTGGCTCATAGACAAGATTAAGAAGAAAATTGCAAATTTTTTGGAACAAAACAACAATGAAGACATGTGTTACCAGAACCTCTAGCATACTGCAAAGATAAATTTTCCCTAAGAGGGAAATTTATACCATTGCAAGCCTTCCTCAAAAGAATGGAAAGAGAGGAAGTTAACAACTTAATGGGACATCTCAAGCACCTAGAAAAAGAAGAACATTCCAATCTCAAACCAAGCAGAAGAAAATAAATACCCAAAATTAGAGTCGGATTAAATGAAATTGAAACAATAGAATTATAGAGCAGATCAATAAATCAAAAAGTTGGTTTTTTGAAAAGGTCAATAAAATAGATAAATAGATAAACCTTGGGCTAATTTAACCAGGAAAAAAAAGAGTAAAATCTCTAATTTTATCAATCAGAAATGACAAAGACAAACTAACAACAGACTCTTCAGAAATTCAAAAAATCCTTAATGAATATTACAAGAAACTCTATTCTCAGAATCAAAGAAATCTGAAGGAAATAGACCAATACTTGGAAGCAGGCCACCTTCCAAGACTTAGCCAGAATTAAGTGGACATGTTGAACAGGCCTATATCAAGTTCTGAAATAGCATCAACTATACAAAATCTCCCTAAAAAGAAAAGCGTGGGACCAGATGGCTTCACATCAGAATTTTACCAAATCTTTAAAGAGGAACTAGTACCTGTATGACTCAACCTTTTTCAAAATATAGAAAAAGAAGGAATACTACCCAACACATTCTATGAAGCAAACATAACCTTGATCCACAAACCAGAAAAAGACCCAACAAGGAAAGAAAATTATAGACCAATATCTCTAATGAATAATAATACAAAAATATTCAATAAGATCCTAGCAAACAGAATCCAGCAGCACATCAAACAAATTATACACCATGACCAAGTAGGTTTTGACCCAACCAGGGTCTCAAGGCTGATTCAATACACATAAATCTATAAATATAATTCATCACATAAACGAAAAATTTTTAAAAGACCATACAATTCTCTCAATTGATGCAGAAAAAGCTTTTGAAAATATCCAACATCCTTTCAGGATCAGAACACTCAAGAAAAGGGGTGTAGAAGGGACATTTCTTAAACTGACAGAGGCCATCTACAACAAACGCACAGCCAATATTGTATTGAATGCAGTTAAATTAAAATCACTTCTACTCAGATAAGGAACCAGGCAAGGTTGCCCATTGTCTCCACTGATTTTTAACATTGTAATGGAAGTCTTAGCCATCACAATCAAGCAAGAGATGGCAATCAAGGTTATCCACATAGGGTCAATAGAGATCAAACTTTCACTCTTCGCAGATGATATGATTGTATATCCTTACATCATCAGGAATTCTACCACAAAACTCTTAAAAGTGATCAAGGGATACAGCAGTGTCTCAGGTTACAAAATCAACACTCATAAATCTGTAGCCTTTATATATACTAATCATGAAAAAACAGTGAAGGACTCTATTCCTTTCACAGTAGTGCAAAAGAAGATGAAATTTGGGGGAGTTTAGCTAACAAAGGAAGTGAAAGATCTGTATTAAAGAGAACTATGAATCTCTAAGAAATGAAATAGCTAAATATGTTAACAAATGAAAAAACATACCATGTTCATGGCTGGGGAGAATCAACTTTGTTAAAATGTCTCTACTACCCAAAGCAATATACAATTTTAATGCAATCACTATTAAAGCTCCACTGTCATACTTTAAAGATCTCAAGAAAATAATACTTCATTTTATATGGAGTCAGAAAAAAAATTAAATAGCGAAGACATTATTCAGACATAAAAACAAAGCAGGAGGAATCACACTACCAGACTTCAGACTATACTATAAATCAGTAGTGATCAAAACAGCATGGTACTGGCACAAAAACAGAGAGGTAGATGTATGGAACAGAATAGAGAACCAAGAGATGATCCTATAAATCAAAAGTGATCAAAACAGCATGGTACTGGCACAAAAACAGAGAGGTAGATGTATGGAACAGAATAGAGAACCAAGAGATGATCCTAGCTACTTACCATTATTTGATCTTTGATGAGCCAATTAAAAATTTTCAGTGGTGAAAAGATTCCCTATCTAACAAATGGTGCTGGGTGAAGTGGATGGCAACCTGTAAAAGACTGAAACTGGACTCACACCTTTCACCATTAACTATAATAGACTCTCATTGGATTAAAGATTTAAACTTAAGACATGAAACTATAAAAATACTAGAAGAAAGTGCAGGGAAAGCACTTGAAGAAATTGGCGTGGGTGAATATTTTATGAGGAAGACCCCCCAGGCAATTGAAGCAACACCAAAAGTACACTACTGGGATTTGATCAAACTAAAAAGCTTCTGTACAGTCAAGAACACAGTAAATAAAGCAAGCAGACAGCACTCAGAATGGGAGAAGATATTTACAAGTTGTTTCTGACAAAGGTTTAATAACCAGAATCCATAGAGAACTCAAACGTATTAGCAAGAAAAGAACAAGTGATTCCATCTTAGTGTGGGCAAAGGACTTGGAGAGAACTTGAAGACAGGCACACGGCCTATATACATATGAAAACATGCTCATCATCCTTAATAATCAGAGAAATGGAAATCAAAACTACGCTGAGATATCATCTAACTCCAGTAAGATTAGCCCACATCACAAAATCCCCAAACCAAGGATGTTGGCATGGATGTGGAGAAAAGGGAACACTTCTGCACTGCTGGTGGAATGCAAACTAGTATGTTCCTTTTGGAAAGATGTTTGGAGAACACTTAGGCATCTAAAAATAGACCTGCCATTCAATTCCACAATTCCTTTACTAGGTATATATCCAGAAGACCAAAAATCACATTATAACAAAGATACATGTACCAGAATGTTTATTGCAGCCCAATTCATAATTGCTAAGTCATGGAAGAAGCCCAAGTGACCATCAACCCACAAATGGATTAATAAATTATGGTATATGTACACCATGGAAGCCTTTGGAGCTGGAACATATTCTTCTTAGCAAAGTATCTCAAGAATGGAAGAAAAGTATCCAATGTACTCAGCCCTACTGTGAAACAAATTTATAGCTTTCATATGAAAGCTCTAACCCAATTATAGCCCAAGTATATGGGGAAAGGGGAGAGGGAGGGGAGAGGAAGGGGGAGGCTGGATGGAGGGAGGGTAATTGGTGGGACCACACCTATGGTGCATCCTAGAATGGTACATGTAAAATTTACTAAGTGTAGAATATAAATGTCTTGACACAATAACTAAGAAAATGTCTTGAAGGCTATGTTAACCAGTTTGATGAAAATCTTTCAAATTGTATATAAAACCAGCACATTGTACCCCTTGATTGCATTAATGTCCACAGCTATGATTTAATAAAAATAAATAAATAAATAACATTTGTTTTGATTTTTTATGTAGGATATATTCTACTTTGATGAATGTTCTTTTTTTTTTTTTTCCAGACAGAGTTGCACTCTCTTGGCCTGGATTGAGTGCTGTGGCATCATAGCTCACAGCAATCCTAAACTTTTTGGCTAGAGCAATTCTCTTGCCTCAGCCTCTCAAGGAACTAGGGCTATATGCACCCATCACAAGGCCCAGCTAGGTTTTCTGTTTTTTTGTGTGTGTCTATGTGTGTGAGTATCCTTGTGGGAGCCAGTTTTCTCCACTGACAGCCTCTCCAAATTCCAGGTATTCTCTCTGGTATGTGATACTACCAGGTTATACATACAGATTGTTCAATCTCAATAATCCACACGTTGTTTTAGTTTTTCTTTAAAAGTACTTTTTATCCTAGTTTTTATTAAATCATAACTGTATACATTTATGGGGTGCAATGTGAAGATTTGATATAGAATGTGGAATGCTTAAAGCAAACTAATTAACATAACCATCCCCTCACTTATTTTTGTGGTAAGACATTTATAATATGCTCTTAGTTGTTTTGAAGTGTACCCTTGCGTTATGTACATTAGGTGAGATCCTGCCAAATACATTCCCTCCACTTGCCCTTCTCCCCTCCTCTCCCTGTTTTCTTTCTGGACTATCTTTGTGTTTTATCATTCTTATGAATGTGAAAGTATTTCTATATTGGTTTTATAATAGTATTGTGTACATTGGATACTTTTTCTTCCATTCTTAAGATATTTTACTAAGAAGAATATGTTCCATCTCCATCCAGGTAAACATAAAAGAACATAAAATGGCCTCCATTTGGATGCCCTGTATATCCTTCTCCTGACTGGTTGCATTGGCTAGAACTTCAAGAACTATGTTGAATAGTGGGCATCCTTGTCTGCTTCCAGTTCTGAGTGGAAAAGCTTTCATTCAGTATGATATTACCCATGGGTTTGTCATAGATGGCTTCAGTCAGTTTAAAAAATGTGCCACCTATGCCTATTTTCTTAAGTGTTCTTGATAGAAGAAGATGCTGAATTTTATCAAATGCTTTTTCTGCTTCTATTGAGAGGATCATATAGTCTTTGTTTTTGCTTCTGTTGTTATGGTGAATTAAATTTATTGATTTGCGTGTGTTAAACCAATCTTGGATCCCTGGGATGAAGCCTACTTTATTGTGATACAGAATTTTTTTAATGTGTAGCTGTAATCTATTTTTGCATTGATATTCATTGGTGAAATTAGTCCCTGGTTCTCCTTTTTAGTTGGGTCCTTTCCTTTTTGGTATCACAGTGATATTTGCTTCGCAGAATACCTTGGGTTAGGTTTCTTCCTTTGTTAAAAGGGATTTTCTTCAGAACTGTTTTTCTTGCTTTTTATTTCTTTGTATTTCTACTGCAGGGTTTTCTAGTTGAAGTTATCATAAGCCTTACAAAATAATGTCATAATCAATTATTTTGAATACAAGACAACTCTGCTTCCAAACAAGAAAAGAAAAATCTAACAGAAATTCTTCCCTTTCACTTTATCCCTTCTTCTTTTTAATTTTTGTTGATTCCATACATATCTTTTAATGCTATCTATTGCTCAAAATGTTGTTGCAGTTATTTTTGACAGGTTGGTGTTTTAGTCTTCTTACCCAAGATGTGTTTATACACTGTAGTTACAGCAATGGGGCATTCTGTATTTGTGGGATTATTCTTACCAGTTAGCTGTATATTTTTCAGATAACTTCTTATTGTTCATTAATGTCTTTTTCCTTCAGATTGAAGAATCCTGTTAGAATGTCTTGTAGTGGAGGTCAGGTGTTGATAAAATCCCTCAAGATTTGCTTTTCTGAGAAAGTATTTCTTTTTGATGTTTGAAGTCTTCTTTCATAGGGTATAATATTCTAGGATTAAGGTTTCAGCACTTTGAGTATGACATGCCACTCTACCCTGGCATACAAGGTTTCCACTGGGAAGTTGGCTGCCAGATGTATCATAGCTCCTTTGTATATATCTTTCTTTTTATAAATGCTTCCCTTAGGATCTTTTCTTTATCTGTGATGTTTAGGGGCTTGATTATTAAATGCCTTGAGGTAGTCACGTTTTGGTTAAATCTGCTTGGTGGCCTTATAACTTTCTAGTACCTGAATATTTCTATCTTATCTTAGGTTTGGAAAGTTCTCTGTTATTATTTTTCTGCATAAATTTTGTACTCCAGTCTCTCTACCTCCTCTTAAGGACCAATAACTCTTAGGTTTGCCCTTCAGAGGCTATTTTCTAGATCTGGTAGGCATATTTTATTCTTTCTTATTCTTTTTTCTCTTCTATACATTTCCAAACAACTTGCCTTTAACCTCACAAATTTTTTTCTTCTGCTTGGTCAAGTCTGCTATTTAAAGGGACTCTGATGCATTCATCAATTAGTCAACTGAAGGCTTAAGCCTAGAAGTTTTGCTTTATTTTTTTCTATTTCAGTCTTTTTGTTAAATTTCTCTGAAATTTAGGTTTCTGAATTCCTTTTCTGTATTGTCCTAAAGTTCAATGAAACTATATGCTACATATAGTTTGAATTATTTTTCTGAAATGTCACATATCTCCATCACTCCAGGATGGGACTTTGGTACCTTATTTAGTTCATATGGTGAGGTCTTGTTTTTCGGATATTCTTGATTCTTGTGGATATTTGCTGATGTCTGGGCATTAAAGAGTTAGGTATTTATTATAATCTTCATAGTCTGGGATTAGTTGAACCCTTCCTTCTTGAGAAGGCTTTTCAGATATTCAGACAAATTGTTTACTTTTGTAAACTTTCATTCGCTACAGTGATATCAGCACTGGGGGTGACCCAGTCAAGCAATGCTGTGACTCTTACAGACTCCTGGTGGTACTGTCTTGGTACATTTGGATAAGATATGGGAGAATTCCCTGAATTGCCAGACAAAGTCTCTCTTTCTCTTCCCTCCTTCTCTGTGCTGGGTTAGTAGAGTTGGGGGAAGAGTGATGAGGGCACTTCCTTGGGGACTAGTACGAGGACCCTCCTGAAGCCAACCTACTGTCACCCGAAGCCAATAGACACTGTTGCCTCAGTACCCTTAATGTTCATTGAAAGCCTGAGGGCACTTTAGTCGGCAGGTGGCAAATCCTTTTAGGACTGGGTCCTACCCTTCAGATCAGCATGTTTCCTTCTGGTCTAGGGTGGGTCTGGAAATGCCTCCAGGAACAAAGGCCTGTACTCAGAGGCTTCTGGAGTTTACTCAGTACTCTATTTTACTGTAGCTAAGATGGTGCTCAAGTTGCAAAACACATTTCTCTGAATTCTTTTCTTTCCTTTCCCCCAAGTGGAAGAAGATAGTCCCTGACCTGCACTTTCAAGATTTGGGGGAAGGAGGAACAGAAGCACTGGCACAGCTATTGCAGATGGTGTCTCAACAGGTTGGCTCAACTGCCTTACAAATTTAACTTAGGTCCCAGGCTTTTTGTCAGTTAGTAGTGGGGCAAACATAAACTTAGCTTTGGGGGTAGAGGGTTTACCTCTGGCTAAGCTAGTTTAAATGTTCCCTCCATAAACACAGAGGGCAGAATTCCTTTCTGTGCTGTGTTTCCCTGTGCCAAGGAAGCCCTGCAAAGTCCCACAGTTACTTCACCCTCCCGTGGGCACACAGATTCTCTCTCCATTAGATGAACTATTACAGCAGTGCCTAGGGATTGGGGAAGTGTGGTATTAGGGACACAAGATTGTCTTCTCTGATTTCTTCAGTGCCTGTTCTGTTGATACAATGTTAAAGCCACTAGCTATTAAATGAGGTAGCCACTCACCTCATTTTTGGTCCTTCTGAAGGTGTTTATTTGCATAGATGGTTGTTGAATTTGCTGCTCATGCACAGAGACAATTGCAGGCTTCCATTGGGCCATCTTTCACCATTCCCTTTCCTTTATGTTTTTAAGATATGTACCTAGATGTGGTTTTGTGTTGTCCTGTCTTGTATGTGCTGAGCTCTTTGCATTTTATGTTTTGTAATAAAGTTTGAAATTTTTATTTCGTCAAATACTCTTTATGCCTCTTTTTTTCACTCTGTAATCCTTTTGGAATTGCAAACACAAGATAAACAAATTAATTTTATTGCACGGATAAATGAAGTTCGTTTGTTTTCTTGTTATTTGTTCTCTCTGTTTTTCAGATTATATAATTTGTGTTGAATGCTCTCCACAAACATGGATACTGTTTTTTAATCTCTAAAAATTTAATGATCAATTTTGGTGTATTATTTTTGATATTATGATTCTGAATTCTTAAATGTCAATTCACTTATTTTTTTAATATTCCCCATTTCTCTGCTGATATCCTTCATATAGCTACACATTTGGATTATATTTTTGTTTTGATCCTTGAATATGTCTTTTGATAGATGCTATAAAGTCCTTATATGGAAATCCTAATATCTGGATTATCTTACAGTATTTTTTATTGATTTTTTTTCTGAAATACAGATCTCTTCTGCCTCCATTTCTTCTTAAATTTAGTAGCTTTTATTTTGTAGTGGACAAGGTAGATGACATTTTGTAGATTGGCATTCCATTTACTTTCTCTAAAGAGTGTTGATTTTTATTTTTCAGACAAGTAAATTATTGACCATCAGCCTTCATCTATGGGAACCTAAGTTTATATTTTATTAGGAGAGATCTGATCTGCTTAGCTGATTCAGTCTTCTGCTTGATGTTTTACACTATTATCATTAGAGTCTTCTCCATGCAATATATAGTTTAAGAAACAGCCAGCGATGTAATAGTGATTACATACAGATTTGCAGGGGGTATCCTTTTGGATCCTCTTACTTTCCAGAATTTTGCCCTTAATTTTCAGCAACTCTGCCTGAGACTTTGGTCTTCTGCCTTGGTCCTCTGCCATAGTAGTATTTAGATTACTATGTATTTTAGTAGAAATGTAAAACTCATTTTTAATAATTAATGCCTCTTAATTGTGTGCCTATATTTATTTGACCTTGCATGCCTTCAAATAACTATTTTTAAAATATTTTTTTCAAAACTTATTGTTGTCATCCAGAAGAGGTTTATGTTATAACAATAAACATTACTCGTTTCGTTTACTATACCTCTCCATTTATATTTGTGATCAAGGAAAAAATTACCAGTTAGATAAAGATAAGATGATGGAGGAAAATGGAAATGATAGCTATTGGATGATTTCTTAGATGACATACATAAAGGGCCTTCCAAGGGTTTTTTGAAATTCAGGAATCTGGTTTTGTTTTTACTTGAACAAATATTAATTTAAATAAAATGTAAAATAAGTTGATAAAAAACAAAACAGTCAAATAAACATAAAAGTTGCCTTTATAATATTACTCTAGAGGCTAATTTTTTGACTAAGTCTCACATAAAATTTGCAAATTCTAATGCTACATGGAATCAGTTCATTTACTGTATCTAAGACTTCAAAGGAGGAGTAAATAACAGAAAACTTTTAAGTGTTTTCATCAGATTCTGTGAAAAATATGATTTTCCTTCTCTGACTGATAGAATTATTCAATCAATAGTGAAATGTGTGGCAGCGATCTGTGTTCATCTGCACTGGGAAGCTATGTAAGAATGTGTCGAGGGGATATTCCTGAGAAACCATTGGTGCTAACAGATTCATTTTCTGCTCTGTTTTAAAAGTCTCCTTAAAGTATGTGTAATTCTTGCAAAAAGCTTTAACTGTCAGAGAATAGAGTAATCAGTAGTTCACCTTGACTAAGGAAGCTTGATTTCCTAAAGCAAATTTGTACTCATGTGATTTCAGGGCAATTTTCTCTTACTTCAATACATGATTTTAGAAACCCAAATGAAGTCTTCCTTACAAATATCATTATAATTTTTATAGAAGAATGAATTAAATAGGCCTACATTTATGTTCAAAGAATGAAATAATGAGCACTTCAGCCTAACACTGAATTTCCCAACTACGTCCACATAGTGGCCTATCTTTTCTATTTCCTAAGCTTAGGCCTCTGTTCTTAAGCCTTTCCTTTCTTATTGTGCTTGTAAATGAATGGAAAGGCTGTATCTGTATGGATTAAATAAGAATTTCCTGGGAAAATAATTTTATACAATTAAGCACTTCTTTTAAAGATAAACATTAAGCACTATATGCACATTTATAGTTTTTTAAGCTTTTATATTATGCTGGATAAATCTGCATTTATATTTATTCATATTTTATTTTACACTCTGACTTTGTTTTCCAAATACACTACAAATATGCAATTCAAGTTTCAAATGCATATGATCTATAAGAAAAAAACAAAGTTGTTTATTGGTTATACAAAAAATTTTCTTTGATTTTTTTATTTTGTCTTTTATATTTTTCTTCTTCACAGTTTTCAGTTTTTAAGATCCTTACCTTAAATATGTAGATACTATTTAAAAATCATCCTTGCAGATTCTAAACACTGGCCTAAAAATAATATATCTAAAATACTAACAACTAACTTAAAATGGTACTGGCTAAGAGCTTTTCAACATTGCCCAATTTGATCAAAGATTTGGACGTTCTCGCTCTATATGGCTCCATTATGCATTTTCCTGGTGAAAACAAGGAAGAGAGCTGATTTATATTTATTTTATATGTAATGCTCATACATGTGTACATATTTTTCTTATCTCTTTATCACATGTTCTTGCCTTGTCTCTTTGTTCTCTCTCTCCCTCTCTCCTTCTCTCTTTTCCTCTTGCCCCCTCTAATCTTTCAGCCTATCATTTCAATTTCATAAGTAATTTATTTTGCTAGCAGCCTCCTTTTTAATTTATCCCACTCTCTGGTAGGTGTTCAGCATTTGCCTTCTTTTGCTAGGTAGAAGTTTTCTTTTCGAATCCTGTTTACTGTCCAATATTTCCCCTGCTTGTCAATCAGGTAGAGTATATTGGATTTTCTTATAATCTTTTACACTCACTGGTGAGAGAAACAGAGAGAGAGAGCACATCCATTGAGTAAAGTGTGTATGTGCTTTTGGTAGAGGGGGTTGTTATATTAATTCTTATCCTTCTTAATATTTATTCTCCTCACTGCTGCTTCTGCTAAATATATTTCCAACTTTCAATAATTTGTATCTTGTTGGATTCTTACTGCAGTATGTTGGATTTAGTATCATGGTTATGTTTGGCTCTTATATTCAGCTATGGATGTGAATGACTTATTAATATGGTTTTGTATTTTGGGGTCATTTAGTCCATGAACTCTATAAATGTAAGACACCTAAAAATAATTGTGCTAAAATAGAAATTACATCACTAAGTCTAAGTAACAGCAAAACTTGATTAAATATGACTTAATTATATTGCCTATTCCTATTGCTGCTCTATCTCATAATAGTTGCTTAATTTTGACTTGCATTTATATAGTGATTTTAAAAGTGTATACAAATACAACATGCAATAATATGAAAATTTTCAAGCTGTAGCTTCCTTGGATTTAATCGAATGAGCTTTACTCAATTCATAGTTACTGAGCACAGACAGGTGCACGCCATTTGCTGTAATCTAGTTGGCAAAGTGCTACTTGTCAGAGCCAGAGTCGCATCCATTATCTTGTTAAAATCCTCTAAATTTGTTGAAACATTCAAGAGGCCTCGTATGTTACAGGCAGTGACACAGTGGATCATTTTTTCAAAATACACTAGATGTTTGGCATGGTGGTTGTATATTTCTGCAATTAGATTACAGGAGTAATTACAGGCCAGATTGAATACATTAGCAATGCTTTCTAACTGTGCTATGTTGCATAGGATGTCAAGAGTCTATTCCTTCTCAAGAGAAGAGACTGAGGGATTAGTGGTCAAGAAACTAGGAATAACAGCACTATTTCTGTACATTTTCCAACATTAGTGTACACATAGAGCAAGGGAATATTGATTTGCACAATGTATGCTTTTCTTACAATATGAGTCTACGAGCCCATAATTGTAGTTACACCTTAAAATAAATTATTCCTGGGCGATATAATCATCTCATAAAGGAGAGACTGGAACATTCAGTAACAGATATAAAATGGATCTAAATAAAGTAAGAATTCTTAGTGTGTAAGGCAAAGGCTGAACTGGCATGTATATTAGAGAATTACCATAACTGAAAGTTATCAAAAGAAAAAAAAACTTCTGAGTAGTGTTTGCATGATAGATGTTAATAATTATTCATTATTGCTAAATAATGATTAAGAAAAAATGCTGAAGTATTTATAACAAATTTAAAAAATGGGAAGGACAGAAAGAGATCAGAGTATCTGTTAAACATTTAGTTAGAAATTGAGTTAGAAGTTATTTATTTATTTACTTTTTTTTTTATTGTTTGGGATTCGTTGAGGATACAAAGAATTAGTTTACACTGATTGCCTTTGTTAGATGAAGTCCCTCTCATAATTGTGTCCTACCCTGAAGAGGTGTGCCATACACTATTACCCCCCATCCCTGTCCTCCTCCCCTCTCCCCACTTGCTCACTCCCCTACCCCCACCCCCTGTATTAGCTCATTTGCTGCCTTCATATTAGAATAGAGTACATTGGATTCTTGCTTCTCTACCCTTGCAATGCTTTACAAAGTAAGAAGAATGTGTTTCACCTCCATCCTGGTTAATATAAAAGATGCAAAGTCTCCATTTTTAATGGTTGCATAGTATCCCATGGTACACCTATACCATAGCTTGTTAATCCATTCCTGGGCTGGTGGACATTTAGGCTGTGTCCACATTTTTGGCAATTGTAAACTGAGCTGCAATAAACAGTCTAGTGCAAATGTCCTTATGGTTAAAGGATTTTCTTTCTTCTGGGTAGATGCCTAGTAATGTCATTGCAGGATCAAATGCGAGGTCTGATTTGAGTGAGTTAGAAGTTATTGTCATCCCTACCAAGTAACCATTCATTCAGCTTCTGTTTGACTACTTACAAGAACAAGAAACTCATTGTCTCATGAGCAAGTTTGTGCTTTTATTAGACACTTTTGATTGTAATTAAAAAATTAACAAATACATGTTTCTGTGATATTTCTACATGTTGTAGTAGACTTCTGAGAATTAAGGCAAAAGGCAAAGGACAAGGTAAAAATTATACACTATTGTAAGACATATTTTTTACTTGCTTTTTTTGAACATTAAAATTCTGTACCATTGGGCCTGGTCATCATCCTAAGAGGCAGTGCTCTTGGAGCAGTCTCCCCAGTCTCAAAGTATCTCAGTAGCAGACAACTTGCTCTCAAGAGGAAGAAGGCAGAGGTGTGCTGAGCATGCCTGGTTAATAGCCCCGAGTTTGCCAATCAACAAATCATCCAAACTTCCAATGACCAAGATAGGTGAACAGTATTTTTAGAAAAAGAAATTTCCTTATAGAAGCCAGGATTAGGGAAATAAAAGTATCTTTCACTAACATCCTTGATGAAAGAGATGGAAAACATTGTGTGGGGGGAGTCTTTCTCTACTGTTCACAGAAAATGCTTCCAAAAGGCTACTTTTCCAAAGTGACATAAGCACGGGAAATATTAGTTGTGATATTTTTTACTCAAGTAGTTTCTTCTCCAGTTTCCAAATTTTGTCTTCTAAGGGAAGGCTTAAACACCCAAAACTTCTCAGTGAGGACCTGGCATCGCCACTGTGTCCCAACTATTTATTAATGGTTAATTCCTCTCTTTACTATTTTGCATTAGGCCCACATTTTAAAATGCCTACTTATTTATAATGAGATATTATGATTTATATCATAACCACCTTAGAATCATAGAACCTTAGAATAAGATAGTTTCTTAGTAAACATCTAATCCTGTTCTCACACTTTTATCATAAAGAAACGCAGACTCATATGAGGTCATAAAATCAAAGCAAAATGCTTTTTAAAAGAAAAAAACTATTTCTTGATTACAAAATGCATCAAGTGACTAGAATACATATACTTCAGATATGTATGTATATGTACATATATGCATATCTCAATTAATATCACAATTAAGATTTATAACTCTTTGCAGTATATAACATAATTATCCTAATTTTATTGGTAAGGAGTTGTGAGGTTCAAGGAATCATGAACCTTGCCCAAGATGACAAACTTAATAATTAGCATATTTTTGACTTGAGTTTATTGGACACTAGAGATCTTTGTTCTTTATAGAGAATTTGGAAACTATGAAACTATGAAAAAAGAGCCATGAGATAATACAAATTCTAAAATCTAGAAATGTCCAGCACTAACAATTTGGAATGCTATTATAATAATTTTTTTTTCTACTTTTTATGTTTATGCATATATTTTACATAATTGAAATTAGTTTTTCAATATATATTTTCCCTTTTTTGTTAAGACAAAATTCACTCCTTTAAAGTATTAATATGAAATTCAATAGTTCTTAGTATGTTTACAAAGTTGTATCACCCTCATCATGGCGTAAGTCCACAACATTTTCCTCAACCTGAAATGAAACCTATGTCCATGGGTAGTCATTGTTTACTCTCCCCTTCCACCAGCTCCTAACAATGCCTATTATCTGTCTCAGGCTTTGCCTTTTCATTTATGTAAATGGAATCATGAAACATGCAGCCATTTGTGTTTGGCGTCTTTCACTTAATGTGTTGTTTTCAAGAATCATCCACATGGTAACATGTATAAATACTTCCGTTTTATGGCTGAAACCCATTTATCTATCCATTCATCAGTTGTTGGGTATATGGGTTGTTTCCACTTTGGAGTTATTAAGAGTAATGCTGTTAATATTCATGTATAAGTTCTTGTGTAGTTGTATGTTTTAAAGTCTGTTTTATATCTTTGAAAGTGTAATTGCTTGGTCATGTGGTAAATTTATGACTAACTTTTTGAGAAACTTTGAAACTCTTCCAAATTAGTTGTAATATTTCCTACCCATGAACAGTGCAAAAGGCTTTCAATTTCACTATATCCTTATTGTCTCTTTATTGGATCAAAATATATTTTATATCTTGCTTTTCTACATATTAAATTATGTAGATTTATGAATGGATTATCTTATAATTATTAATTTTTAATATTCTTCTGCCACAATGTTTTTAAACATTTTTTCAATCCTAACACTTGAATTTTTGCCAATTTGAGCTAGTTGCTGTAATACTCTGAGAAGCACATTTTACATAAAATGTCTACATTTTTAATTATCTTACAGATAAATTCTTAGAAATTAGACTGAAAAGGGTTATCACCATTGCACACACTCTTGATAGATGTTCTGAAATGTAATAGTTCTGAGTTTTTTGTAAAACGTGGACTTCCCAGCAGTATATAAGAGTGAATGTCTTCTCAATTTCTGACCAGCTCTGGAGTGGGCAGATTTATTGAAATGATAATGTACATTTTTATTACTATTGAAGTTGAGTAGTTGCCCCAGCATCTACTGGCCATTCACGTTTTCTTTTCTGTAATATTTTTGCTCATACATATTGCCTTTCTCCGATTATTATGTTAACACTTCATTTGTTGCAATCAATCTCTCTGACCTCTTTAAATATTACATGCATATGAACCTTTGGCATATAGATTGCAAATGTTCATCTGGTTTTTCTTTTATTTTATCTATAATGGGGATCAAGAGAAACATACAGAAATTTTATTTAAAGAGTAGAATTTATTAGTAGTTGGTACTTTTTTCATTGCACAGAGGCTTAGACGTTCTTTCAATTATGAGAGATCAGCTAAATATAAATCAAAATTTTATCTGACATCTTATTATTTATTTTTTACATTTGTCTTTACACAAGTGGTTTTTATTTTGATGTGCTCTGTGTGTTCAAATCCGTTTGAAGTCCTTAACACTCTCTTTTCAAAGGTAAGGTAATGAGGCCTTTACAATGTGACCTGGCTTTATCTCATCTCCCTTAGGACTTGTTAACACCAGTAACATCTTGTTGGTTTCAGATTAAGTTTTCATTCTCTAATTTACCTCATTAATACCTGACTGTTAATTGGGACTGTTTCTTTGATTTCTGAATGCAAAATTTATCTTTAAAATCTGCCTTTGTGACTTAGCCTCAATTGCACATCAAACCTGGCCCAGTACAGTTATTCCCCTAATTGAATTTTTTCGCAAATATCCAATTACCTAAATGTCATTTTTTTCCATTTGATATGTGCATTTGTGAACGCGTGTGCTTGTGCATATATGTATAGGTGGACCATCTAAGTTGCTTTTCTTATATGTTTTCCAATTCTTAACTGACATATCACATTCGTGCTTATTATAACTTTTTAATGTGTGTTTAACAAATCTGGGTGAGAGTCCCTTTGTCACATTCCTTTTTAGAAACATTTCTCAGGTATTCATAATAGTTTATATTTCTTTGATGTTTTAATTTAATTAAGTTTTACAAGGCATCTAAAAGAAAAAACAGTTTTCACCACCAGCTCCATCCTCATTCTTTTTCCCAAAAATAATCCGTCTAGAATTCTTTTAGTATTTTCCTGTAAGTAGTTGTTTTCAAATATTTAATTGTGTTTACAGTGCAGCTTATCAAGATTTTGTTTTTTGAGTTATTTACAATATATTCACTGTGTAAATAAAGTTTTTTTGTCCCCCCATAATAAACATATTCTCCTTCCTCTTCTTATTGCCATGTTGCTTTAAGACAATGAATCCATAATTATTGGCTAGAAACAACATTTAAGGGCTTTATTATGATTGTCTGAATATTCTTATATCTGAGCCTTCATATTTATTTTTCTGCATGTTTTCCTGAAATTTACAACTATATACTGCTACTATCACTAATTTAAATTTATTTCTGACTTAGTTCAAAATTCTCTATTTTCAAACACAGTATATTGTATTTTCTTTCAACTTTGTGCTCTTGAAGTTGCCTCTCTGGAGCCTCCTGCCCTGCTCCAATATGCTGGATACTTTTAAAGTCTACCTTGAGCCGTCCTCTTAGGATCTGCCTTCCCCATTACACTTCTGCAACCCTCTATCTCGTTCCTGCGTGTGATTTTCTCTTCCTTGGTTCTCATCTCTTCCTCTTTTTAAATATTCAAATGTACCTCTTATAATAAGAAATGGAGCATAAAAACTAAATTTTGTGCATTTCAAACATCACAAAATGAGTTTAGTAACCATACACACTTAAATGATGCATTTGCTGGTTGAAGAATCCTGGAATAAATTTTTTTTTCACTTTTTTTTCTTTTTTTTTTTTTTTTTTTTTGGCTGGGGCTGGGTTTGAACCTGCCACCTCTGGCATATGGGGCCAGCACCCCACCCTTTTAAGCCACGAGTACCACCCAAGGAATAAATTTTTTGTTCTAAAAATTTTGAACATATATATCCATCATAATTTTTTATATTCTGTTGTTAAGAGGTCTTGTGTCATTCCGAATTCCTGATATGATTGATAGATACTTATTACTGATATATATATAATATATATATATATTAATTTTTCCCCCTCCTCATTCATTTAGGATCTTTCATTTCACAGATTTCCTGAATGTTTGTGTCATAATTTTGTGTGTGTCATTTCATTCCCTGGGCTGGGCACTCAGGTTCTCTGTCACTCTTGAAGCTTGAATTTGAATTCTGCAAAGTATTCTTTATATTTATTTGATCATTTTCTACCTTATTTTATTTTATTACCTTTTGGCATCTCAATCATTCAGATGTTGGATTTCTGAGACTACTCTTCAGTTTTTTTATGTTTTCTTATATTTCTTTTTGATCAAGGTCATCAGTTTTCCTTCATCCAACTCCTCAGTATTCTTTTCATTTCCGTGAAAATGTTTTTAGCTTCTAACAAATAATTTGTATTAATGTTGTTCTATAATTTTTTATTATTTCAATATACTAGATTGAAATGTTTCGTTTTTGTTATATGGATAACTTTTGCGATGCTTAAGTCAAGGTTATTAGTGTGCTTACCTCATGAAGAGTGTTTATTATACCTGATAGGTAGATTTTTACCCCTCTCTTCTTTCCCCTTCTTCTTCTTGATTTCCAGTGACTTTTATTTCTCTCCATGCTCATCAATCAGTTCCAAACTATTAGAGAAGATATGTGGTGCTCGTTTATCAATTTCTGAGATACTTCACTTAGGATAATGGTCTGCCGTTTCCTCCTAATTGCTGCAAAAGACATTAATTTGTTCCTTTTTGTGGCTGAATAGTTCTCCATGGTATATACATATATATTTAGCAAATGTTCTTAATTCTTTCGTGATTTGATGGGTGCCTAGGTTGATTCCACACCTCTGTGATTGTGAATTGTGCTGCAAGAAATATTTTAGTTTTCTTTGTTTATTGTGTCTTTTCCTGGCTTTTGCATCAGGGTGATCCTGGCTTCACAGAAGGAGTGAGGGAGTATTCTCCCCTTCTTGATGTTATGGATTAATTTCAGTAGTATTTCTACCTGCTCTTTTGGTAGAATGCTGCTGTGAATCCTTCTGGTCCAGGGCTTTTTTGTATTGTTGGGAGATTTTTTCTTTTTTTAAATAATTGCTTCAATCTGGCTGCTCATTACTGGTCTGTTCAAGCTTTCCATTTTTTTCCTGTTTGAGTCTTGAAAGGTTGTGTGTTTCTAGAAATTTGTCCATTTTCCCCGTTTTCTAATTTATGTGCACAGAGACTTTGTTCATAGCATTCATGGATAATATTTTGTATTTCTGTGTTATCAGTTGTAACATCTCTCATTTTATTTCTGACTGATCTTATTTGGGTTGTTTCTCTTTTATTTCTGGTTAATCTAGCAAGGGATCTAAAACATTAAAAAAAATGTTATGTTATACTGTATACTACAGTCTATTAAGTATGCAATAGCATTGTGTCTAAAAAAGTATGGACCTTAACTTAAAAATGCTTTATCGCAAAATAATACTAACCATTATCTGGGTCTTTGGCAAGTTGTAATCTGTTTGTTGGTGACAGGCCTTGCTTCCTCCCGATGGCTGCTGACTGAGTAGTAAGGGGGTTGCTGAAGGCTGGAGTGGCTGTGTGATTTCCAAAATAAGACAACAGTGAAGGTTGCCATATTGATTGACTCTTCCTCTCATGAAAGATTTCTGTTTCTGCTGCTTGATAGCATTTTACTCATAGTAGAACTTCATTCAAATTTAGAGCCAGTCCTTTCAAACCCTTGCCCTGCTTTATCAGTTAAGTTTATGTAATATTATAAGTACTTTGTTGTCATTTCAAAATGTTCACAGCATCTTCACTGGTAGATTCCTCTCAAGAAACAACTTTCTTTGTTAATCCATAAGAAGCAAATCCTCATCCATTCAAGTTTTATTATGAGATTGAAGCAGTTTAGTCACATTTTTACTTTCCACTTCAATTTCTAGTTCTGTTCCTATTTCCACGACATAGACAGTTACTTCTTCTACCAAATTCTTAAACTCTTCAAATCATTCATGAGAGTTGGAATCAACCCCTTCCCTGCTTCCATTAGTATTAGTGTATTTACCTCCCATAAATGTAATGACATCTAGAATGGTGAATCCTTTCCAGAAGATTTTTTATTTTCCTTGCTCAGATTCATCACAAGAATCACTATCTCTGAGAAGCATAGGGTTACAAAATGTATTTCTTAAATAATAAGACTTCAAAGTCAAGATTAATCCTTGATCCATGGACTACAGAATGGATAATGTGTTAAACATGAAAACAACATCCATGTCTTTGTAGATCTCCATCAGAGTTCTTGGGTTACTGAGTGCATTGTCATTGAGCAGTAATATTTTGAAAGTAATCCTTTTTTCTCAGCAGTAGGTTTCAACAGTGGGCTTAAAATATTCAGTAAACCATGCTATCAACAGGTGTGCTGTGATCCACACTTTGTTGTTCCATTTATAGAGCACAGGCAGAAAGGATTTAGCATAATTCTCTTTGGCCCTAAGATTTTCAGATTAGTAAATGAGTATTGGCTTTAATTTAAAGTCATCAGCTTCATTAGCCCCCAGTAAGAGAGTCAGCCTGGTCTTTGAAACTTTGAAGCCCAGCATAATGTCTCCTGTCTAGCTATAAAAATCTTGATGGCATCTTCTTACAGTTGAGGGCTGTTTCAACTATCTTAGTTTTCTTAGACAGATCTTCTGAATAACTTGCTGCAGCTTCTACATCAGCACTTACTGCTTCACCTTGTACATAGAATTGAACAGAGTTAGGGCCTTGCTCTGAATTAGGCTTCAGCTTAAGGGAATGTTGTGGCTAATTTGATCTTCTCTCCAGAACACTAAAATTTTCCCCCATCAGCATTACGCTGTTTCACTTTATTATCATCCATGTGTTCACTGGAGTAGCACTTTTAATTTCCTTCAGGAACTTTTTCTTTGCATTCACACCAGGCTGACTGTGTTTTGCAAGAGGCCTAATTTTCGGCCTCTTTTGGCTTTTGACATGGCATTCTCACTAAGCTTAAGCATTTGTAACTTTTAAAGTGAGAGATGTGCAACTCTTCTTTCACTTAAAAACTTAGAAGCCATTACACAGGTTATTGATTGGCCTAATTTTGATATTGCTTTGTTGCAGAGAACAGGGAGGCCCAAGGAAAGGGATATGGGAGAACAGCTGGTCAGTGAAGCAGTCAGGACACGAATAGCATTTACCAACACCATTTGGCGTCTGGCATAGGTACACGTCATGGTATCCCAAAACAATTGCAGTAGTAATATTCAAAGATCACTGAGAACAGATCTTTATAACAGATAATAATAATACTATAGGTTGTGATATTACGAGAATTACTGTGATGCATAAACACAAAGCAAGCCATGCTGTTGAAAGAATGGTGTTGACAGAATTGCTCTACACAGCGTTGCTACAAACATTGAATTTGTAAAGTCTGCAATGTCTGTGAAGAGTAGGACAGTGCAGTAAAATGAAATGTGCCTGTATGCAGTACATTAAACCATATCACCAGGGGGTACATTAGGTAGCTAGTACTTATTCATCTTATAACCAATATTTGTGCCCTTTAACCCATATCTCTCCCGTTCTCCCAGCCTGCAGCTCCTGGTAACAACTATTCTATTCTATTTTTTATTCCTGTGAATTCCACTCATTTTTAAAGTCCATGTATAAGTAAAGATTTAAAAAAATGAAAAAGTAAACCATGAGGTCAGATATATACAATATATATCTTTCTGTTTCTGGCTTACTTTCCTTCACCTACTGTCCTCAAGGTTCATCTATATTGCAAATGACAGAATTTTCTTCTCCTTTAAGACTAAACTATATTCCATTGTGCATATATATTTTCTTTATCCATTTTCTTTATCCATTTCTCTGTCGATGGGCGGTTAGGTTGTTTCCATAACTTGACTACTATAAATAATGCTGAAATGAACATGGGGGTGCAAATATTTCTTTGAGATAAAAAGATGTTATTTTCTTTTGTTTTATACCCAGAAATAAGATTGCTGAAACCTAAGGTAGCTCTATTTTTAATTTTTGAGGAACTTCCATATAATTTTCCATAGTGACTGATCAAATTGTATCTGCACCAACAGTGTACAAGGGTTCATGTTTCTACACATCCTTGGTGACACTTATTACCTAACTTCCAGTGATAGTCATCTTAAAAGGTTCCTTGCTGAACACCATTTTATATATCTGTTGGCCATTTGTATGTCCACTTTGGAAAACTGTGTATTCAAGTCTTTGATCTACCTACAACTGTGTTAGTAGTTTTGCTAATGAGTTCTAGTTTTTGATATATTTTGGATTTTAACCTCTCAGCATATATATGTGTATGTATTTTTAAATATTCACTCCCATTCCATAGACTTCCTGTTTTGTTGTTTATTTCCTTTTTCTATTCAGAAAGATTTTAGTTTGATGTAGTCTTGCTTACTTAGTTTTACATTTGTTTCCTGTGCTTTTGGTGATGGTGAAAAATATAAAAAAAAAATCATTTCCAATATCAATGTCAAACAGCTTGTCCCCTATGTTCTCTACTAGTAGTTCTAAAGTTTCAGGTCTTAAGTGTTTAATCCATTTTCTGTTGATTTTTATACATGGTTTAAGAGAAATGTACAATTTAATTTTTTGTATGTGGAAATTTGTTTGTTTAAAGAGTCTATCCTTTTCCTGTTATGTATTCTTGGTACGTTCGTTGAAAATTAGCTAACTATATATGTATGGATTTAATTCTGGGCTCTCCATTCTGTTGCATTGGTCTAGGTGTCTGTTTTTCTTTCAGCACAATGCTGTTTTGATTAGTGTAGCTTTGTAGTATATTTTGAAATCAGGAAGTATAATACAGACAACTTTGTTCTTTTTGCTCAAGATTGCTTTGGCTATTCAATGATTTTAGTGCTTTCACATAAATTTTAGAATTATTTTTCTTCTTTGATGAAAAATGACATTAAAATTTTGATAATAAATATGTAGATCACTTTGAGTAGTGTGGATATTTTAGCAATATTAATTCTTCCAATCTGTGGACATAAGAAATTGTTTATGACTTTAGTTTCTTTCATTGATGTTTTATATTTTTAGTATACAGACTTTTAACCTTTTGATTAAATTTATTGATAAGAATTTTTTGATATTATGACAAATGAGATTTCTTTTATTTCTACTTTGGATAATAGTTCATTGTTAGCATATAGAAATGTGACTGATTTCTGTATACTGATTCTGTATTCCATAACATTACTGAATTTATTAGTTCTAATAGTTTTTTGGCGTTTTAATAGTTTCTTTCCACTCAGGATCTAAAACTTTATCTACCATATAGTAGGTATTCACAATTTTTGGCAATAAATTGAAGAACTAGACCCATTGTTTAAAGCTATAATATTTAATTTTGGTACGCATCTCTCCTACTTTGTATTTTCTTGTTGTTCCTTTTCTGTATGGGTAGTCTTAATTCTCTTTGCTTATTAATGTCTAGATTTGTTTCAAAGTTACTCATATGCTAGTTATACAAATGGTTTCCATAAGCCTTTTTCATGATATGTATAGACCAATATTATCCCGTGAAATATGGAGACTAAGATTAAATACTTGTTTCAATATCTCCCAGATGCATGACTTCAGGCAAGTCTTATTTATTTTTTTGAGAAAGAGTCTCACTTTGTCACCGTTGGTAGAGTGCCATATTGTCACAGCTCATAGCATTCCGAAAGTCCTGGGCTTAAGCAATTCTCTTGACTCAGTCTCCCAAGTAGCTGGGACTACAAGCACCTGACACAATGCCTGGCTATTTTTTAGAGATGAGGTCTTGCCCTCACTCAGGTTGGTCTCAAACTCATGGGCTCAGGAAATACAGCCTCCCAAGTGCTGGGTCCGGTAAGCCTTTTTACCTTTCTGTGACTCTATGTGCTTATCTGTAAGAATCACATTACCTAGAGAGTGGCTATGAGAATTGAATGAGTATATATGTATACTCCTTGGCACATTTTGTAAACACTATTCAGTTTGGAAAAATTATGATTATTACTATAATTATCATAAAATCATAAATATAAGCAACAAACTAATAACTATTTCTTTGTCCTTATGGAATATCAGCGTGTAGTTTTCTTCCTACCTCTATTTTTCCCTATTTATTCTTAATTTAATCCACAAATAAACTTCTGTGTCTTTAAATGTCACCTTCTTTTGCACCAGAGAATCTTTTAAAAGCCAATTGGAACTTTCAGAGTGTTTGGTACTGACTGGCCATTAGGCAGAATTAAACCAATGTTTAACTGGATATCCAGTTCTGGCCTCATGTAAAGGAAATGTTATTAATTTCTACTTATTGTTATCTCTCTTAACATACAAGTAAGACCAAATGTATACTCAAACATAGGGAATTTCCTAAAAAATGCTTTAATAATGATATTAGTTAGGAAGAGAAATGATATTACCATACAGAATCTGTTTGGTTTAATATATTGGATGCTTTGATGTAAAACATGTAGTGAATCTCATTATTTTGCATTAAGTTTATCTTGATTTTTTACTACGTGGTCATCACGAAAGTTTTGAGATATGCAAAAATCAAGAAACATAAAGTCTGCTCAGATGGACACAAATGAAACCTTCCCAGCAACACCAATAAGCCAAGCAAGTTGAAACTTGTATGGGTGAAATCATACATGGACACTGTCAGTTGTGTTTCTTGGAAGTGAAATAATAGACCATCCACAGTCTATCTACATATTTAATCAAACTTTTCTTTTCTTCTCTGAGTGGATTTTAGGGGGAAACAATACAATAAAAGGAAATTATGATATATTCCAAATAGCTAAACCCACGGAGAAAAAAAGCAGACTATTAGCTGCTTGAGTAGGGGTCAGGGAGGACCGAAGAGAGAGGGTATAGTAGGATTTTCTATAGGAGTGATGAAAATGTTTTGGAGCTAGATAATGGTGATGGCTGGACAGCATTTCAATTACACTAAAAGCCATGAAATTATACACTTTAAAATGGTTTACATTTATGCTATGTATATTTTATAACAATTAAGTAATATAAAGGATCTTCCTTCCCCTGAATAAAAAGCAATTCCTCTTTCTTTTTTTTTTATTAAATCATAGGCATGTACATTAATGCAATCATGGGGTATAATGTGTTAGTTTTACACACAATCTGAAATGCTTTCATCAAACTGGTCAACATAGCCTTCATGGCATTTTCTTAGTTATTGTGTTAAGACATTTATATTCTACATCTAGTAAATTTCACATGTACCCTTGTAAGATGCACCATAGTTGTGGTCCTACCAACTACTCTCCCTTCACCTATCCTCCCCCCCTTTCCCCTTCTTCTTGGGCTATAATTGGGTTAGAGCTTTCATAAGAAAGCTATAAATTTGTTTCATAGTAAGACTGAGTACACTGGATACTTTTTCTTCCATTCTTGAGATACTTTGCTAAGAAGAATATGTTCCCGCTCTATCCATGTAAACATGTAAGAGGTAAAGTCTCCATCTTTCTTTAAGGCTGCATAAGATTCCATAGTATACATAAACCAAAATTTATTAACATGGATTGATGGGCACTTGGGCTTCTTCCATGACTTAGAAATTATGAATTGGGCTGCAATAAACATTCTGGTACATATATCTTTGTTATAATGTGATTTTTGGTCTTCCAGATATATTCCTAGTAGAGGACCAAATCCTCTTTCTTAAGTAACAACCTTGATGATGGTATACAATAAGATGAGTATTAAATTTTTTTCCTGATGCAAAAGAACAAGAGCAAGGCATAAGAAGCCAGACCCTAGTACAAAGGGAGGCAGCTGTGAACAGCGCATTGTTTTCAGGTGTGTGGGGCATCTGTGGTCTTTAGTTATCCACCTCCCAAACTCATGTTACAAAATGGTAGAACAGAAATATGATACCTATAAGAAGGACATCAGCTTTCTGTTTTCAAAAGAAAACAGAATAAGAAGTACAGTAGTCTGTTCTCCATGGCATGCATTTACTGCTAGATAAAAATAACTAAGAGTCCCTGTCTGCTGGTGGAACAGGCTTCGTTGTTGGACAATCAAGAGATATTAGTTCTGCTTTCAAGAAAGTGAAGAGGAGAAACACAACAGAGCTGGACCTTTCCTATGTTTACACTGCCTTAGTAGTCCACTTCCTACTGCTCTTAAATTGGTGGCTTTAGGATTAAACATTCATTGGTTGCTGCCAAGTCATTAAGTTCCTTTATATCAATACAGTCTCCTCAAAAACTTAGCAGTTTTCTTTAATGTTTGTTTACTGGGTAAATAACTACCACCAAGATCCTGACTACACTGAATTCCGTGTTCTTCCCACACCTAACCTTTTGTTTAATTGACTCTACCTTGACTCTAGTAAATAACAAACATTAATCAGATTTCCTTTTAAATAAAATTTGTTCATTTTCTTTGGTTGAGAATGGCTAATGAGCGAACCTCATAACAGGCTTAGGTCTCACTCTCAGCAATTATATTTTCTGCAAAATCATGTACCTCCTAATTCTCTGAAGGCAATAACTGCAGTTGGAAGATAGAGAAATTGGTTTTATAAACCCTGAGAATCATGACATGAAAGGGCTCTGTCTAATTAGAAGGATTGTTACAGACAAAGCTTCTTTCTCAAGACTGCATTTTCTTTACTTTTTCCCTTCAGATCATCCTTCTTTAGGATAAATTTGTCTCTGTTGTACAGTTTCTTGCAAAAAAAAAAAATGATAAAATCGACTCAAACATTCTGAAATGTTCTGACTATTTTTTACTGTTTCTACAGGCTGTCTCCTAAAGTCACCATATGAAGGGAAAATGGGAAATTTTAGCTAAATGTACGTTTATTTATAAAATATTCATTGCAAAATTTTACAAAATATTTAGAAAATATTCTCTATGTGCTGGTCACCTCTTTCTTGTCTTTTTGTTTTGTTTTGTTTTGTTTTTGTTTTGAGACAGTCTCACTATGTTGTCCTTGGTAGAGTGCTGTGGCATCACAGTTCACAACAACCTCAAACTCTTGGACTTAAGTAATTCTCTTGCCTCAGCCTCCCAATTATCTGTGACTACAGGTGCTTGCCACAATGCCAGCTATTTTTTGTTGTAGTTGTCATTGTTGTTTAGCTGGCCTGGGCCGTATTTGAACCCGACACCTTCAGTGTACATGGCTGGCACTGTAACCACTGTGCTATGGGTGCTGAGCCAGGTCACCTCTTTCTACACAAACACAAAGTCTTCTCTCCCATTCATCATGAATGCATTTCAAGATATCTATTGGGCAATTTTTCCCGTGTATGGTGCTTTCTGGGACACCTTGTATATCTCTTCTGGTAGGAGACCTGTTATGTTGGGATTAAAGCAGAAGTGATGGTGGTGGGGTGATAGGCAATGACTATTGATTAAACTGCCTGCTTGATTCAGGGCTTAATAAATGTTCATTGAATTATTTTGCTTGGGTTCATAGTTGCTCCTGACAGCTCTTAACTTAAAAAAAGTTTTATTATTTTAAGAATCTTTCTATACCTGTGTTTTTCTCCCTGATACTGAATACCCCTGCACAAGTCTACATAGATTGCCATACAATATACCACAGACTAGGTGGCTTAGACAACAGAAATTTATTTTCTCATAATTCATGAGGCTAGAGTCCAAGATCAAGGTACCAGCAGAGTTGATTTCTGGTGAAACAGGCTATCTGCAGATGACGTGGCTTCTGGCTGTGCCTGCACTGGCTGGCAGATGGCTCCCTTCTTGTGATGTCCTGACATGACCTTTTCTCTGTGTGACCACAGAGGGGATAGAGAGAGATAGAGATGATAGAGATTGAAGAGACAGAAATATCTCTGGCATCTTTTCTTTCCTCTTCTTCTAAGTACACTAGTCCTTTCTGATCGGGGGCTTACCGCTATGACCTCATGTAACATTATCCACCTTCTTAAAGGTCCTTTCTCAAGATATAATCACACGAGGAGTTAAGACTGCAACATATATTTTTTGAGGGACACGATTCAGTCCATAACATTTTTCCTTTTGGCCCTCTAAAATTTATATCCTTCTCACATGCAAAATACATTCACCGCCTCTCAATAACCACCAAAGGCTTAACCCACATCAGTATCAACTCCAATTCCAAAGTCTCATCTAAATATCATCATGAACCTGTGAAACCAGACAAGATGTATACTTCCAAATACAATGATAGTACAGGGATAGTATAGACATATCTGTTCCAAAAGGGAGAAATTAGAAGGAAGGAAGAGATGAAGGGTGCAAAAGAAGTCCTAGAAATCAGTCCTAGAAAACCTAGTAAGAAAAAAAATGTATTAGATCTTAAGGCTTGAGAATAATCCTCTGTGGTTGAATGCTCTGCCCCTATGCCCACTGGGTGGCAGTATCATCCCCATGGCCCTCAGCTGAATGGGCTGGCCTGCCTCGGAGGCACTGAGGGGTAGCATCTGGGCCCACTGAAACCCACAGGAAGCCATCTTGTCCTTTCTGTCTCTGATAGGAATGGAAGGTCTGATAGTTCCAAATTGCCTTTAAGGTCATTCTCATCTTTAGAAGGAATATGTTGGATAGCTTGAGTACCTGAAACTATAGAATCCCAGAATTCTGACAGTCTTTCTTCATTCTATCTCATTTTCTCTGTCCCTTATAGTCCCAGCTGTCAGTGTTTCTGTTATATAATCCCATCTCAATGCCTGGGTTCAGCTAAAATGCTGATTAAATCTGTAAATATCATTTTTATGAAGTGATAGTACAGGCATGCCCCTGGCGTTCCCTCCAGAAAATTCATTTTATTGTTTTTGCAGTATTGGTATGTTAAGAATTTTCCAAGTCTTCAAGTTCTGATTTCTTTTTACTTAAAAATTCATTCAATATCTCTCACTCTTTTTGTATCATAAGGAGTAAGAGAAACCAGGCTACAACCTCAACATTTTGTTTAGAAATCTCCTCTGATAAATATCCAATGTCCTCACTCATAAGTTCTACCTTCCAGAAAACATTAGAACATTATGCACCTAAGATTTTTACCACTATATAAGACAAATGGATCTTCCACCAGCTTCTGGTAACAAATTCTGAGGCCTTGCCAAAAACATATTTAATATTCGTTTCAACATTCTATTTGTGATATATTTCCTCTAAGATGATAGAAGCTTTCTCTACACGTCTCCTCTTTTCCTCCTAAGCCTTCCACATCTATAATTCTACCAACTATCCCCTTGAGGCAATCTAGGATTGTCCTAGTATATATCTGAAAACTCTTTCAGGCTGGCTCTACCCATCACCCAATTAGTTTCAAAGCCACTTCCACATTTTTAGGTATTTGTTGCAGCAGCATTCCATTTCTGGTACCAAACTATGAATTCATCTGCTCAGGCTGCCATGACAAAATACTCCAGACTGGGTGGCTTACATAACAGAAAGTTATCTTTTAACTGCTTTAGAGGCTGGAAGTCAAGATCAAAGTGCCAGCACTGTTGGTCCCTGGTGATGCCTCTTCCCCTGTCCTGCTGATAGCCACCTTCTCTGTATTCACATGGCCTTTCCTCTGTGTATGCAGTATGCACAGGGTGAGCAAGGGGGTGAGGAGAGAGAGAAAGGGGAAAGAAAGAAATCAAAATTGAGTGTTCTTCATGTTCTTGTAGGAAGACCAGTCCTGTTGGATTAGGACCACTCTCTTATGACCACATTTAACTTTACCTCCATAAGGGCAGTATCAGAAAATAAAGTTACATTAGGGACTAGGGCTTCAATATATGAATTCTGGAGGGGCACAGTTTCAATCCATAACAAAACCTTTTAAGGAAAGTTCTAATAGTAACCATATTTTTTTCCTTTTGGAGTATCAGTTGCTCTCACTGTGAAAGCTGAATTCCCACCTACAGATCAGAACCATTACTATTATTAAGTGGAAAAACTTTTATGTTAAAGCAGAGATATTTATTAGGTTAAGTTAAAATGAATATAGGATGTATTTTGTTAGAGGGCTAGAAATGTATGATCACTTGATAATTGTGTTGCAAAATGTCCATTGAGTTTTTAGAAGTAGAATAAATACTCTAACTTGACAGACTGACTAAGAGTAAAAAGAGGTCTTGGTAGAATACAGGAAGGCAGAAAAGAGAGTTGAGACATTGTGAAGATTCAGCATTACTGTAGCCATGAAAATGATGCATTCTAGAGAATTTCACTAAGTCTGACCAAATGAGTTGACTGGGTGCCTCAGTTCGTGGACCTCTTGTCAAAATATGTCATTTATTTCCAGTGTGTTATGCATCCTTGGCACTGAGGATGCAGCAGTGAGGACCACAGACAAGGGGACCAGATGCATGCCCAGGGGATGCCACATCCTGTAAACTTCAGCCTCTAGCCCTAGGAGACAATTTCTGTGGGTACTTACAGCTTTCTCCCTAAGTACTTTGCTTCTCCATCTAAATTTTAGGCCTTCTCTCTGACTCAGGAAATTGTTTATCTCACAGAACAGGCAGCCAGAAGTGCTGGAAATTTAGCATTCTAAGGCGAAATCTCTTCAGTGGGGAAATTCTGAGGTATAGACAGTTCTCTTATAATGCTTGTTTTGAAAATGTGAATTAGTTTCAGCATACTAGATACTAAGAAAAAATTTAAGTGTAAACTGAATTTTGTGTTCGCTTATGTATGATTTCTTCCATAAGAAACACTAAATTAGAAAAACTCTGGCTTACTGATTTGTAAATAAGGTTTTATTGGAGCACAGACCTTTCCATTTTGTACCTCTTTTCTGTGACTGTGACAGAGTCTATATATCCTACAATACTGAAAATATTTACTATTAGATCTTTTAAAGAAAAATGTGATAACCACTAATCTAGATGAATAAAGAAAATAGCACAAATTGACCAAAGCTCCGAAGAATGCAAAAAAAAAAAAAAATAGCAAAAACCTAAAAATAAAAACAACAAGAAAATTCTACACATCTGCCCACATCTCAAATGTCTGCTAGTGACCTCAGGGCATTGCATATGTCCTGAGCTACCATTGGCTGCACCTGGTGTTACGGCATTACAACTGTCTATCGACTTTCACCTCACGCTTCTTCCACCACTTTGCAATAATTCACAAACAGTAACCCTTCCACCAGGCCCTTCCACAAGCAAACAACAGGACCATATTTACTGTAGATTTTATGTATTTCTTAACATCGCACATGAAATGGTACTACCATTTATAAAGATTATATCTCTTTTATGTGCTCCTGATATTATTTTTGAGTGTTCTGTCCCAACTACATTTTCCTCCATAAGCCCTGTAGGTCCTTTTTTTTTTTTCTAGACAGACTCTCACTTTGTCACCCTCAGTAGAGTGCTGTGGTGTCATAGTTCACAGCAACCTCAAACTCCTGGGCTCAAGCTTCAGCTTCCCAAGTAGTTGGAAGTACAGGCACCCATCACAATGCCTGACTATTTTTAGAGACAAAGTCTCTCTCTGGCTCATGCTGGTCTCAAACCTGTGAGCTCAGGTAATCCACCCACCTCGCCTCAGCTTTCCACCTGTGGGGTTTTTATTACCTGATTGTGTATAGTGGTGATTTTTTTTTTAACATATATGCCACACTATTTCACTGCCTTCTATATTCTGCTTCTCAGAGGCTCCCCAGAGGAATTGAGACCCAATTGGCCAATCAGTAATTTTCTTATTAACAAACCCATTAATTGGCTGTTCTCTCTTCCCCAACTCACTATTTTTTATATTCCAGATTAATGTGAGGGAACAAACAATTAGGTTACAATGTTACATTCGTTAAGTAAGGTCTCTGTTGTAGTTGTGTCCCACACCCAAGAGGTGTGCCTTACACCCTTTCATTGTGCCCATTAGGGGAGCACAGCAATCCCACTACCCCCTCCCTTCTTTCTTTTTTCTCCATCCCCCTGCCCTCCAACTTGAGTTGAATTGAATTTTTCTCTTGTGTTGAGTGTATTAGATCATCTACTGGCTTCATATTAGTTGTAAGTATATTGGGTTTTTCTCTTGTGTAGAGTGTATTAGATCATCTACTGGCTTCATATTAGTTGTAAGTACATTGAGTTTTTCTTTTGTGTAGAATATATTAGATGGTCCACTAGCTTCATAAGTACATTTTCCATTCTTGTGATATCTTACTAAGAAGAATGTGTTTCATCTCCATCCAGGTTAATACAAAAGATATAAAGTCTCCATCTTTTTTATAGCTGAATAGTGTATTCCATGGTATACATATACCACAGCTTGTTAATCCATTCCTGGGTTGATGGGCATTTAGATTGTTTTCACATCTTGGCCATTGTAAATTCAACTGTGATAAACAATCTAATTCAAATGTCCTTGTGATAAAATGATTTTTTCTTCTGCCTTGTAGTGGGATCGAGAGATCAAATGGAAGGTCTATTTTGAGTTCTTTGGGGATTCTTCATACTTCTTTTCAAGGAGACTGTAGTAGTTTGCAGTCCCACCAACAGCGTAAAAGTATTCCTTTCTATACACATCCATGCCACCATCTGCAGCTTTGGGACTTTGTGATATGGGCTGTTCTCACTGGGTCACTGGGTCAGGTAACATCTCAGGGTGGTTTTGATTTGCATTTCTCTGATGAATAAGGATGATGAACATTTTTTCATACATTTGTTAGCCATTTGTCTGCCTTCCTTGGAGAAGATTCTGTTCGTATCTCCTGCTCAGTGATAGATGGAATTGTTTGCCTCAGTAATAGATGGAATTTTGCTTTTGTGTGTCCTGGGATCACCTCTTACATAAACTCCTTACTTCCCATTCCTTGTCTCAAGTTCTAATTGGGGGGAGAAAATTGAGATAATATATTTCAATTCTCATGGAGCATGTATCTTATTTAGGAGAAAACTATGATCAATTAAGTGAATGAACAAGCATAGTAAGCAAGATAAATACAGATTATGATAAGTTTTATGTAGGTAACAACCAGGGAGCTGAGAGGAAAAAAGACTGGGGAGAACATTATAGAAAGAATTCAGAAAAGGCCTTTCTGAGGAGTGACATTTGAAGTGAGACACAGAGAGTAAAAGTGAGTCAGGTGGGGGAAAATGCTAATGGTGTCATAGTAGGAAAAACTAGACACAAGTCACTGGGTGGAAGAGGCTCTGGGTGGTAAGTAATGGCCTTTTAGAAAAACTTGAGGATGGTCAGGTGCTATAAAGTTCAGAATTTTTCCTACTATTGTGGCAGCCATCATTATAAATACACTAAGTCTTACTGTACGCAATACATGGAAAGGACCACAATGTGGAAGACCGAGTTGATTCTTAGCATTTGTGAGCTGGTGTAGGAGAATAGAAACTGCAGCAACTGCTATAAAAGGACAAGAATGAACAAGTATGTTAAGAGATCCATAAACATGGTATAAAAATACAGTACATGATACTTGTAAAGTATCTAAAATGACCCTGGAAATCACCAAGTCCCTAGTAGGAGGTTCTTAAGGATTAGTGGGGGTGATGACTTGGACATTGACATAGGTAGTCACAGCAAGGAACAATGATAATCATGGCACCAATTGATTGTCAATCTTCTGTGAAGAAACAAGGAAATGAAAGCTCAGCCATTAGGATTCTGGCCAATTTAAAAGAGACAAACAATCTTAACATTTGTTATGGGACTGGATCCTAAAACTTAAGGTATCTTGGAAGAAAGGAACAAAAAAGAAAGAAGTCTTGAACAATGCATTCCAAGGGTTCACATGCTGTCACTCGTAGGCACCTTTTTTAATGTTCTCTTACTTATCTTCACAATAACCATATGCAATAGTTACTGTTTCCTCAATATAAGCAAGAAAACAGAATCTTGGAAAGTTTCAGTAATTTTCCCGAGTTCACACAGCTCACCCAAACCAAAGCCTATTTGGCTTACTGCTAAAAGAGAAAAAACTAAGGCTGAACAGGTACAGACAATATTAAAGAGAAGAAAAAAATGGAAAAAATGAATACCTTGAGATTAAGACTTCATGTAGAAAATGCTGGAAAGGCGAGAAGACAGGAAAGGCTGAAGTGAGACATGAGGTCTCCTCACTCCATTGCGCTGTCTTTCACAATGGATTCATTCTGATGGATCATCACCTCTGCTAAGATACACAGTATTGAGCTTGCTGTCAGTAATTAAACATTTGTGCTGTCTTTGAAGAATTTTATGAACACAGTAGGGAAGCCAAACTAATTTAATTGTTTTTCTAATTGCTAATTAGCCTCAATATAATGGCAGGTGTTTGCATTTGTGTAATTAGGAAGAGGGCCAGAACATCATTTGTAAGAAATCCTGTGCTAAAAATTTGAAAAGTGACAACTATGTCAGCTAATGAAATGTCTGTACAATGAGACAGCTGTTTTGAAATTTTTTTAAGTTTCAATAGAGTTTTATGCTGCTATTATCTTCCTTTTCACTCTTTAGGAGAGTATTCTCTCATGCGTATATACTCTACTTTTTTTCTTTTTGCACATTTAAGAATGAGGCTACTAATAATCCAATGGGGATTACTTAATGTAGAAGAGTATGGAACAAAATAAGGGAGAATCTATTTCTAGGAATGGATTCTTCCTGGATTCTTCACCTTTATTTCTTCTTTTCAACCTTTCTTTAAATATCTTCCCTTGAATTTGAGTCTCCATTCTCTTTTACATCCTTGTTTTTGTCTACATTATGCTATACTTTTTCTCTATACTTTTAGCTTAGTCTTAGAGTTAAATCTTCTGTGACAATAGGAACTCTCTATATCAAAACTGCCATTTGAGGACAGCTAGGTGACTCATACCTATAATCCTAGCTTTTGGGGAGTCTGAGGTGGGAGGATCACTTGAGCACAGAAGTTTGAGACCAGCCTGAGCAAAGTGAGACCCTGTCTCTAGAAAAATAGAAAAATTACTCAAGCATCTTTATGGGCTCTTGTAATCCTGATTACTGGGGAGCCTATGGCAGGAAAACCACCTGAGCCCAAGAGTTTGATGTTTCTGTGAGATGGGCGGATGCCAACTTACTCTAGCCAGGGTAACAAAGTGAGAATCTCTTTCAAAAAAAAAAAAAAAGAAAGAAAGAAAAGAAAAGAAAAGAAATACCACTTGAAATTTTTATGTTCTGCTTGAAAGACAAAGTCCTATTACTGACAGGCTATTGGTTGATCAATTTAAGATTTCAAGAACTTTGGGGGGAACGTTATAAACATACAGTGTATTATACTATTATTTTTCCCATATTTTTGTTATCAATATGAAGGACATGACAATGTTAATCTTTTTTTGAGCCATGTGCCACCAGAAGACAGCAGACAAATCCCCCTACCATTTTGGTTTTGAAATATCCTCACCATTTTGTCTTTTTGAGAAATAGCTGACATAACCACAGAAGACCTTCTTGCTTTCTCATGTTCCAGAAAAAGACTTCCTTTCACCCCCACCCTTCCTCAGTGACTCAGATCTGACTCATCTCTGCCCTTCATCACTCCCATAAGACTTAATGGTGATATTCTTGTTTACCTGACTCTATATAATTTTTTTTATTAATGAACAATTTCTTTATTGCAATAACCTGAATAAAATCATCTCATTAATTGTGCAATGACATCTTCTGTCTCACAGACGGTTGAATGGCTTAGAAGAGGTACTTGAATTTATACTTGACAAAAGTTTCATTACACTTATTTTTCTTTGTCCTTCAGGTAGCCGCATGGCTGAAAAACACAGTGCACATTAACTAACTCGTTCTATACACAAACTTGGCATGAATGTGCCTGCCTAAGCGAAGAAGATTGTATTGAAATTCATCACCATCCAGTGATATGAGTTGAAAATAACAAGGTGGTCTACTCCAAAATATCTTATTCCTACTGCATTTCTATATATTCACAAACCCATCAATAAAAACGCATCAATAAAAGTCATGCAAAGGTTTTTAGTTCTGTGCATGTTACATAGTAAATGCTCTATAAATGCTAGTAATTTTTACTGTGAGTATTAAGCAAGCACTCACAAGTCTTCCAGTAAATTAAACTTTCATTTATCTGGCTAGTGAACCTACATGTTGGAGATATTCACCAGTAAGTGCAAATACTTTTGGAATGGGTGACATTTGAACCTATTATTGGAAATGTTCTAGATTAGTATGAATTATATTAACCAGAGGAGCCAAAGCATTCTCTTCAGTAATAAGTGGCCAAGAGAGGAGAAGGCCAAACAAACAAGCACACAATTTGGCTTTCTCCTGGCTGGTCACTCAATATCATTGCTATATGCTGGAGTTTTCCAACACGTTATTGTTGACGGACTCGCAAATTTATACTTTATGCTCAGATGTGCCCAGAAAAATATCTTGCTTATTTCTTATTATTTCACCTTCTTTAAAATATCCCACCACTAATTATATCTACTATATTGAAACTAATGCACCACATCCATTCATCCCAGAAAAAAACAATCTAAATAAATTTACTTCAGTCTAGTAAACACAATCCAATCTGATATTTTATTCTGTTTCTTTCAGGTCAAAACAGATCTTGATGATAACCTTCTCCCCTCCCTAATCCTTTCCTAGAAAGTTTCTAGATAAAATAAAGACTAGGGCTTATGTGACTTGTTTCTGAGGAAAGTGAATAAAGGCAGGGCCTTTGAAGCACGTGGTGACTTTGGATGTTCCATGGCAAATGCTGTGATGTGGTTAGTTTGGGCTACTCTTTAGATGGAGATTGTTAAGGTGAGATTGTTCCTATTCAGCCATCAAACTCTATTAAAGGATTCTACTCCTTGAGTAGAAAATGCTCTTACTTGGAGGCTACGTTGTCCTGACCCAGGCGTCTATAGTCACTCACCTTAGCTTCTCTGTGGCTTTCCAAGCAAGGCACACAGAGACACTTGAATCACCAGAGATTTATACTGGCCTGGTGAACCAGAGCATTTCAAAAGATTTTCAAAGCACCTTCTGTCATTCTGGGCAATACTGCTACATCATAATAGATGTCACTGTACCTAGAGCTATATCTAGAAATTTATGGCCTTCCTAGGAGAATATGCCACTAGTGTCAATGTACTATAGTCCTTACCCCTTTGAGGGTGTTTTTCCAATTCTGTTTTTCACTCCTGTGATTTCCTACCTTGACAGACAAAAAGCAAGGGACATGTGTGCCTATGTTTCTACACTTTCCATCTGTCTGTCTGTTTCATTGCTGCCATACACTGTGGCAACAACAGGTAGAATCTCTTTATTATTTACCTTCCCATTCAAGGCAGAGACCACCTAGCATCTATCGCCATATTCCACTTTCTACTGGGACGGTGGGTCCTAAGGACTTCAGGAGACCAGAAAAAATAGGTGCCTCTGTGGTAACCAGCATGAGCAAAAAATCAGGGAGGCTGCCCCCAGTATGCCCTGTATAAGAATCCTGGTATTTCATAATCCATTGCTCTCTGGAATAGAGGAAACACCAGAAATAAATGAGCTCTTGTTTCCCTACAAGACAACTAAATTAGGGTTCTTCATTAACCATCATTGAATTCAATTAGATTAAACAAAAACAAAGAGAGGGCTATCTCTCACAAACCTGAATTTGTGGACAACTCATATTGGATATACAATGTTATTCTTTTCTCAGCCTAAGTTCAGAAGTTCTGATGATTTGCTTAACATTCATAAGCACTAATGATATGAATTTAGAAATTGATGATTTTCATCTAAAACAGATTTTTTTTCCTTTTCAAAGTACAATTTGAATAGATTTAAATCTTGCATACTTTACATAGATTATAATAACTATTTATTCCTCTGAAAGATATTGAACTTTTGGAATTTATTATACTCAAAATATCTTTGAGTTTCCCCATCATCCTGTGGTATGACAAGTACATGGTATTTTCTATATCTATTTTTTAACAGCTGTGGCTTTTAAGAAATTGAGTATTTTAGAGATAAGACATACTCAGCCCACACATTAATGCTTTATGTTCTGCAAATATCAAAATCAATAAACATTTTAGAAGAAAAAAATCAATACTGCCCAAACTCCAGCAAGTAGAAAATGTCCTTGTTCTTCAGATAAGTGCTGAGGATCTGTGAGGTGACCCATAATTGCACTGATTTTGTTTTTAGTGGTGTGTCACTGATTGATTGATCATCGTATATCCCCTTTTGTAGTAACCCAGGCATCCTGGATTACAGCTCCTTTTTCAAACGTATATGTTTACTATGTGACACCTGAAGGGCATCTGGGCTTATTTACTTGGGGTTATGAGAAAGTGACTATGAAGACAAAATGTTAAAGGTCATTTGTAGATGGATAATTCATCTTTTTATTTACCAGGCCCATTCTCAATAGAAAAGTATGACATTTACCCTAATCCTGGAAAAACAAACAAAAGAGAATGAAACAGAAACCTGCAAAATAATTGAGTGCCCATTTCTCACCAGCAGACCAGATGAGGGCCCATCACTGGATATTAACTGAATTCAGTTCTATTATAAGAAAATAAGTAAGACTTTGATTGCAAACCTTATACAAAATGTCGCTACCCGTCAGGCTCCTGTGGCCCTGGTCTCGGTTAGCGCAGGAAGGAACCAGGCGAGAAGCAGATTAGAAATACAAGCTTGTGGAAGGCGGGCTAGCCCTTACTTTCCGGGTAGCCCCAGCAACCTCCGCACCAGCCTTTTATTGAGCCAGAACAACACAGATGAGGGGAGTAATTAACAATGACTATGTGCTGAGGGAACAGGCTCCTCCCACAAGTAACTCTCATGGAGGAATGGCCCGAGGTCCAAGCCTCAGCTGCAGATCATCTTGCTTGGATGTTGGTGTCTCCTACAACAAAATGCTAGCATAATTATTCTATAACTGGATAGGTCAAGGAGCAGAGTTCTATTCCTATGAGGTGTGATTCCCCAATCATATTTCATTAAACATTAATACAATATCTTTTGATTCCCTATTTTGGAATCAAGTTTTTAAAGTTCGACATCCCTAGCTTCCTAAGTCAGTGTTGCTACATGTGTCCATTTCAGTTGTAAGTAGGATCCATCGAGTTTCACAAGTATTCTTCCTTATCACCTGCTGTCTCCTCTCCCAATTCTATGTTGAAGCCATAAACACTAACGTAACTATATTTGGAGACAGGAATTTTAGGGGTGTCAATTAAGGCTAAATGGAGTTATAAAGGTGAGGTCCCACACCAATGGTATTGGTAGTCTTATAACAGAGGGAGAGTAAAACATCTTTCTTCTTCTCTGCAAGCCTCTCCCGGGACAGGCTGTGTGAGCACACAGTGAGAAGGTGGCCATCAGCAAGTCAGGAAGAAGGCCCTGCCAGAATTCAAACATATCATTGCCTTACCTATCTTGGGATTCTAGGTTAAAGAACTGTGAGAAAATAAATAAGTAGATTTCTGTTGTTTAAGCTACCCAATCTATGGTATTTTGTTACAGCAGCTCAAGTTGAGTAAGAGACTGCCATTATGCAGAAGCAGCTCTACCTCTTACTGATAGGGGCTAATTACTCCTGGAGAATATCACAATGATTTTCTGCTGGGCAGTGCACACGAGGAACTCAAAGAATCATGGTGGCAGCTGTAATTTTCAGTTCAATGTAGTGTTTGTTGTGTCTCAAGAATGAGTTTTTTGTAGACTACATTTTTTAACCTTGCAGGGATAAAAAGTGCAAGTTCCAATCTCGGTGTCAGGGGAGATGGAAAGCAGGTCTACTCTTGCCATCACTCCTCTGTTATCACACCAAAGTATTGATCTTTTGGGGAACACAGAACCACACAGAGGTCTCTGATTCAGTGTATATAGTGAAACATGAATGATGATACCACATCCTTACAGAATATTGCTTCTAAGAAGGCACTTGAGCTCTGAATTTCCAAGATTATAGAAGACCAACTTCTCTGGATGTTCCAGATGTGATATAACTGTTGGATCACCTTGTCATGGGCCCACTTTTGCATATTCTCTGCTATAATGGTCCTTAGTGGTCCTTTGTTTTGATAGTATATTGTATAGAATTTAATGCCTAAGGATCAGGCATTCTTTAAGCCCATGGATAATTCTTCCAGCTGAGGTTCTGAAGATAGGAAAGGCAAAACCATACCTGGATGAGGACAACTCACTGACATTTCCAAAATAAAAAGAGTCCAGTTAACTTTACATTAAATGGCCAGTTGGCTTTTGAGGAATAATGTCATATTGGTGCATTACTGTTGATCATTGCTGCTGATATGTTTGTTGGATGTTCAGGTGCAGCAGCACCTAGAACAACTTTTGCAAGCAGACCTGTGAGTAAACTACCCCTGTGCCACAATGGCTATTCTGTTAATTTGTGTATTATGCTGATTGAGGAATGAGCAATGATAAAACCTAGTGAATGTCAACTAGTCAAGTCATTTTGTCTTCAAGGTTGGTCAGTGCCTTTTATGTGGTAGATGATGCTGGTGAATATGGATGTGTGATGAGAAAATCTTCACACTTTTTCCCACCCTCAAATACCCACCCACACACCCCTATTGCAGTCCTCTTTGTCTCAGATCTTTCACTTTGTTTCTTCCAGGATCCTGACTTGATGGCATGGGCACTGGGTGACTTCTCTTTCAATGTTTATTGGATAATATGGTAGATTCCTCTCAGCTACACTCTTTAGAAAGATTTTCCCTCCCCACTGCTTTTCAAAGCGATTCTTGAGAGTGGGTATACTACAGTGCAGCCACCATTTTTTTTAGCTTCCACCATATGCAATGCTGGCTCAGTAGTAAACCAAGCTTGAGCTCTTTCCTTAATGCCTTTCCCACCCCATAAGACCACAGGAGAGAGCTGTAGAATGGTTATGGCATGGTTCAGCTATGGATGCGTGCACCTTACTTGTGCATTCTGCTCCACCTCAAGCTCATTACTAGAGGTTCCATTTTCATCTGATGGAATGATGCCAGGCCTGTCTACTTTTATAAGATAATGAGTCCTTCAGGAGCCATCTGATAACAGGCAGTTCTAAGCACACAGTCATTTGGCAGAGTCAATAGTCAAACATTTCCCTCTTAACGGAGAACATGCTAGAAACTATTTCCTTAATAACACACTATCATCCACTATGAATGGCATGGATTTGCTCCAGAATGTCATAAGTCTGCATTGTGAGTAACTTGGGCTTGTCATAAACTCCACATTGAGTCTTTTCCGACCACTCATACTTCCAATATCACAGGATCTGCCAGATATTATGACCTAGAAACAATCTGCACTTTCAATGGTGCCATTTCCTAGTTGGGACACCATCAAGGCTGGCCATCTTCCACATCATACAGTTTGTAGGCTGAAGCAGTAGTCCTAAGGGTGAAACTTGTTGACTCCAGAACTTAAAGAGGTCTAAAAAGTTCTATGCTTCCTTGTTTGTAATGGAGGATGTAAATTACAGAAATTTGTCTCCTACCCTGGAATGAATAACTTGACATACTCTTGACCATGGATTCTCTAATAGTTTTAACCAAAGGGAAAGCTTCTGAATCTCTATTCTTCACAGGGCTCAATCTATTTGTTCAGTACATATGTCTTACCAAACCCTCCAATATGCTAATCTTTCTACATACATTGTGCCTTGATCATCACAATATCAGCAATGAAATGATAATGTCAATGATCATCAAGAATATATCATGTTCTGCAGAATGTCCAAAAGGTGTCTCTTTTCAGACTATATTAGGAAAAATAGTTGGAGAGTTCATATAACCCAGAGGCAAAACAGTAAAATGAATACTTTTGTCCATTCCATATGATTTCAAGTTAATCTATTTCTTGTCCTGTTTTCTGATGGCAGGCTTACTTATATAAAAGGAGAAAAAGAAGATAACAGGACTGATTTTGAAGAGCATCAGACTACAGTGCCATAGAAAACCTCAGCTAAGATAATGTGGAGTCTTGAGAAAAGGTTTTCTGGAGGAGTCCCATGTCAAGCAGTGCTGTCATCACTCACTGCTTCAGGCAGTTTCAGGGAAGTACAGCCATGGAATAGAATGGCTGTCGTGAAAGATCAAAAGTGCATTAACACTCAGTTATCTATGTCTTCTGCTGCAAATTTTTTAAAAAAGAAATTCAAATACTGCAAACCCATGCTTGCCACAATCCGGGAAAAATAGTGTTTATAATCCCCTGTCTCTCCATAAAAATTATTAATTTTAAATTGGTTTCACTCTCACTATATCAGATAATTCCTTTAAATGGAAAACAAACAAACTACTTCTAAAACATGCTTATTTTAACCTCACTAAATAAATGTTGACCAAATACATAAAGGATATCAATTGAAAAGGATATCAAATTATTATTCAGCCCAAGGCATTTTCAGTCTAGCCCTATAAATATTTATCTCCCATCACTCCCTCTTAGGTCTCTTCCCATCACATCTCTGTTTTTGTCCTCATGTATCTTGGTAGTTGGGTACATGATATCTTTGGTTGCTGCATACCAGGAATTAGATGGTTGTTTTTTATTAATTATTAGTACATCTTTCATCCATTAGGTATCAGTTATGGGTTTGTCTATGATTTTTAATGGCTTGAAAATCTACCTTTTTAGCATGTAGGCTGACAAAATAGCTATCAAACTGGAGATGTGCCATTCCTAAAAAGATTCATTGTTTTGGCAGAAATATGAAAAATTTGTGCTCCAAAGTAAAAAATGTCACTAACTGCCAGGGTGTACTTTGGCACGTTGTATGTATTCCCACACATCAAAAATATTTGTAATAGTATTCAGTGTTATTCTTGGAAGTTTCATGAGAACAAGTCATATTTTGTTCTGTTTGTTTTCCAATTTGAATGTGCTATATGCTAATGGCCTATTAGGTACCGGATATAAATCCTTCTTAGATTTGTGGTTGTTCACTGTGATGGAACAGATGTGTGGTCACCATTTTGATCAAGAATTCTTTTGTCTGTCTGTGTTCAAACTATGTCTCACATTTATTGGCTTTAAATAATTTTAAACATCTATCTACAGAGATTTTTCCTCCATATATAGTTTCACTCATCCTTGAAGATCCTAAGTTTTCTTTTGCTACTTTTTTTCCATGAGATAAATTTTCTCTTTCTTCTGTAATATTATAAAAATGATCTAAATGAATACTTTAAGATACATAGGTGGTGATATAACTCAAGCTTTTCTCATTGTTATACAAATTGAATTAGCAATACTAACATGTATACATATTGTGACTTATTATTTATAGTGTATTTTATATATAATATAGTATTTTAATATAACTTGCTCTGAATATCTGTTTAAAATTTAAAATATTTTGTTTCTCAGTGAACGATAGCCTCTTAAGAAACTATTTAGATTCCTTAAGAAATTTAGAAGTACTGCTGAATTTAAATTCAAGTACTAGGACTAGAAAATAATTCCCATATTATATGTTGGGGGGAAAGATTTGTCCTATATAAAATAGAAAGCAAATGTGTATATATTTCTTGAGGCAAGAGTTCTCCATAGATAAAATCTCCACTCCTTAGTCTCATATTTACTCTTCATCACAATCCAGTTGGAGTTTTCCTTAGTATTCAAATTAATTGCCTTTCTAAAGGTTTTTCAAGTCCAATGGATATTTCATAGGTCATATTTCACTTATTAGACTTAGGTCGCCATAGTTGAATATTCCTTTTTTATGAATCACTTTTCTGTCTTGGCTTCAATAATATTGCATTCAATTGTTTTTTTCTTTATCTCCCTAGCCACTGTAATATGATCTCCATTATGGCTAATCAGGACATTCTACAATTTTCTGTGATGCCTCATTTGGTCTTGCCTACCTTGGCAACAATATTGGCCAGCTATTTCTGAGACATAAACAATTACAAAATCACAGTGGCATCCAGTAATAAGCATTTGTTCCTTACTTGTCTGTAGGTTGGCTGGAGTTGCTCTGCTGATCTTGGCTGAGTTTATTCATATATCCATGGACTAGGGTTTGATTGAACTCAGTAGACTCAGCTGGGCAGCTTTACTTCAAACCAAAGTTCTGCCAGTCAGCCATGTGGCTTTGTTTCATGTGTCTTCCATCCTTTCTGGGCTAGGCCCACCATGTCCTTTTTATCCCATTGCCCATCTACCATCACCATGAGAAGATCAGCAGATCCACTCCAGCCAGTGCTCAGACATATAAAACATAATTGATTATTATCACATGCCACTGCAATTTTGCAGTTTTTTGTTCTACAAGCAGATTATTTTTTTCCCATATCATAATGTTTGCACATAATATTCCCTCTTTTTGGAATACTCTTCTTTTTGATATTTGCCTGACTGGCCCTTGTACAACATTAATTTCTTAGAAATATTTCCAAGCACTATAGAAAAATCCAACATCTTTTCTCATATAACACATCATAGTATACTTTTGTTTCCTTACAGCAGTGTATGGCATTCTATATATTATTTTATGTGTTGGCCTTTCCTCCCTTTAGGATGCAAGCTTTATGAAAGCAGAGAATATGTTTGCTATGTTCGTCATTGTATTTTCAGCACTGTCATAAAATCTTGCATCTAATATTAATCAATAAATATTTTTTGAATGAATGACATGAAAAAGGAGTGAGCTATTTGTTTTAAAATTATAGAAAAGAAGTAAAGTCAAAAGTATTATATTGAGCTCTTTGTGCCCTAGAAATTTATTTGTTGTATTAGAAAAGGGGATACCAGGATAATACTTTTTAAAAATAGTGAAATATCATTGTTCTTTTCTTTTTGTTTAATGTAGTTTTAATTTTAATTCAGAAATCCTATTACTGTTAGAAAAATTTCATCTTTGACCTACAAGACAGTAGCACACCATCAAGAAGGCAAAGAGACCAGTTAGAACATTACTTTAATGATGCAGATGAAATGGTGACTTAGACTGTAACAGAAGAACAGAAACTGGAGATGTGGGAGTAAGATGGTGAGTCCCATCTTGGGCATGAAGAATTTAAAAGACTTATAAAATATTTGAATGGAGATATCTAGTAGGCCATTAGAAATGTAGGCCTTAGAAAGAAATTTGTTGAATACTAATAATAGTTATTACAACCATGGGAATGGGTAACATTATTGCTAAGGAATAAGCAAAGAATGAGAATCAAAGAGGTCCTGGAACTTTGTCCTGAAGAGCTCCAACGTTAAAGTTGGCTAAAGGAGATGAAGCTAAGCATGAAAATATGAAGAAGCAATTAGAAAGAGATGTGAGGAATACCATGCCATCATGCACCACAATGGAAGAAAAAAATTTCTGAAGGAGAAAACAGTAAACTATGTTGATTGCTGTTGGAAGGTTAAATAAAATGTGGGAGGAAAAGTGTCCATTGGAGAGGGACATATAGAGGATCTATTTTACATTATCAAGAGCAGTCAGAGGGGTTCTGTGGATGAAATTAAGAACAAAATAGACTAGAAATTAAATAAAGGCAAGAAATAGAATCGGAAGATGTACAAGTTCTTACAATTCAGTTCAAAAGCTTGCCATTGTGCACTTATGTTGACAGCACTGTACAAACACTCAGTAAGCTAGGCATGAACCTAGCTTTCACAACCTTGGTATATGAGCATCTCACAGCTGTGTCTCTATTGGTGTGTGGTGGTGTCTTGCTGAGTAGGGTTCATTATTGTTGTGTGTTTTTGTGTGCTGTTGGGAGAATGTTGGAGCTTGAATTAGAACAATGAATGAGCATTTGTAAATTTCTTGTTAAACTTTCCAAGAATGAAGTGAAATAAAGAACATGTTATTCCAGGTTTATGGGGATTAATTCCATGAAGAAAAGAGCAATGTACAAATGGATTAAATGTTTTTCTGAGCAGAGAGAAACCATCACTGATGAAGAGAATTTAGGGTGGCCAGCAATGGGCAGAACTGATGAAAACACTACACAATTTCATCAAATTGTATATTAAAATAACTGGCTAACTGTGAGAAGCACAGAAAACCAAGGAAACATTGGTAGAGAGGCAGGAAAATCTTAACTGAAAATCTAGGCCAGCAACTCATGGCTCTTATATCATGACAATGCATCAGCTCACATGGCTCTCTCTGTGAGGGAGTTTTTATCTGGTAAACAACTGTATTAGAACACCCTCCCTACTCAGCTGATCTGGCCCCCAATTACTTTTTTCTTTAGCTGAAGATAAAGAAAATACTGAAATAAAGATCTTTTTATGACATTCAGGAAATCAAGTATAATACTATGAGAACTTTGATAGCCATTCCAGAAAAAGAGTTCCAAAATTGCTTGGAAGGGTGGGCTAGCTTCCCAAAGGGAGTACATCAAAGGCAACTGTAGTGATATTCAGCAATGAGGTATGTAGCACTTTATTTAGGATCAGTTCATGAGTTTAATTGTCAGACCGTCATAGAGTACTCTCTATGAAGTTTTTCTAGGAAGATAAAGAAGTATAAATATGGAATTATTATGCCAAGTATATTTATTTTAGAATATATTCTTCCTTTTATTAAGTGAGATAGTCAAATATCTAAATCTAAAATAGCTAGCTCTCACTTTGAATCTTTGCCCCACCAACTACTAATTATTTTATTTAACCTTTAAGCCTCATTTCTTTATATGTAAAAATTGGGATAATGCTACCTAATTTATTGGTGCCCATTATGTCAAGGAAATGATTCATGAGACTTTGGGTGACACAGAGGAGATGCTTAGTACATATTTGCTTCTGAGTGGGTAAGCTTCAGAAATATTTTAGAAACAAAGCACATTTTTTCAAACTGAGGTCCTTTTAAGACACTTTAGAAAGAAGTTCCTTATCTTTAACTTTGGTGCTTTGCTTTTACACATTTTCTTACTCTTTCCTGATAGTATCTTCATTTTATACTCTATTTTCCTCTCTTGATTACTGTTCAGCTATCAGAGTTTAGAAACACTTCAAGCTCTTTGCTCTCTCTTTGACTTGATTTCCAATTGCCTGATTTTTTTTCTTCTGGTCCACCTCAGCACTTAATTTTTGACAAATAGCATCCTTACTCTTAGTTGAAATTGTACAATGAGGTGGATGACTCCTCAAACTACAGTTTCTCACATGGTGCCCTAGTCTCTCTGGGAAGGTATTTATTTTTGTCATTAGTACTCTATTTTTTGGAGGGTTTGTTTATATATTTTTTAAAAAGCTAAACAGAAAAGTTTAATAGCTTACTTTTACAGAGCATTTACTCTGTGCTGGATGCTTATTCTGTGTCAAACACTTTCACATATAACACCATTTTTCCTTATAATAACACTATGATGTATATACTACTACTAAGATCATTTTATAGAAACAAATGCCCCAAAAGGTTGAGAAATTTGCCCCAAGTATGCAATTTCTAAATGGTGAAACCACTATGCTGTGCAAGTTTCATAGATGTTTGGTGCAATTTTAAAATCCAAAAGTTCTAAAAACCAGATATTTTTGTAACCTATTTTCTGGCAATAGAAACTCAGTCTTAACATGATTTTGTCCAGGAGCTTAAGATGGTAGTGATATCAAAGGAAAACTTTTGTTTGAATAGGGAGACTCAAATGTGTTTGTAGGCAGCCTGGAAGGTGCTCATAGAAAAAAAGAAAATATGTTATTTTGACACAGATTTATTTAACAATATTTTTTCTACATGGCACTATGTTCATCTCTGAGTATATAATAAACTCAATGCAATCTCCAGCCTCATGGAAACTGTACTCAATAGAGGACTAACCCTTTATAGAATAAGATTTCAGAGGAAGGAAGAGGAGACAGAATCTAAATAGGGAGGTGCACAATGAGGTCCACGTGTACCTGAATGCTCTTCATCTGGCTCCCATGCATGACGACATCGGGGAATCCCTGATCCAGGGTGCACACAGAGGGATCAGCTTTGCTAGGAGGGGAGAAACAAATGGGAAACAATATTAAAGTTGTGAGGTATAGTGACATTATGACAAGGTAGGTTACAAGCAAGAAACTAACTTTTCATTGAAATAGGAGTGAGATTACCTGCTGAGCAGATGCCACATATTTTAAATACCTTTGCCTACTATGTCCCTATGAATGTCCACTCTAGCCAGTGTCTCCCAAATGTACAAACACCTTTCATTACCCTACCATTTCTCATCATAAGAGCCTCCCTAATTCTTTAAATGTATCAAGGTCTCTCCCTCCTACAAGCTTGCCACGAGTCAGTGTAGACTTACCAGAGAATTGCCTTTCTTTTGTTCCTTTTTTTTTTTATTAAATCATCTCTGTGTACATTAATGCTGTCATGGGGTACAATGTGCTGGTTTTATATATAATTTGAAATATTTTCATCAAACCAGTTAACATAGCCTTCATGGCATTTTCTTAGTTATTGTGTTAAGACATTTATATTCTATATTTAGTAAGTCTATGGTGCATCTTACAGACAATTGCCTTTCTTATGAGTTCCTGATGCAGTCTATAGCAGTACAGGCATCATGTACTCAGTAACAATGGACTCTAGAGACAGATGCCTGGATTTGTAGCAGCTCTACAACTGTATAGTGTTGCTGCAAAATGAAAAAAAAAATAAGTTAAGCTTTCTAAACTTCAGGTTCTTCATTGTAAATTGAAGATGGAATAATATCCACTTCACAGGTACACCTGGTGCATGGTAGTTATTTTTTAAATGTTAGCATTTTTTTTATTATGTACTCCATGCTTGTACTCTGCCTGTACTATCTATATAGTTAATTTTCTTATATCTTCATCAATTTATAACTTTATGAATATATTTATCTATCTACACACACACACATAGATAGGTATCCATACACACATACATTATACATACATGCACACATGAGTTCTCTTGTCACTTGAGAGCAAGAGCCAAATTTTAATTGCTCAATTCTGTCTCTTCCAAGACTGGGCTGGGAGCTTAAAAATGTATTGTATCAATGATCATGTAATAGTTTTCCACTTTAAAATTTCTGTTTTGAGTCCTGGGCAAACCCACCTCTATTTATGTAGCTGCACAGTATCTCAAATACTATGTTTTATGTTTTACAATATTGCTTTGCTTTGATGGGTTCATTATTAGCCTCAGAAGATAAAATAGTGGTGAATTAAGGAGAAAACAGGCTGAGTTTGAACATCTCCATTTCAGGATTTGTCAAGCTCAGTACTATGTACATTTTGAGCTGGAAAAGTATTTTGGGGGTTAGTTTTCCTGGGTGCTGGAGGATGTTTACAAGTATGCCTGCCTTCTACATTCTAAATGCCAGTAACATCCATTTCCCAATGGTGAAAATTATAAAGCCTCCTCTGGAGGAAAGTAGAATGGTCCCTAGTTGAAAATGACTGATCTAACTACTGATTTATAGTTGAGTTTTGTCATTTTTTAGCTACATGCAACCTTGGGTAGGTCACTTCACTTCTATAATCCTCAGATACCTCGTTTGTAGAGTGGGTGCAATACTAGCTTACCACTCAGGGATGTTGTGAAGTCTAAATGAGATATTGCATTGCACAGAATAAATCAATGATACAATTTGTTAATCTAAATTTCATAAATCTCTATTGCTTATCCAGTGCAAATAAGAGAAAGGGTTAAAATTGTTAAAATGCACCCAAAGGATGGGAAAAGATCGTGCCCATTTCTAGCTCTCTTACTTTCTCCTACCCTGGCATTGGTTTCCACTTGATTTGACCCATGTTTGCTGCAGAGCTAAAATTGGCACTGTTTTAAGTAACCTTCATGCACCACCTGTCTCTTCTGGCAACCCAAATTTAAAGAGAGACAAGTCAGAACTGGAAGATAAAACAAAACACAACAGCCAAAACACACCAGCACCTTCATAGTAAGATGGAATTTTGTAGTTAAAGAGAAGTGAATTATTTATCTCTACAAAATACAACAAATTCTTGAGGTGACTTCCCAGCATTCAAGCATTGAGACCAAAATTAAATGACGTTATGTTTAATAGGTGAATAGTAATGTTCTTTAATGGTTTAGAAGTATAATGTTGAATATTCCCAAGATAGCTCAGTAGATTAATGACATAGCTATTCATATAGAGTAAAAGCATAAAGTTGTTTGAATTCAGCATACAAATTTTATCTTTTTAGAGCATTGAAGCTATAAATAAAATAACAATATTGAAATAATAGTGAATGCTTTAAAATATGAAATCATGTTATATATGTCAAAAGGTGTAGGTGGACTCCATTCCAAGAGGATAATGTAGTTTGGGATGTAATGAAAAATTCAATTCACCAACATGCTGCAGAACTGAGCTGTTCTGTTTAACGGGAACATTTCTTTTTGACATTGGGTTTGCAAAAAATCTCCCAATTGTTATAAATATATCTTTATGCACTTCTCTGTCTTAGGAAGCAAAACAACCTGACACTTTCTTTGTCAACACAGGATCTTGAAATGCTTGAGGGGTGTTAGCTCTTCTGGAGAATGAGTAATGAGATAGACACCATTGGATTGAATATTTACTGACCCAAAGGAAACATTCAGAAAACTGTTTTTTGATATGAGGCGGCTGCTAGGAGTAACTTTTTTTATACTTGTGTTTGTTTGATAGAAGCTAAGCACAAAAATAGCTACATAACTTTGATTTGTAGTAAATTGATTATATCAGAATGAATACTTTAAAATCACTGGGGATCTAAGTGAGATCATAAATCTCTGAGTTGACACTAAAATATATGTCGACCAAAAAAAATAAAATATTTGTCTGCTTACTATAGTTAGCCATAAATCCCCAAATATTTCTTTTATAATGTGCTATATATAGTTTTTTAACACTGTTTACTTCTCTCCTTTCCTTCCTCCCTCTTTCCCCCTCTCCAGCCCCACTCCTTTGTACTTATCTACCTGACTGCTTTTCCTTCCTTCCTCCCTCCCTCCTTCACTTCCTTCCTTCCTTCCTTCCTTCCTCCCTCCCTCCCTCCCTCCCTTCTTTCTTTCCTTCTTTCCTTCCTTCCTTAGTCCACCATTTCCAGAGTCAACAAATATGTATTGATTACATAAAGCTGTTCCAGGTGGTAAATTTGATTAACAAGGATAAATAATGGGTTAACAAGGGCCTAGCCAACGCTAGGAAGAAATTTACCTTACTAGTAAAAAATAATGACTTTGACACCAAATGTGTTATGGACACATGTTACAGACATAAAATGTGCATTTTATAGTTACCTGATATCTAGTTGTTATTACCATTCACTTTAGATCCAGAACTCAGTCATAAACAGACACATAAAGTAATATTAATCTATTTTGTTTTGCTTTGTTTCCCCTGCACCTGCTATAGTTGATTTCAAAAGAATTCAAAGGGGAAAAATAAATTCATTTCCTTATTGCTCAGAGATTGTCGCCATAATTCTAGCCTTCTACACATGCACATATGTACACAAACACACACAATTAAATAGACATAATCTCTCATTTCACCCATATGCTGGTTTGCCAGAGATTTACAAAAACTGGTTTTTAATTTTTTGACCCTTTGTAAAAGATAGGTTTTATTGCTTTGATGGAAAGTTTACTTATGTGAGAAACCACAGTTTGTGTGTGTAACTAAAAAGAGTTTTCAGCCCATATAATCTACTTCCTTGTAATAATAGCTCTCTCTGTATTCAAACTAGTCATTATTTTTATTTAAAAGTAACCTTATAATTGTTTCCCTGATATTGCTCTGAAATTTTAATATCTTTAACCTTTAATGAGAGAAATGAAAAATGAATTATTTATCTTGATGTTCTTATTTTATTTCTATTTTTGTGAAATTAAAAGAAAACTTGCTCAGAATATTTATCATAGATTGAATAATAAAATAAATGGAAATACATTTATCCTTTCATATGACGGTTCCATAGTAAAAATGTATCAGTTTATACCCTCATTTAATTATAATCATTATAAATACTTCAAGACCTAAATACACTTCAATTATCTTACACACATAAACTCAAACATAGGCATGATGAAAATTCTAATTAATGAATTATACATTCTTCACACTCTGTGTACGCCTACATCTCTATATCATTGTATTTACAATTTGTAATTTTTGCTACATTTCATATAGTTTTAAAGTAGTTTCCACATGATTTGAATCTCAAAATATTTTCTCACTGCTGGTAAAGAAGAAAACTAAACACAGTCTGGTTAAATAACTTATCTGAGGTCACATAGTTAGGCAGTGTCTAATTTGAAACAAGAATCAGAGGCTTTTGATTTCTAGCCTCTTAACTTTGCAAACTTTCCACCACATCTATTGCTGGGGATGGGAGGAATTATGATTCTCCTGAAAAGAGGACTCCTGATGGTGGCTTGATTAAGCCCAGTTAGGTGCATTGCAAATAACAGATAGTACAACCCTGACACAGAACACAGTAAGGTCACTTTCATTCTGTGCACATCTTTCCAAGCAACACAGGCAAGCAAATTTCCCTTTACTGTCTGAATATTATTTTAGGGGATTTTAAATGTTCTGCCTCCCGATTAACTTCACCATGCCAACCTCCATCCCTTCCTCACACATCCTTCCTTCCACCACTACTTGACTTTTTCTAGGAAGTTTTCCAGTTTAGGGCATGTGTGTGTACATGTGTGCGCCCACAGCTGTCTGTGAGCACATGTTCTTTTTGGCTTGTCATTATGTATTTCCATCCCAGATTCTGTTTTTAAGGTGAGTGCTTTATAAATTGTTGTTGTTGATGCTCTCATTAAAGCTCTTCCCAAATAAAATGTGGTATCCAAGGATGACTACCACAAAACAGGTAAATGAGGTGGCTAATTATTTATCTTTGCATTTCTAATCTTCAAGGAGTAATAAAAGATGTGTGAGTTCAGAAAACCCAGACAAGGTGCACACAAAATGCTTGCTAGTCTGAGACAGATGTCAGTAAATCAACTCAACTTGGAATCGCTATAAAATATTCAAAGAGCTATTGTGCTGGAAAAGCAGAACGAACATGCCCATGCATAACAGCTCGCACAAAGGTGCTTCCTATACAAATCAACTGTTGTTGCTTTATAGTAGCTATAAGCTTGTGTAATTTGAAATGGGAGCCAGAAATCCAGACTTGATCTTGAGAATTGAAAGTGGAAAAGAATAAAAATTACGATTAAAAAATATTTTTCTTCTATTTCCCCTAGACCAAACTATAGAATTTTCATAACTTAACTGAACAAAATCTAAATTCAACAGACAATATAACTTCACCTCTGTAACTTTTGAAAGCAAAGCTGTGTTATTTCTGTCTTCGGGCTGCTCCTGCACCCCTGTGTGACTGTTCCTGGTTTGCTCTCGGCTTACAGAGGCCACACATCCTTGGAGTTTAGAGAAGAATGATTGGCATCCAAATTTCTTTGATTCATGTTATTACAGATCAGTGTTTGTTAACTATGATGTCAACTTCCCAGGGATCTTCATTCTAACAAGTCATCACAAATTACATTTAGTTTTAGAAACACGGCTAATATTTTAATAAAAATAACATCCTGTAAGAGTATGGGAGAACTTGTTGACAATATGAAAACAATATGTTAAATTTATTTCTTGGTCCATACTGGGGTCAATATGATAGAGTTACATTAATGAGCTGCAAAATCTTGCCTAATCTCTCAGTAGAACACAAATACTGTATGAATAATGTTACTGGCCAGTCCCAACACGGACTAGCCAGTGTTCATAAAAGCTTTCTAAGATAGTTCTCCAGCAATTTTGATTTTTGCTCTTATCTAATCTACCTTCCAATGACTTGAATTCAAGAGGGTAAATAAAAAATTGGCCACCAAAGACATTGCAACTTACTCTTTGGAAATAAAATCAATATGTTATCTAATTTCAAAGAATATAAAGTAGTACTTCAATTTAAAGCCTAGTAAGTATGAGCCAGCTAGTGACCTTTTACCTACAGCCTTGGGATAGACAGTGCTATGCAAAGGCAAAATAAGAAATTCTACTATATTGTAATAAAACACCTCTTTTTTTTTTAGTTTTCAAAAAATTAGAGTTCCTATTAGAGTTACTATAGTGTGAATGATTGTATAATCATAGTAGATTAGTAGATCAGCCTGATCTACTAATGCCTAAAATGATAAATAACCTAAACTCTGATAAGTTAATTCAATACATATGTAGGAAACATCTAATTTGTGCCAGTCCCTTGATGGTATCTCAAAGCCAGAGCGGCTGTTAGCTAAAGGACATCATAAGAAATCAAAGACACATGAAGCACTGCCTTAAATGTATATGAAATTTGTAAGTGTTGACCTGGCTTTCCCCCAGCCTGGATTACAGAAAGCAGTGAGGTATAAGCTCCTCTGATCTATGTAAGTTGACTGCAAAACTTGAGAGGCACTAGAGAATTCCTCATTCTTATTGGAAGCTACATGTGCTTGGCCATTTGCATCTTTCTTTCAGATAGTAACTGCACTAAAGTGGAATCTCTATAGTTGACCACCTCCCTGCATTGACCTCCTTAAGTTGACCTAGTTTTCATAGACCAGGCATGTACCACATATGGGTATTAGTACAGTAAGCTTAGTTTTTTATGCTGACCACCTCCATAGGTTGACCAGTTTATTATAGTCCCTTTCATGGTCAGCTTTCAGTGGCTCTAATGTATTTGTTTGTACCCTGATAGTAAACCATAGTGGAAAATATTAGCTAGACATGTTGGCTTACACTTGTAATCTCAGTACTTTGGAAAGCCAAGATGGGAGGATGGTTTGAGTTTAGGAGTTGGAGGCCAGCCTGGAAAACTTAGTGAGAACTCACCTATAAAAAATAAAACCATTAGCCAGGAGTGTTGATTAATGTATGCCCGTAGTCCAGGCTATTGAGGGGACTGAGACAGGAGAAACACTTGAGCTCAGGAGTTTGAGGTTACAGTGAGCTATGATCAGGCCACTACACTCTAGCCTGAGCAAGAGAGTGAAAGCCAGTTTCAAAAACAAGCAAGCAAACAAAAAACCCCACAAAGTGGAAGAAATTTACACCAACTAAGATTCTACATTTAACAGGTATGCTGAATGGAATAGTTTCTGTGTGAGAATTGAGTTTAGCTCACATTTTACTAGGTGCTTCTGAATATGCAAAAACATGGATATTCTAAGTATAAAGAACTTAATACTTGATATTTAAGATTCAATTTCAATTCAAAGATTTTACTTTGGTCAATTGATTGGAAAAAAGCAGTCGGTATTTTATTTCCATTGAATTAATTACATGTGAATGCTAAATATAGGAGCCCTATGTATCCACAAGTTGAGTGTCCCTAATTTTACAATCCAAAATCCAAATGCTCCAAAGTCCAAAACTATTTGATCACCAGTGAGGCACTAGTGGAAGCTTCCACATCTGATCTAATGTAAGGGATTGGAGTTAAAACATAGTCAACACTTTGTTACATATACAAAATTGTGAAAAATATTGTGTAAAATTTTTTTTCAGCTATGTCTACAAGATATTGAATATGAAAAAATGAATTTTGTTTTTAGACTTAGGTCCCATCCTCAAGACATCTCATGATGTATGAGCAAATATACTAAAACTAAAAACTCTGAAATCCAAAATATTTCAGGTCCCTAGCATTTTGAATAAGGGATACCCAACCTATAGATTCCTCAGCTTTCCCTTTATATTCTACATGATTTCTTTTTTAAGGTCACCTAGAATCAAGATAGAAAATTAAGTTATAGAAAATCAAGCTCTTCTGGCTCACATTTTTTTCTGTTTTAAATGGTATATTGCATTTAATAAGTAGATTTTTATATAGACATTATTTTTAACTCTAAATTTATTGAACATTTGATCTTTATATACATTTTTTTTTTTTTTTTGCAGTTTTTGGCTTGGGCTAGTTTTGAACCGACCACCTCTGGCATATGGGGCTGGCCCCCTACTCCTTTGAGCCACAGGCGCCACCCTACAAATTTTTTTTAAGTGAATACATTGCATGTATGATTATTAATGAAAAAAATCACAAATGCCTTCACTGTTGACATCTAATTTGGCATAGAAAAGTTAAATTATTTTTCCAAGATAACTAAGAAGCCATTGAACAAGTTTAGATTACAACTCAAAGTTCTCCCAAAATACTATTTTCTATATATTCCTTTCATTAAGTAGAAAAACTATATTCACCATCATATTTGAAGAAGTTTTGGTTATCGAAACATTGAAACCGTGACTTGCCCAAACAAGGAATGCCACAGCTGAAACATAGTCATGACCAAGGCTAATAACATTTCTTTCAAGATAAGTTAGAATTTACATAGATAGATTTATTGATTAAAATAAATATTTGTATCTGATTAGGTAAGGTACTTCCCATGCATTCAAGGTGAGGGAATACCAAGAAGGATCAAAACTTATCTTAGCCAATGTACAGATTTCCCAAGAAAACTTAAAATTCTAAAAAGAAATTCAGAAATGTAAAAAGCATTGCACATGTAGTATGCATTGTTTTAGTACTTAGAGGACAATTTACAGTTGACTTTCTATCATATCTGGACTACTTTCACTTTCAAAGTCGTGGGAATATACAAGACACAATTATTTTATGTAAACAGACGTTTTGTTTGTTACATATCTACTTCAGTTCACCTGACACCTCTGCTAACCTATCTGGTATCTTTGTGCAGATATATGTAGTATCTTGGCAATCAGTCAGAAAAAGCTTCTATTTTGGGAAATAAACCCCCATGGGCTGCTTTTCAGCAAGCTGAGAACTGGCTGGATTTGAGTCCCACTCAGAATCCCATCTGGCAACTTTGTGCAGTGTCCAGTCATTGCAATAGCCCTAAGTCCACCCTCTGTTCTGTGATCAGTGACTACATACTCTCTTTTTAATAAAAGCTCTTTTTCAGGTTAATGATCTTGTCCTTTCATAAGGAAGTTGGCCATCCTTTTGACTAATGGATTCCTTAACCATTGCATTTAAAATTTCACAGCCAAGATTCCAACTTTAAATATCCTTACATTTATCAAAAAAACAAAGCAGCAAAAAGATAAGACTATACTCCATAAGAGGAAACTTTACAAAATGTGAACATTTAAAGAGAAGAAAAAGGCAGAAATCATCAGCGAAACCAAACAATTGAGACTTTACAGTGTTTTAGTTTAAAATCATCCCCATGAGGGCACTATGAAATATTTATACTTTAATGTCCCAGATTAGTTTCATCTAATCTGCCGAGTCACAGATATAGCCTAATAATATGTCCCTGGATGGAGTAATGTACTGACATCAGCAGGATAGGCCCAGTTTCCATTGCTAATATTTGTTTTACAAGCTGTTGTAGAAAGGTTGTAAGTTAAGAAACTCTCTCAACTCTGGGACACAGAACTCCTTTACAAACGTTCAAGAATTCTCTGCTTAGATTTCTAGGTATTTCTTAATTCACATTTATATACCAGAGCCAATACTTGCAGAATTTCTACACAATTGCTATATGCCCCCCAACTATTAACCAATTGTTAAAAATTTTGAAAGCATTAGAAATAAATCTATAAAGTTGCTTCAAAAAAGTACATGTGATTAATACCTAGTGATGAGAACAGTTTCTTAAGACAGAGAGAAGGTAGAGCAAATTAATCTTAATTGATTTATCTGTTACTCAGAATAACACCATGATAAATAATTATCACCTAGACCCAACTGGTTGTACCATTCTCTTTCAAGTGATATTTGTGACATATTATCAGCATACACGACTTAAAAGCTTACATATGTTTTTCCCATTCATGTAATCTAATCAAAGGTGTAAACGCTGAGTCTGTGCCAGGACAAATATTCCTTGTTACACGGCTGAAGCCGCATGGTCCATCTGGAGTTGCTGGTCTGCCTGATATCACATGACAGATCCTACCGGCATGGAAGATGAAAGGATGTCCAGGACACGTGTCTAGGGATGACAGTTTTCTTTGTGATGAACCACAGAATCACAGCTTGTTAAATAAGACTGTGACAGTGATAAAAGACAAAGGCATCGGTTTGTAGCAGAATGCAGCCTATCCGCCCATGACAAACCAGGCTATCTCTTCTCAGGCATGCTGACATCTCATAAAGCATTCCCACAAGTGGTGGCCAGAAATAGTGTCTGAAGACAGCCCATAAGAGTGTAATAGCTTGCTGCTTATCTTTGAGCAGATGAATGGAAAAAACCTGGAGTGCACAATGCATTCTCTTAGCCTCTTGGGTAAAAATGAGGAAGGTAGGAAGTCTCCTACTTTGGACATTTTGTATGATGAGCCTATTGCATTAAAATCCTGAGCAGCGACATGAAGATAATTACGAGGTCCTTGCTTTCAAAGTATGCCAGTTTGGAACTTCTCCTGTTGTTCTATGAGTCCACAGGTCTAATTTTAAAGTGCTGCTGTTTATTTAAAAATAATGCATCCATGAAAGTCTATGAAATAATAAAAGCAATAATAACAGCCACCATTCAGTCAATGCTTATGGTGTGATAAGGATAGTGCCAGGTTCATAATATGTATGTTATCTAAGTTAATCCTGATAACACATACATTACCTAAACATAACTGAATGTATTATTGGCTTTCAGTCAATGATACTGTCATATTCATTTTGCAGATGCCTAAGCTGAGACACAGAGAAATAATTAGTCCAGGCCGCGCAACAGGTGAATTGAAGGTTAGAATGTGAAACTCCTGATTTACCACTTCTACTCTATCACAGTTAGTAACAAATAGAGTGGGAACTATTATAAAAATGGATGGATGAAAAACATCTATGATCTTGCACACTTATTTTGAGGTCACACCTAATACATAAAGGACTTCAACCAAGGCTGACATTAAAACCATTAGGTCCAGTTTTACACATGTATTAGTATGTCAGAACATGAGGTTTTTCCAGACATTTTGCCGATGATGAAGATATTCACAAAATAGACAGTTTTATTGACTACTTCTTTCTTTTGCTTTTTTTCCCCTTTCATTTTCTTAGTTTCTCTCTAAGCCATCATATTTTCTAAGACCCCATCTCTTTTCATCTGATTGACTCAGACCTGAGTTCCTTTGAATTGTGGGGCCTTCTCTTCCTGATGAGTCATTTCATAACACACACATTCAAAGGAGCCTTAGGTTCTACTTAATCACTTTATGCTCTTTCATAGTCCCACAGTTGCTTTGTGAATGCAAATGTTCGCTCTTTACTATTCCCACCAAATTTCTTCACTATGTAAATGGGTCAAACACTTCTCTAAATTTATATCAGACTTTGTAAAATCCTGGACACCTAGAAGAAGCCCAGTGAATGCTTATCCAATTGAAGTGCTTTTCTCTGTTAATGGTTTCAAAGACCAAGGAGAGACTAACCCCTTGAGGTTAAGGAACAATAATACCTGCCAGATCTAAATTCTAAATAAGCTTCTCAGTACCAATAGAATCTTGCTTTGAACAAATAATGTGACTTTTACTAGCTCACTAAAATTGAAAAACAATCCTTTCAATCCAGTAGTTCTTACTGTCCTCAGGGGACTGGCTAAATTAAATGTTACTATTTTTGTTTTAATGGCCAACTTAATTCTAGGTGCTAATGATAGGCTTTAATACAACTTATAGACAGAATACAAAGATTAATGTTGACAAATATTTTTAATTGAAAATTATAATATAAAAAGGTTTGAAATTAAACTTCAATATCACTAATTAACTTCACTGGTTCTGAACTCTGACTTCACATTTGAATCCACTGAGATACACTCACACAACTCACACATTCACATACGCTCATGTGCCATCTGCAAGAATTAATGACTAAGGTGGAACTTAAATAAGCTAGGACACTAGAAAATATTCTCAGGTGATTTCAATGTGTATCCAGGATAAGCTAGTGATCTGGTTTAACTGCTGTTTGGTTCTAGAATTCCTTCTACAACATATCTTTCTAGAATTATGCAAACTATTTCTTAATACCTTCAATGATAAAGCAACATCAGTGTACTTAATGACTCTATGAACTGAAAGACTTAAGGTCACTTGCCAAATGCATTAATTATTTATTTGTTTGTTTGTTTTTATTGTTGGGGAATCATTGGGGATACAAAGAACCTGATGATACTGCTTGCATTTGTTAGGTAAAGTCCTTCTTATAATTAAGTCCTGAAAAATGCATTCTTTATAATCAGGAAGAATAACTCACTTCTGAAAATAACATACAAAGTTATTAGATTTCAGAATTAGTGCAGTTCACAATTCAAAATTATAAAACATATACCATAAAATGTAACTTTTAAACCAATATTTTCCTCATAAAAATCTTTGTGTTGTTGGTAAGAAAAGTGAGGAAATCAAGTAGAAAGTGGCTAAGGAGAAGCAAAAGAAATACTATTTTGGGTTTGTTTTTTTTTTAAGAAATATTCTTAAGCAGAAAGTAACAGAAAAAGGGAAAACAAGAGATTAAACGGAAGGTTAATAATTACTTAGAATGCAATAATTGGAAAATATGGCCATAACCTTTGCTCAATTTTTAGCCACCAGCTTCAAATCACAGAACATCAAGAATAGAGGTCAGATTATACACGAGGGATGTATGTGTTGTTTCTCATTCAGAGAGATGGGCAGGCTTTACAGAAAGATATCAAAACCCACTATTTGATGAAATCAAATAACATTAATGGAACATCCAATATATGAAAGACATTGTAAGAATAAGGGCTTGGAAATAGTTAGCAAAACTAGTCAGTATATGGAAAACCTGACAAAATCAGGCAGGCATATTGAAGTGGACCAGTCAGTTTTAAAAGAGGCCAGAAGTAGTCAGTGATGGAGCTAGAGGTAGGAAAACCATCAATATCTGATTAGAATGATGAGAGCAGTGAACAGTGGTTCCTAGTGGGATGTAAGCTTGGCTTCCGAAAAGAACACTGGTATTAGAAAATAACTGAATGATTAGGAAGATACTTTTCTAAATGAATTGACAAGACTGAACTAATGAATTTGGCTCTGTCTTCTCCCAGACTTAGAACCACATCAGGATCCCTCAAGCTGGAGTTTAAAGAAAGGTTGAGATGGTTGGTATTACAGGTATATGAACTTTAGCTGTAGTTATTTGAAGTTTAATGGGACATAAAGCAAGGAAGGTCATTGCAGACACTGTGCTAGATATAAGAGAAAACATTAAGGTATTTCCCTTCCTATAACAAACGATAAGAAATAGTAAAGAGAAGAAAGATATAGAAAAAATATCCAACGTACACAGCCCTACTATGAAACTAATTTATAGCTTTCATACGAAAGCTATAACCTAATTATAGCCTAAGAATATGGGGAGGGGGAGGGGAGGGAGGGGGAATGGTGGAGGGAAGGTGATTGGTGGGGTCACCTCTATGGCTTATCTTACAAGGGTACAAGTGAATCTTTCTAAAAGTGGAATATAAACATCTTAACACAAAACTAAGAAAATGACATAAAGGTTATGTTAACCAGTTTGATGAAAATATTTCAAATTGTATATGAAAACACCACACTGTACCCCATGATTGCATTAATGTACACAGCTATCATTTAATAAAAAAAAAGATTAAAAAAAGAAATAGTAAAATAAATTTCAAATATAATAATTAGAAGAGCTGGCACAGGATTGCAGAAGATTAATTATGCATTGATGAATTGGTTGGATAATAATGGCTTTAAGAATCCTAAGAAGGTACAATTCCCTTTGATCAGAAGAGCTAGGGAAATCTAAAGAAGAAATTTGTGAATAGGTATGAGTATAAGGTAACATTCCAGGGAAGTTGTATTCTGCCATGAAACGCTTAAGGATAGTATATTAAGATAGTTTCAATTATAATTTATTTTATGAGAGTAGGATTTTGACAAAGACACATGGGTTAAGTATTTGAACACATACTTAGGAGTTTGGGTTTTATTTTATGAACAATGGGGACCCACCTTCCTTTTACAGTAAGTAATCATTTGTGATCAAAATAGTATTTGAAAAAAATGACTTATAGTTCGTGTAGAATGGATTGGAAAGGAGAAATTGGAGGACTGAATACCTATTGTGAAGTCCATACAGTAAAGCAGATGAAAGGCAATAAGGCCTGAATGTGAGTCTTGGCAGTGGAGATAGAAAGAAAATGTCTGAGGCAATAGTTTTTCTAAAGAAAGAACTGAGAAAATGTGGCAACTATATATTAACTTTAGTACTTCAATCATTCAGCTGTAATCAGAAGTCTCAGATGAGTCCATTTGGCGAAACAATAGCTCAGTTGAAATGTGTGACAACTTACTGCTTAATGGGTCACAAAGGTCAAACTGGAAAAGCTTCTTATTTAGATAAAATTATTCAAACACTATTTGGAAATACATTTCACTCATCTAGTGTCTACCAAAATTTAGGCAACCCTCTCCATTAGGCCTTTTCATCTGTGGAACTTATCCAAGCCAACAATGTTCCTTGGCCTCTGATGTCCTTTCCAAATCATATCTGACAGGGAAAGAACCCTCTGTCTGTATTGAAGACAGAAAATAACATTAAACTCTACAGCAATGCAGATTCATTAACATTTAAAAGGATTTTGAAAACACAGAGGTTATGAATTTGACCATATAAAAGTTCCATTTAGCTTGTTGGTACTTAAGGTGACAGTGCACAGAGAGATCAGCTTTGAAGGTGGCAACAGCAACAACAACAAAAAACTTCAAAAGTTCTTAAAACAGTATGAAAATCTAAAGAAAACAATTCATTATACATCTAGGTTTTTCATATAATAGAAATTTTCTAAGTAAATTCTATACATAGATAATAGTTAAAAAATCAACTTTATCACCTAGAATGCCTGAAATTTGGAGGAATCCATCTCTTCTGTAAGGCCTGAAGACCTGTTGTCAATAATGTCACACAGTTTATTGTTGTCCTTTTCATTCTGCATTCTTTGAAAAGCCCCATGTACTCAAGGTAATACACTTAGCTCTTTTATTTTTTGTTAGAGATATACTCTGCAATTTGTTCTATGTAGAACATTCTATGATTATACAGACATATTCGGCACATCCTAAGATGATAATACTTCACAAAATTGGAAAAGACTTTGGAAATTATATAGCCAACCTCCCACTCAGGATAGAAATACCTTCTCTGACAAGGATATCCCTGACAGAAATTATCACCCAGACTCTGTCTGAAGGCTTTGCAAGCATTTCTTTCTTTATGTCCTACTACTACAAGAAAAAACTCTTCTATGTACTTATCCAAGGCATTTATAAAATTAGTAATCAAGGCAAAGCCAAATGCTAATTCTGCTACACCAGATATCTATTGGAAACATCACTATTCCTGGTATTTTATGTTTTACCTTATCTTACCATCTTGCCCACAATGATATAAGAAATTATAATGCTCAAATCATTAGATACATTAAAAGCAAAGAATTTCCAAAAAGAAAAGAATTTCCAAAAGAGAAATGCTCCATCTAGGGCATTCTTACCTTCCAGAGAAAATCCAATTAATAGGATATGACTTGTTCTTTATGACCCCATGATGCCTTCTAGTCATCACCACTTTATTTTGATAGTGCTTACAAATGACCTATTCATTAATTTATTCTGGAATTCTTTCAGAGCTTAAAATTAAATTCACCTGAATGTATATTTATAATACAGTGTATTGATTCATCTGGTTTAACAAATACTCATTAACAAACAAATATCATTTTGTAGTGTTGTGAGAGGACATATGTTCTCTACATTATAGGAGCTTGTACTCTCCTGGGGGACAAAATAGAAAAGCAAACAATTTAAACACACAGTTGTAAGGGAGAAGAAAGGGGAAATGGTGGAACTTGGTGGCACCTTGGATAGGCAGTTAGGGAGGTAAAGCTTTCCAGAAGATTTGAGATCTTATCTGAGATGTGTTCAATAAGTAGAAGTAAAAGCAGAGATAATCAATGTGGGAAAATCAGCATGTTTGGAGGTCCCCACAATAGACTTCCAGTTCACTGAATAAAGTCAGAGTGTGTACAGGAGAGTATTAGACTATGATGGGGAGAAAATGGTCTGGAGGCTGTAGGTCTCATTTCTTAAAATGAGACCAAAATGTACTGTACTTAGAGAATCCTTAACATCATAGAAATACTACATATGCCATAGGAATACTGCATATGTATTATCTAATATATATATGAATTAATTAAAAGAGAAGTACTATGTAACAACCAGAAAGGTAGAAGGTAGGAAAAAACAGGAAAATGTGATACATGAATGCCAAAGAAAGAACTATTTTCCATAAGAGAGGGAGGAATCTATTATGCATATGTCCTTTGTGAAATCAACAAGGTAAAAATGAGAAATGTTCCCACAGAGGTGGGAACATCAGTGGAGTTGAAAATGCTAAAGCCCAGTTGTTATGGATTGAGGAGTGAAGGCAAGGGGAGAAATGCACGGGTAAGTACAGGGAGCCTGATGGATAACTTGACTGTAAATAGAGAAGATGAAGACAGACCACAGGGAATACATTTCAAGGGACACATTTTTAAGCTTGGAAATATTAAGAATTATAAAATTTAATATCTAGACCAAATATAGGAAAAAGAAAAATATATGTAAACCTAAAGAGTCAGAAGAGAATAAGGTCAAGATCAAATGGTGAAATTCACCACAAGCAACAGAAAAGACACCTCTTTTACTTTAAAAAGTAAATGAGGAAAAAGATCAGTGCAGGGAAATCTCCAAGTTTAGTGGGAGCTATAGGAAATGAGAATGCTTATCTGATCTGTTCTACTGAATCTGTCAGACCATCAGCTGGGATGGAGATAGATATTTAAATCAAACATTTAAAAGAATGAAATCTTTGCAACAAAGAGGAGTAGAGGCCAGAATAGCTTACTTTCCAATTATTGGAAATGTTGAGAAATAGTAAATTATCGACAAATTATACCACTATTTTCTAGTGGCTTTCAGGACTCATTTGGGGATGGCAACCAAAAGATATAATTTGTGCTGTTTTGTGAAATTTCTTTATTTCTTGTCTTATATTCAAGGTACATTAGCTAACATGGACAGAAGGTGAAAGTAATTGGAGTTGAGATTAAAACATTAAGAGGCTAAGCATTTAGATGAGTGATCTTGGGGAGTAGATATCACCCAGGATGATGAAAGGATTGGAATGAAAAGAAGACAGTAGGCACTAAACTCTCCCATGAATGAGAAATGCACAGGCAATATGGCTGTGAAGGACAGCAATGAGGACGACTAGGGCCTGAAAGGCTTGATGTTATTTATCTCAAAAAAGTCAACTGTTACATGGAAATGGAGAAGTAGTATCTTGGAAGCAGCACTGTAGATCTTAGCAGGAGGAGAATTTGAGATGCATTAGATGGGGGGCGAGGAAACAACAGCCTCCGCTAGAGGGGTCTGTAGATAGGCACCAGAGGCTAATTACATTGTATCCTATCTCCAAAACTAGAACAGTTGCACCTCTAATCTATGATACCTCTATGAATGAACAAAGATGAATGATAAGGAATTTTCAAGATGGCCAAGATATTCAGGATCCACATAATCATGATTGTTAAACCCCTTCTGTGACTGACCCTAGCAGGTTTTATTCCATGTCAGATTAAAGAACATTCCTGTGCTTATAAGGGACAAGTCAGACTAGAAAAGTAAAATACTCACAGAGAAACCATTTTCTTGTTACTACTGGTTCCAACACAACAGCATTCCCCCTGCACAGGCCCCAAGTCTTTGTCATGTCCCTACAAGCCTCTTAAAATTAATAGCCACTTTCCTTCATTGTTAACTATTTACTGCTACTTGAGATGCTTTCACCAGCCCTGTGAGATGGAAATTAAGCTTCTGTACAGCAAAGGGAATAATGAATGGAGGAAAGAGGCCTGCAGAATGGGGGAAAATATTTATAAACTTTATTCCAACCAAGAACTAATACCCAGAATCTATATAGAACTCAAAAAAATCAGCAAGAAGAAAACATCTCCATTACAAAGTGGAAAAAACATGAACAGAAGTTTTTCCAAAGAAGACAGACAAATGGCTTCTATTTACTTTTATTAAACTGTTACAATGAAAGCAGAACTTAGAGAAGGTGGGAAAATTGGACAGGTTCACAGAGCTACCTGGCTCCAAAGCTCATGTACTTCTGTGACCATAAGTCAATATCTACTTGTGTTCGATTTCCCTAATTTTCACTTATTTGCTGCTCAGTAACCTTGTGCCTTGCTGGAGATATCAACCTAATATGATCAAATGAACAATATACCCATAGAATAACCCCCACATATCTTAAACTCTGCATATTAATGCTCTGCATATTCAATCTGTCTTTTCTCCCTACAGATTTGGTTTTCAATTCACTTCCCATCTACCCCAATCTTAAATATTCACTGATAATTTGGTGTCTATGTTTCTCTACATGTGACTTCTGGCCTTCTTTTTTTCCTTTATTATCCTAGTTGTAACATTCTTAGAGTTCTCTAGACATTGTTTTCCTACACTATGCTAAGTGTGATAACATGGAGCAGAAATCTAACATCACTGCTCTCCAAAAAATCTAGAACCCTAGCAGAAAGTCAAATAGGTCTTCTTGCTAGGTCCCTCTGGAAGTGGATGTCGCCTGGATCTTGGCTCCAGTGCCAAGAATGAGCTCTGTTGTCAACCAGGTAAAGAAATGATGACAAATGCAAAGTAATCATGACCACATATATATGTATATTGCAGAACAAAGGCAAATAAACTATAAGGAGAATATGGAGAATACTATAAGGAGAAACTATAAGGAAGAGCAAGACGGGTCCTTCCTAAGTGGAGAAGAGATCCCAGGTCTGAACATACTAAGCTGCCTAGTTTAGCCCCACAGGACTGGCTGTTGTCTCCCGCCTTTAGGGTAACAGACAGGTTGGAGTTACATAGCAAAACTTCTTAATATGCATGCATCTTCTCTGGAGCCTTCCCAAGAACCAATGGGGGGTGGGGTGTTGAAATTTGCAATTTTAATTATAAGCTAATGGGGCCAATGGGTCAAGCTCATTGTAAGGTCACTAAGGCTCCTTACTATTTGTCCCTACCTTGAACAGTTCCTAACCATTACTTGGTTCCTACTCTCCCCCTTAGTCCTACCTCTCAGGAAGAGAAGCTGGGTACTGAGGGGGACATTTCTTCCTTATAGGCAGGCTGAAAGTAAGAAGCTAAGGGCAGAGATAGCACACCTCCCCACCCAGGCACCACATCCCAGGTGGGCATGATGTCCATGACTGGTGAGGGCAGCAGAGGGAGCATTGATGGAGCAGAGCCTCTGCCACATGACGGCCTGTTGGTGTGAGTCTGGTGGAACTCCAGTGCAGGGCATGAGGAGGTGACGTTCAAGCCAGGCCAACATTCTCAAGGAACCTTGACCTGGAAGCTTATAAGTGGACAACTGGACTTTTTACAAATCGAATGAGATGGGAACATGAGTCAACTTCCATTTAAATGTCAAGCACTTCTGTGATCTACACTCAGGGCAAACACAATTTTGTTCTTAAAATTGCTGCTGATTATTATGAATTTCTTGACTTCTAATCCCTGGGATATACCTGGGATTCAGACATTTGGATTTATATGGTTTGAAAATTTCACTTGAAGTTAATTGCCTTTTGTAAGATTGCAGAGCTTCATAGGTAAGTTACTACAGAGGGCAAGTAAAAGAAAAATTTCTTTGGACATTAAGTAAAACATTTATACACACCCAGAAAAAGAAAATGTTCTGCAGCTCAAAGTGACAGCTCATCTCAACGTTACTGTTTACCTTCATTCACTCACTTTATAAGTATTTTAAGTGATTGTTATTGACAAGACAGTTGGAAAAGTACAAAAAAAAATCATACAAGAATGCAACTATAAAGATCCCTCCACCCTGCCCGGGGTGGTGCCTGTGGCTCAAAGGAGTGGGGCACCAGCCCCTTATGCTGGAGGTGGTGGGTTCAAACCCAGCCCTGGCCAAAAACTGCAAAAAAAAAGATTCCCCTTCCCGCCCAGGAAAGGAAAGATATGTTTGTGAATAATTATGATTTATGAAAAGTATTATAAAAGCCTTAGGAATCACAGCTTAAATTTAAGTACCATATCTAACACTGTTCAAATCTAATACTATTCTCAATTTTTCTTATATGGGTGGATGGTAGGAAGTGGTAGTGGTAGCAATTCTTCCAAAGTAGTTAGGCTGGTTGGCAACATTTAGAAAAATAGAAGAATGTGTACCAGACTTTCTGGGGATAAAGAGGTGCAATTTTTAAAAGCCTCTAAGAGATTAATGTATTATTCCCTACTCGTGCACAAATGCATCTTTCTGAGGATTTTTTAGTTGAATAAACAAAAACAACACTGAGACAGAGTGTTCATGGTTCAGACAGAGTGTCTGGTAGTTAATGGTACCCTATTTGGGCTTAGTGGTTTAATAAATTTTAGAGTTTACTGAATATTGTTTATTTGGTGAGTCCTTAAACTAAAAAATACATTTAATTAAGAATAATTTAGTGATCATTTTTATCACAAAAATTGTGCTCCAATTTTCTGTTTTTGCAAATATTTCTAAAGTTCAGATTCTGGGTAGTACAAGGAAAGTGATTTGAACATCATAGTAAAAATGTATGATGAATTTACATACATGTTAAGCTAAAGAAATAGTTAATATAAAATAACTAAATCCAGTTGGGTGATTATTTTGAACTTTATGAATGACAACAAAAATCTTAGTTCCAAGGTGCTGATAACAAAATACCATATAATCTTATTAATCCACTTTAATCAAAATGAAAAATAGAAAGTTAGTGAAATGTTTGACTTGAGTAAGGGGTAAACTGTCCAATAAAGATACATTATAGCAGAAGCAGGTAAAAGGTGGGCTACAAGAAGAGGGTTAGCCTTGGAGTTCCAAATACCAAGTCCATAACACAAGAGCCCTTTGATTTAAAAAGGTGCAATGCCACAAATACAAATATTAGGGTTAGGTGGCCAAAGATTTTTATAATTGGTATGACTAAACATTCAGTATCCAGAGAGGTTCTCAGTGTCCATTCGTTTCTAGGTGACAAGCCATAGACATTCTACAATTCTTGATGCAATTCTCAAATAACAAAAATGACCCTGCTTGATTATATAGTTTCCATTTTCTCTTTTTTCTTTCTTTGCCCTCTTTCTTTTGTTTTCTTTATCCTTTTCTTAGTACTATCAGTTATATTTAGCTTGTACCATATAGTTTTGACAAAAAGATAGGAAAAAAGATTCTATAAATGCAGTATAACCTCTTAACTGGCCACTTCCCTACATTGACCACTTCTTTAAGCTGACCAATTTTCATAGACTGGACATGCACCATATGTACATATCAGTAGAGTGCACCTAGTTTCTTAGGTTGACCATCTCTGTGTGTTGACTAGTCCATTAGGTGGTCAACTTACAGAGATTCTGCTCTATATGCATAAGAAAAAGAAAATAATATGTCACAAATAAATGCAGATGACGAATTATCTAGTGAAAAATGTCAATACTTAGAAAATACAATGAAATATGTTCCATTTACAAATGGAATAAACTAATATTATAGATTTATAGTAAAACATAAAATGAGACAACATGGACTACATTGAGTGTTTGAACAAGTGTTATTGAATTGGAATTTAACTGCTCCAAAAATCAAAAGTGGAATCAATTGCTGAATTTCAATTAAAGCATTAGTTGTGGTATTTTGCATATGTATGTAAAAGAACAAATTTTTCCATTGTTCTTTTTACTTTTTCAAAACATTCTTGGGTATTCTTGTTTGAATGTTTGATGAAATGATTTTAAAAATCATTCTACCAAGCAAACAGCCAATGTGCTTGGTAGAAAATTATACAAAGTGGGATAAAAATTAAAATGGCAAATGGACATATGTATAAAAAGTATATAACTTCTGTAATATAAAATGGAAATAAAATGTCTTTTCCTCTTCAGATTACCCTTTTAAGGAGCTATAATATGCTATGTTAGTGAGGCTTTGAGGAAATTGGTAGTCTTCTACTACAGATATAAACATATGATTACATTGTAAATAACAAGACTCCTAAATAGAAAGGAAGAATAAGTTCTATTTTTTTGATGCACAGTAAGTGACTATAATCAACAATAAAATATTGTATATCTCAAAATAGCTAGAGAAGAGGGTTTTTCATACTTCTACCACAAAGAAATAAGAAATGTTTGAGGTGATGAATATGCTAGCTACCCTACTTTGATCATTACACAAGTGTATGTAGTACATGGGATCAAAGCATCACCTTGTACCCCACAAGTGTGCACAACAATTATGTGTCCATTAAAAATAAATAATAAACTAGGGCTCCATTTGGATTGTAGCTTTCCTAAGATAGCTAACAATTAGTTTCATAATAGTGTTGAGTACATTGGATACTTTTTCTTCCATTCTTGAGATAGTTTGCTAAGGAGGACATTTTCCAGCTCCATCCATGTAAATATGAAGGAGGCAAGGTCTCCATGGGGAAAGAGGAGGGAGGAGGGGAGGGGGAGGCTGGGTGAAGAGAATGATATTGTGGGGATTATGCCTATAGTTTATTCTATTTGGGTACAGGTGAATTTGTCTAAAGGTTGAATATAAATGTCTTAGCATAACAATTATGAGAAAGACATGATGGCTATTTTAGCCACCTGGATGAGAGTTATCCAAACTGCATATAAAAGTAGCACACTATATCCTATGAGAGAATTAATGAACACAATTATGATCTAATAAAAAAAAATAATAATAAAATCCTTGCCTTACTCCCAGTCATAAATGGAAAGATGGGCAGCATTCAGTCATTAACTATGATGTTAGCTGGTCGCTTTTTTTTTAATCTTTGGCTTTTCACAGATGACACTTGTCAAATTTACAAACCTCTATTCCAAATTTGTTTGCAGTTAATTTCAGATGCTTTCTTTGCATTTAAGATGATTTTTCACATTTATTCTATTATTATGGTTAATTTCATTGGTGGATTTTTGCATTTTAACACATCCTTAGGATGTCCACTTTTGCCTCGTCTATTCAAAAAGACAATGAAGCAAGAAAAATAAAGAAAAATAGAATGAATGAATAGACTTACTTCAAGAAAGTTGATGCTTGTTTACTACTAATAATAAAATTCAAGCTTTCAAGCAATAATTTGAATTTTGTGAAATTTCTATCTGCCATGATGACCTTGAAAAACACAATTTGTCATGAAAAAATAAATAATAAATAAATTACAAATTCTTAACCTTTAATATAGTGACTATCCACCTCTTTCTTTATACCAATACTTCTACTGTAAGGAATTTATCTGAAAAAGTTAATGAACAAAACTCAAAGATATGTTTATAAACCTAGTTTTGGGAGGACAACATTTCACACAGGATAGCCATCAATAAAGATTTTAATTGAGTGATAAACATTTATGAAAAATTACATGGTTATAGTTAACTAATTATGATCTAACCTTAGAATGAAATACACTCTAGATCATTTAATGCTGTAGAGAGAGTCCTAATGAAATAAGGTAAAGAAGAGCAAAGGAAAGCAGCCATTTGGTATTTAATATTTATGCCCACTCGTGCATTGGAAAGCTAGCAATGAGGAGGCAATATATTATAGTACAGTGAAGTCAGACATACCCGAGAATATATTATAGTACAGTGAAGTCAGACATACCCGAGAATATGTTATAGTACAGTGAAGTCAGACATACCCGAGTCCCATGCCAGTTCAGCTCTCCCAGACTGAATGCTCCAGTGTAAGTTACTTAACAAACTAGTGTCTGTGTCTCACCCTTGAAATGGGATTAAAATGCATATCAGTCATGATTATTATGAGATATATGTAAAGAAGATAACTAATTACACACATACAAATTAGCAATTGATAAAGGTAGTTATAAGAAAAAAGAAAAGAAATATGAATATATTATGCACGTACAAAAGTTAGACATTTGTATGTATGTATCTGTCTGTAGACTGTTTCAGTAGAATGTATTTTTATTTAATTTTTTATTCAAATATATCTTTTAAAATTGCAGATTGTTTATTTCTTTTTATAAATAAGACTGCTGGAAAAATACCCGTGTTCACAAGATTTGTCTTGTGTGGTATAAGCAGAAACACCTTAATGATTAACAGTTTGGGAAAAAATAAAATTCTTACATATTTAATTTTCTCTGCAGCCTTCCCAATCACCCTCCCCCCATGTGCATGCACATAACTACCCACCCGTTCACACATACACACACAAACATAGTCGAGAGACACAATTATATTTAGTTTTATACTCCACAATTAATTATTTACTATTTCATAAGCAGTTCCCCCAAATTGTCAAACATCCCCTCACTATTTCATTCATTCCTAACATATCAAATTCATAAACTGCTTTGGAGCTAAAAAATAATTGCAGAATGCAACTCAACCGATGGCCTGAGGACAGGTGTATCGGTGCTGGCTCTTCTGCTGCTTTTCTGTGTGTTCTTGGCAGAGCTGCTTGCCTAATATAGTAGCCTGGGGACTGCTTGGTTATTTCAACACAAAACTCATTTTAGTGTCTTAGAAACTACACTGATACCAAAGTCACACATAACAGTGACACAAGTTAATTACACAGTTCTCAAGAGTGTCAAACACAGGGTACTTGTGGGAGGAAGGCTACTTGAAGGAGAATTCTATTTAAACTCTCAAAAGGCAGCCAAAAGTAGGTTGAATACTCCTGTTCTCATCACCCAAAGAAGATATCAACATCTCTATAAATCCTACTATTTTAAAGTCTTTCTGCAGCTTGGTGCATTGTAATGTAGAAATAGTGCAATCCAGGTGTGAATACTACATTTCCTTTACGTTTGCTTCAAATACGGAATGCATATGTAATATTTAAGATACAAATAGAAAAAAAAAAAGCAAAAGTGATTTTGAGTTGTCACAAACCTTTAGCTGAAGGTGTACTAGCCAATCTATACAACTTAGAAAATGTGGTAGATTTAAGACTTATAAGGCTGGACCTTCAAGCCATTTTATCCAGGATGAATAATTCTTTCCTAATTATTTTACTATTTTCCAGACAGAAATGTAGGCGTTGTGTTGTGCTATTTCCAGTGCGCAGGTGGAGTTCTTTTGGGTTTTTGGTCTCTTAGATGGACAGTCAGCAACATGGCTGAGGCACTCACACCCTAACTTTTGTGTTGCACCAGTGACATTGAAAACCCTCCTGGCTCTTGAAACTTTGGAATGTAAGACTTATGACCTGTAGAACTGATAAGGATTGGTGAGAAAAACCACAGCAGGATGTGCCAGGATGTGTATTTTTGTAACTCTTGTGTCATGTGGAATGGTAAGAAATAAAGGTCATTTTCCATTTTAATGTAACTTCTCAGATCTTCAAGCTCCAGATCAAACTCAAAATTGTAACTCCCAGGGAAAAGAAAACTACAAATCCTGAGCTCAATTCTGAATGTTTTATTTCTGAATTTTTTTCTAAAAATTTAGTTTTTCTTACCTTTGTATCCACAGCTCTCTGATATCTTTAAAAACATGCTTTTTATAATTTATCTGGTTTTCCCAGATGTTCACATGGGGAATGTTAGCTTACTGAAAATTACTGCATTCTACTTAGAAGTCTCCACATACGGTTCTTCGCTTTGATTTGGATTGCCAGCAAGGAGGGATCGTATTCTTTATTTTGCCAAAGCTTTCAATATCCCCATTGTATAAAATACATAGCCTGATGCACAGAGCATATTAAGTTTGTGACCACTGTGCTAAAAGAAACAGTAATTTTTAATCTCCTCAGCTTCCCCAGTTCCTATCAGTGCTTTAAGATTCTATCCAAGCCTGACTCCTCCGGGATACTGTGCCTGACTGGGAAGAGATATCTACTTTCAATAAATTCCTGGCACTACTGTCCTCCTGTGATATATTTCTCAACAATAAATATTTGCAAAGTGCTCATGTGTCCCAAAATAAAGGAACATTTCCATTGATTTAAATAGTTTAGATATGGGCAGAGGCCCAGGGAAGAATGAATTTTGATGTTTAGAAGTTTCATCTCACTGCTATCATCTTTAAAAGATTTTCATAGCAATAGTTTGCATGGATCAGAAGCAAATAATGTTTGAAAGTAGTAGCTCTTTTACCACTTTAGAAACTATATTTTATAGACCTCCCCAGTGCTTTCCTTCCTCTGAAAATTGAGGGTACAATGAAAAAAGACGAACTAAAAAGTCAGTTGCCTCTGATAGCAACATCAAATTTATCTCACTGAATCTGACTGGTAAGATGTTCCGCTGAGTATTCTGCTTCTGGCTATACTTAAAATCCCTCAGGCTTCATGACTGGTGAAAAAATTTCACTATGCTACTAATCAATTTTATTTTTTCAGTTTAGGTAACAGTATCTCTCTGAGCCCCAAAGGCAATCAGCTAGTCCCCTGAAGCACATAATTGAAGGACACAGTTACTAATGTTAATAAAATGACTCTTACTTGGAAAAATAGCTTATAACAGTATTAATAATATTCTAGCAATGGTATTTGAAAATCTAGTCACAAAACCTGGATATTAAATTCTGTATATTCAGTAGTGTACATTTGTCAATACCCCGCCACATGATTTATTCATACCACCCGTTCACTGTCCTCTGGCATTGATCTCAAGGCTGTTTTTCAGCTCTGTAATGAAAACTCTAGAGCCTAAAATCCTGATCAAATGTCATCACTACACCAAATCAGAAATATGGCCCATGAGGTTTAAGGCAGGAGAAAAATTTTTTTTGTTTGCATCACAAAATCTTGCTCAAAGCTAATACTAAGAAAAATCAGTGAGACAAGAGCCTTGCCACCATCATCCCCTCATCGTCATAGACTGGATTTATCCATCTGAACCATAAGGCTTTAAGTATGAAATTAAAAAATCGCCTTTGATCTAATGAGTAAGATAGGCTATTTAACCTAGATGTGACTTTTGGAAATGTACTTATGATGAAAAGTTGTTTTTTTAATCCTTTTTAAAATGAAGTTAATTTAATATCAGAAATAAACTTGGGACAACAGAAGGGAAAATTCATTAGAATGTTCTGCCATACATTATTAGGTTTTTAGAAAAAGTTAACTCTGAATTGGCTAAGTGACATTGCCACTTGTAACATAATAGGATTTGAGACATGATTATGATATATTCATAAATAAAATTATTTTACAAACTTCCAAGGAAACCCCTAAGGTATTTCTGGCTAAACCTTTCCTGGAGGATAGCATTATGAAAAAAATTAAGCATTTTCTCAAGCTTCTGATTACGTAATAAAGTTGTCTGGGGAAGGGGAATGCCATACTTTGCTTTTGAAATGTAGCATATGACATAGTTTTCTATTTTCCTTGACTTAAACACAAATTTCCATCATATGTTTTTAAGTGCTAAGGGTTGTGAATAAAGGAGTCCTCTGATTAATATTAATTTACACATGTGTATTTATAATATACACACGTTTAAGCAAACACTCAAAGAATCAAGCATGAAAACAAGCAAGATTCTATAGGCTAAAAAGAAATTATTGATGTTAAATATTCACAAAACCAAAAGGATACCTTCTAACAATGAAATGTAGTCACTGGTTTTAATTACTTCCTAAGGTGTCACAATATTTTCATGGAGGGTAGTAAACACAATTTGGTGATCTTGAACTCTATTTCACTGATTAATGTGTTGTTTGGAACCCTAATCCAGGTGGTACCTGCCAAGGTTAAACCAGAGAAGCAGAATCAATAGATCTATAAATCAATAGATTTATTGCAAGAGATTGGCTTACACCTTTTTAAGGACTGGAGATCAGGAAGGCCAGTCCGGTGCTCCCACACACAGGTGAAGCTGCTGCCCACAGAACATCTTTTACAGCGAAGACTCAGCTTTGCTTTTAATCTCTTACAACTGATTGAATCAAGCTCACCTGAATGATCTAAATGGTCTCCATTTTTAGACTATCATCTGTAGAGGGGCCTTATGTATTTCCAGCAAAGCTCACGGTTCCACCCCCATCCATCTGGTTCTTACTGTAGATCTTTTCCTCCTTCCCCAAATTCTCATCCCTGAACCAATAGCGAGTCCTGTATGACCTCCCAGGGTCAACCTGCAGAAGGGGATGGGGAAAGTTTGTAGACATGGTTGCAAGGCTCAAGAAATGTTAGAGTTGTTCTATTCCACCACTTGCTCTCCCCCACGGCCCCTGCCATTCTCTGCTAGTCTCTGCCTGCTCCATCTCTCTGTACTTTATTCATTAAGGTCTATGTTTCTGAACTCCCTGCCTTTCCCTGTGGCTTTCTGTTCCTACATTATCTAGCTTCAGATTGTCCTTTAGAGCTTAACTTTAGTGCTACTTCCTCTGAGGAGGCCTCTTACCATCTGAGGCTGAGTTAGAAGCCCCTCATCTTGTACTTATACTGGTTAGTATTTCCCTCTTTTCAGTGGACATATATATATATATTTTTTTTAATTGAATGGTAACTATATACATTAATGCACTTCTGGGGTACAGTGTGGTGTTTTCACATACAATTTGAAACATTTCATCAAACTGGTTAACATAGCCTTCATGTCGTTTGCCTAGTTATTGTGCCAAAACGTTCATATTCTACTCTTAGAAAGGTTCACTTGTACCCTTGTAAGATAAACCTCAGAAGTGATCCCTCCAGTCCCCCTCCCTCCACCCATTCCCTCCTCCCCTCTCCCTCCCCCCTCCCTGTATTCTTGGGCTGTTATTAGGTTATAGCTTTCATATAAAAGGTATAAATTAATTTCATAATAGCGGTGTGTACATTGGATACTTTGGGGCTTATATTTTTTAGCCAATATCTGTTTTTATGTTTATGTTTACTCACCATTTGCTACTCTTTGTATTTTTTTTTCCTTTTTATATTTTAGATGGAGAATAAGCACGCTGCTGAGCTCCCATGCTGTGCAGGACAGACCCCACAACAAAGAGTGATCTGGAAAGATGCGTGCTCTTCCCTGCTGCTAAAATCTGGTGTCTGGTTATTTGTGTCAGTAAAGGCTTACAAAGGCTTGCCACTCGGGTGGTGCCTGTGGCTCAAAGGAGTGGGATGCCAGCCCCATATGCTGGAGATGTGTGATGGGTTCAAACCCAGCCCTGGCCAAAAAAAAAAAAAAAAAGGCTTGTCACTATCAGGATATCACAGATGGAGCTCTGGAGACCACTAGCCCAACCCCGTCACTGACAGATAATGGGAACCCCTGAAGCTCAGAAATTGAAGTGGCTTTTTTGAACTCACACAATTAACAGACTAGAACTGGGTTCTGGATCCCTGCTATAGACTATTTGTGTTCCCACTAAATGTATATATTGAAACCTAATCTCCAAGTGTGATGGTATTTGGAGGTGGGGTCTTTGGGAGGTGAGTAAGTCATGAGCTTTTTGTAAATGGGGTTAGTGCCCTTATAACGGAAGGAGGAAGTGATGAGTGGAGGAAGCTCTTTCTAGTCTGTGATGACACAGCAGAAAGGCACCATGAGACAGCAAGCCCTCACCAGGCACTGAATCTGTTAGCATCTTGGTCTTGGATTTCCCAGCCTCCAGACACTTGAGAAATAAATTTCTGTTATTGTCGAGCCACTGAGCATATAGCAACCAGAAAGGACTAAGGCAGACACCCACTGCACCACACTCTCCATGCTGTGTCTCTTTGTTACACCATGAAAGAAACCCTATTTTCAGCCAAATAAATTGTTGGTGCTGCAAGTCCAAAGTGTCCACTGAAAAATAAAATAAAATAATCTTCATTATTTCAAATTAACTGATTATGGATTTTAATCACATAGACAGAATATCTTCATGTCAACAACACAATTTGTGTTTTATTGAATACGTGCAAATTACAGGCTCACCACACCCTGACACATTGAAAATATCATCACAGTAACATATATATGTTGTGAATTTAAGTATTGGTTGATTTCCCCAAATCTCAAAGAGTACTGAAGACTACTGAGTTGAGCTTCAGGTGCTACTCTCTTGGAGACACAATCAAATTAAGTTAGAAAATGTTCAAATATTTCTTACTATAAATTTTTGTTTCTGTTTTTGTAAATATCATTAGTAGCATTTTTTCTAGGATGAGTTTCTAGGAATTGTCCAAACTTGTATGTCCTTGCCTTATTCCTTATCTTATGGCAAAAGCATTCAATCTCCCACCATTTGGCCCAATGCTACTTTTGTGTGGTTTTACATAGATTATTGTTATCAGTTAAAAGATGTTTATTGCTATCCTTAGTTGCCTGAGAGTTTTGATCCTGAGTGAAGATTGAATTTATCAAAAATTTTTGCACCATCACTCCTATGGTTCATCCTGTAAGGGTACATGTGAATCTCTCTAATTGTAGAATATAAATGTCTTAACACAATAACTAAGAAAAAGACATGGAGGCTATGTTAACCAGTTGGATGAAAGTATTTCAAATACAGAAAAAGTACACTATACCCCATGATGCCACTGCTGCCCCCATTGCTATGTTAATACCTGCATTTGGTACAGAGCAGAATGAATGAAACAAAACAAAAGGTATTTCTCCATCTCTCTGACCTATCAGGATTTTTTTCCCACTTCACAGATGGAGAAGCAGAGGCTTTCCTGCAGTGATTTTCCAGTCTGACCCTTCTTTTGAAATCAGCGTGGGAACTTCCAGAAGAAAAATAAAATTTGTCAGTACATTAAATTTTGATTTCCTTTTCTGGCCCTCACTTATTTTCCAGAATCCTCAGAGATCCTCCATTCTTGTGATACTTTGCTGAGAAGAACATTCTCCATCCATGTGAATATGAAGGATGTAAAGTCTCCGTCTTTCTTAATGGCTGCATGGTATTCCATGGTGTACATGTACCACAGTTTGTTGATTCATTCGTGGATCGATGGGCACTTGGGCTGTACACACCCCTATTATGAAACTAATTTATACCTTTTATATGAAAGGTATAACCTAATAACAACCTAGGGATACGGGGAAGGGGGAGGGAGGGGGAATGGGTGGAGGGAGGAGGATTCGAGTGTTCACTTCTGTGGTTCATCTTACAAGGGTACAAGTGAATCTTTCTATGAGTAGAATATGAATGTTTTAACACAATAACTAAGAAAATTACATGAAGGCTATGTTAACCAGTTTGATGGAAGTATTTCGGATTGTTTGTGAAAACCCCACACTGTACCCCAGAAGTGCATTAATGTACACAGTTACTATTCAATTAAAAAAAAAAAAAAAGAATCCTCAGAGATCATCTCCATTCATTCTACCCAGAGATTTTTGGTGCATTCAGTGGGAATACTCTTATTCGATCTCACCCCACACTGGAACTGAAATGGCCTTTATAAGTAAACATAGTAAATGAAATACCCTCCATGTCTTGGATAGAATGTACGTACCATCAACATTTCACCTTAAAATGCTTTTGATCTTCCATAGCTGAGATGGCAATTCCTTTGTGTACATACACTTACATATTTATTAATTTGTAAATTTTAGTCTTTATAAATTATAGTAGAACAATGCAATTCATTGATTTTTAAGTTAAAAAATTAGAGCCATATATTATAGTACATATATCACAAGAAGTTGACTACTTTATAGTTTACACACTTGAACTATCATACGAATAAGAGGTTTGTTGCTGAGAACAACTTTTGCATCTGTCATGAAATGCACGTTGTGTCCTCATATTAGTATCATCCATATTTGCTTAATAAAACTTTTTCTTAGCAGGGTTGGAGGTTTCACACTGTCATCATTTAAGTGGTTTATGAGGGTTAGTGGGGGAATGTGAGAGAAAAAACGCAGCATGTTTGTTGTGTGAGCAAACACACAGACTTGAGCTTTCCACTTGAAGGGAGTTATTTCTCATCTGGCACCTTTTAGCTAAAAGTATTAGATGCTTGTTTTGACTATTACCTCTGTTGCTGAACTCTTGAGTAAAGAAAAAATAAAAGTTAGTTATGTATAAATTTGAGGATTTGGGGGTTCATGGAAACTAAAAGCGAACAGAAGAGTTATTTTTCATGCTTTTGCCTAAGTTCTCCAGGATCTATACAAAATGCCTATGCTCAGGATTTCGTGGAGTTCGGTCATCACAAAGAGACTGGAATAGGAAAGCCAGAGCACCTGAGTCCTAGACCTAGTTTTCCCTAAAGCAATGACTTATCTTTATATACTGGATCAGTTTTCTAGCACTCGAACCCCCATTGTCTCATTTGATCTGCTCAACCTTCCCAAGTTTTAGGAATTAAAAAGCAGGTAAATAATTAAAATCTTCTGCTCTGTTAATATAAGATGCTTTTCACTTGAATGCCACTGGTCTGTTGCCAGGAGACCAAGTTCTTACACAGTTTTTCCCAAGGTCTTTTCAAATATGATCAAGGCATGTTTACACATTTTAGACACCTATCAACCATAATTTGTTACCTTATATGTGACATTTAGAGAAATAAATTATTTTTATAGTCCCTCAATCTATAAACATCTCACGTTATATAACTGAAATATAGCTCCTTTCTTATGATTATACTCTACTATGTAAGGACTGGCTGTGGATTTGTGAATAGAAGCATGCATCTTAGTATAGAAGATAATATAGAATTTCTCACTGTGTTTACAGAATTATTTGTAATAGTAATAATTTGTGTTTATGAATTGTAGTCTATTTAAATGGCTGTTAAATTTTGTGGATTCTAACTATTCACCCAAATTCTCTCAATCTAATTTGTCACGTTGATATAAACACCCAACAGAAAGACAAAATATATGAATAGATAATTCATTAAAGAGGAAATGTAATCACATAAGATAGATGATAGATAAATATCTTCACTAATAGCCAAATAAATGCCAATTTAAATATTGAGATACCATTTTTAACACATCAGACTGGAGAAATTAGAAGATTAATAACATAAAATGTTGGTAAATAGGAAACTTCATATACGAGACCACATGAATTGAGATTTGTTAAGGCTTGTGTTCAGATTCTGGCATAGTAAACACTTAAAAATGCTTGTTAAAAGTCTATCAGACTCTTAAACAATTAAAGAACTAGCAGAAGCATGAATTGCTTCAAATCTTGTAGGAAGTTATCTGGAAATATCTATAAACATTAAAAATGAACTTAACTTTTGAGTGAGCATAACTACCTTTTTGGCTAGTATTTTATAGGAATAAAAGCACCAGTATTTAAGAACATAGGTATGGGGATGTTTGTTGCATCAAAAATACTGAAAATAAACTGAGCTTTGGGTAATTTTATCAGTCAGAGTCCCAAGAAAACAGACAAGCCATGATTGAATAAGGCTTATCCACAAAGGGAGTATTTTAAAACTATAATCTGTGCATGTAGAAGCCACCAGAGCTATCTGAATAACCAAACATTAGTAGCAGTGTCATGGTTATGCTCTCTGGATCCAAAAAGTGGGCTCTGTGACCAAAGCTCAGAGGAAAAAGTAGAGTGAGGAGACACACCTGAGAGGAGATATGGCTTTCAGTTGAGGGACACAGCCAGGAGAGCAGAAGATGAGGGGTTGGGCAAGGGTGAGGCTGCTGCCTTGATTGAACTTTCCCCAGAAAAGGCAAGCGAGAGCAGGGAGAACAGTCTAGGATTAGTTTATCTGAATAATTCTGGTGGGATTTGACCATAGAGGTGGTCTCAAGTTGCTTGGTACCTAGCATTAAGTAATTAAGGCAGAGGAATATTATATCCCGGGGTATACAGACCAGAGAGAGTAGGTATGAGGAGGCCTCTAAATGGCCAGTTTGTATGTCAGAGACATGCTCCTGATCAGGCTCTTTGTTATCTTTAGGAGTTGGCTAGCCTCTGTTGGTTAGCCCTAGCCAGAAAAGTTTTTAAAGAGGTTGAACCATAATAATATGCAGAAAATAAATATTTATAATCAAAATGCATATACATATCTGCATTTATATACATACAGTATTTCTACATAAAGTGATATTAAGAAGAGTATTTTCCACACTAAACTGAAAACAGGTTTTTGAGGTTGGTACACAAGACATGGAGAAATGAAAGCTGTAGATTTAGAGAATAGAAGAGGTTGTACATTATTCCTTACATACTGGCATTGTTGAGTCCATACAGAATACATTCACTTGTTATTTAAGAATCCAACAGAGTTTAAATATCACGAGAAAGCAAAAAAAAAAGAGAGAGAGACTTTAAGACTTGATTGATTGAGTCTATGCGTTAAAATATCATAAAAGTATTCTTCAGGTCCACCAGCATCTTCACTTCCAGATAAAAATTGAGAAAGACCTAATACCCTTCACAAAAAACCGGGCTAGGTTTGGTGACTGAAAATTAAGTTTTCTAGAGTTTTGGTGTCCACCTATTTTTTTCTGAAGTGCTTCAGAGTACCACTCTACCTAGGGGAAAAGGCTATAATTAATGATCAGGAAACACCCTAAGCTCTGCTTCCAAAGTGATTCTACATGGACTTAAACACAGACACAAACAAACACACTTCCCACACACCGTCTCCTGTTCACATGTAACCTGCACCTGAGATCTCCTCTATTTACACTTCTATAAATCATTAACCTTTTTAGAACATGTTCACTATTATGTGGCAAACATTACACTTTCATGATGAAAGAACACAAAGATTGTTGAAAGACAAGTAAATAAATCGAAGATAATATCTCAACATGTTACAGTAATTTGTAAAACATCTTGAAATAACTAATTCAAATTAAGCCATTAAGATTGAAATAAAGTTTGGGATATTCTTGCATGCTCCCAGGAGAATTTAACTATTATCATACAAATATGAATGTTCCATGTAGACTCAAATTCCTGAAAACTATAATACATGGAGACAAATTTTTCCCTTTAGGGCACCAAGTCAGAATATTGGGTCAAGAGCTTTTCAAAACTCACTTGGAGTTGAGTTGCATTCCTAGAACTAGTACCCACACATACAAGCAATTCACTTGTGTTGCTTCCCTTTAACTGAGAAATACTAACAAAGTGTAAATAACACTAAAGAAGTAATAGATGGAAAACCAAACCGCTTCGTAAGGATTTCAATCTTCAGCTATAATTTAAAGGTGATCTTTGTTTACCTGCCCTTGAACAGCTCCTCCATTCTCAACCACAAGCGCTAATTACAGCTATGTGTCACGTAATGACAGGGATATGTCCTAGGCAATGTAACATTAGGTGAATTCCTCATCGTGAGATCACAGATGGTACCTATATGAACTTAGATGGTGTAGCCTGCTGCACTCCCAAGTGGTACGGTGCAACCTGTTGCTCCAGGGCTAGAAATCTATACAGAATGTTACTGTACTGAGTGCCATAGGTAATTGTAACACAATGGCAAGTATTTGTGTAATGAAACAGTTAAACATTAAAAAGTACAGTAAAAAACAGGGGCATAAAAAATTAAAAATGGTTCACCTATACGGGGGTTTTACCATGAATGGAGCTCATAGAACTAAAAGTTGTTCTGGGTGAGTCACTGAGGGAGTGGCCACTGAATGTGAAGGCCTAGGCCATTATTGTCCCCTACGGTAGAGTTTAGAAACACTGTACACCTAGGCTACACAAAATTTACTTTGCAAATTTCTTTCTTCAATAACAAATTAATCTTAGCTTTGTGTACCTTTTATTCCTTCTAATTATTTTAACTTTTTGTTTCTTTTGTGACAACATTGAGCTTAAGCAAAAGACATTGTATAGCTGTACAAAAGCATTTTCTTTATATTCTTATTCCATAAGCTATCTTCTATTTTTTTAACTTTCTAAACTTTTCATTAAAAACTAAAACAAACACACAGGGTTATACCCTAGGCCTACACAGGATCCAAATCACAAAGACATTACTAGGTGACTGAAATTTTTCAGCCATTATAATCCTGTGGGATCATCATCACAGAATGTGGTCTGTCTGTCGCTGACCAAAACTTCATGATGCGTCATTATGTGGTGTGTCACTGCAGTTGCTTGCTCTCTGCATAACCCCGCTTTTGCATAAACATTGTTACTTGTAAATGCATTCTCTTTCATCCAACCTAGAGTGAGTGGATATTCAATGTCTAAGTGATTTTTGTGAGGAAACCACTGAGAAGATATGGATTTTATTTCTCTTCTTATGCAAATGACATTTGTAATTTGCCGATCAAGCAGAATTGTATTTCTTTTAACTGGATCTTACATCTAATTTTAAACTTCCAGGTGTTTGAATGCAATGTGTTTTTTTTTTTTTTAATTTTAGTGTTTCTACATAGTACTTCGAAATGCTCTAGAATGATAAGATATAAAGATTATCACAGTGTTAAATGCACTTTGCACATTCATGGTAGGTGATTGGCAACATAGATTTACTGGCTGAGATGGCTGCAATGTAAAGAAAGTCTGTTCAAAATTCACAGAAACTAGTTTAGCTTTGTAATGTGGATGGGGGAAAAGAGTATGCTAATGAATGAACCTACAGAAAAAGAAAGATGCCGCCTTTAGGTTTATTTATGAATGGAGTTTAAATGAAGCAAAGCAGCTTGGCGCCTGTGGCTCAAGTGGCTAAGGCACCAGCCACATACACCTAAGGTGGTGGGTTCGAATCCAGCCCAGCCTGCCAAACAACAATGAAGGCTGCAACCAATAAAAATAGCCGGGCATTGTGGTGGGTGCCTGTGGTCCCAGTTACTTGGGAGGCTAAGGCAGGAGACTCGCTTGAGCCCAGGAGTTGGAGGTTGTTGTGAGCTGTGATGTCAGGGCACTCTACCCAGGGGAACAGCTTGAGGCTCTGTCCCAAAAAAAAAAAAAAGAAGCAAAGCATACTGGGATGTGGGAAACATAACAGTCATTTATGATCAACTCCAACATTAGAGATACAATGAGACCCCTAGCTCAGAAGCAACTGGTCTCAAAACCAAAAAATTACCTTTAAGTCCATAGCATTTGTCAAATGCTAATCTTGGAACAATTCTGCTTTCCTCTGTTCAATTGGGATTCCCCAAATATTTAGGAATTTTTATTGTTTACTGCCAGATTTTGTACAAATCTCTCATTTTTATTAGATGCTTGTGTTTATAACACAGTTTCCATTTGTAAAGTATTTTCAAAAGGCCCTGACGTACAAATACTACTTTTCACAAACAATTTGTAGATCTTATTTTAAAAACACATGCCAGACTTGCACTTGCTACATCTAACACTTACACAGCTGTTTCATCAGCCTTACCTGGGATCGTTTTCAAAATTTCAGGGCAAGGCAGGAGTTCCACAGCTAAATACCTGGAACCCAGCCAGTCTCACAACAGTGAGTCAGAGTGACACACAGTGAGTCAAAGCTGCGTTTTGTTCTTGGGTCTAGAAGACACTAAACAATGGTGTTCTCTCTGTTTCTCTTTCTCTGTCTTTTTCTATCTCACTTTGAAAGAAATGTGGAAACTTTGACATTCTGAGCACAAGGTCTATTGGGTAGAATACTCAGAGAGCTGTGTAGGTAAGAATGGCAGTCACACTTGGATTTTTTAGGCATGGCTACAAATGTGGACAGCATCAATCACTATTAGTGTCAATTTCTGACGTGAAAGGCATCAATTACATAGTGACTTTTAGAAAGGAAAAACTCATGTGTGGTAAAGAATTGTAAAACAATATTTAAATCTGACTCATTTTTAACCCATTGGAACAGAATTACAGTGTAAGACATGTCATTAGTACTTGAACAGAGGAGCAATTGCATTAGATTTAAATTCTTATCATCTAAAATAAGTGACCGACCAGACGGAAATTACACTGTTGAAACTGAAGAACTTTAACTTGAACTAAATATATCATTATTAGTGAAATCTGAATGGTGTTTTAAATTGTAAATTCAGCATTGCAAGGTAGGCATCAGTAATAGTTAAATTGCCAATCTAATAAATGTCTACTCTTTAATTCATCTTTGTAATTCTGAGTATCTGGAAGTGTTAGAATACATGGAGATTTCTAAAAGTATTTGGAAGGCTTCACAACAAAGAATAAACCGATGATTTTTTCTAAAAACTTTATGAAGCAGATCAAAATTTGAGAATGTTAATATCTTCCCACACAGAATCCTCAAGACATTTGCACTAGATGTTTATCACAGCTCAATTTACAATTGCCAAGATGTGGAAACAACCTGAATGTCCATCAGCTGGGGAATGGATTAACAAACTGTGGTATACTATGGAATGGAATACTATTCAGCCATAAAAATGGTGACTTAACATCTTTTGAATTAACCGAGATGGAGCTGAAACACATTCTTCTTAGTAAAGTATCACAAGAATGGAAAAGCCAGAATGCACTGTACTCAATTTTATTATGAAGCCAGTAGACTATCTATCACACACCCACATAGGAGAAAAAATTAATTCTATTCAAGTTGGGGGGATGGAAACTGAGGAGGGAAGACTAGAGGTGGGGCTTGGTTGTTCTCACTTAGAGTACACAGGGTAGGGACATATGGCATAGCTTTGGGGTGTGGGACACAACAAGAGGGACTCTACCTAACAATTCCAAAAATTGTGATCTGATTGTTTATACCTTCACAATAACCTGAAATAATATTAATAAAAAATCTTCCCAGCGGCACCTATGGCTCAAAAGGGTAGGGCACCAGTCTCATATGCCAGAGGTGGCGGGTTCAAACCCAGCCCTGGCCAAAAAAATAAAAAAATAAATTAAAATCTTCCCTTACTTCCTATCACCAACATTTGACCACATAGGAGGCCGCCATTCCGGTAGGAAAGCAAAAAGGGTAAAAATAGAACAATAAAGAGCTAAGTCCATACGAAACCAGAAGAGGAAAGCAAAGACTATGGCTATTTTGTGATGGTGGGGAAGGCAGAATAAATCACCACCAAGTATGAGAAAAGAACTAACAGGTTAACGCCATAAATAGGGTGCTGGCACATGAGTCATTACCTGAGTAAGAATTTTTCGACTGGTTTCTCAGTGCCTATTGCTCTCAATCTATTTTCTTCTTTATTCCCACAGTGTTTCTAGGAAAGAGACTACACCAGGCAACAATTTTAACAGTGTCATGTCACACAGCATGGTCTCTCGGGTTGGAGCCTACTGAAAATTGACTAATGCTAAATTTTTACTGGCAGCCCATGACTTAATAATGACCTATATATATTAGAAAAATGTCTGTCCTTGTCCCTGCTGCCTCTCAACACCACTGATTTTTTTTCCCTCACTGTTACCAGCTGCCTCCTACTTCTTCCATGCTGTGTTAACTCTTGAAGAAAAACAAAATTTACTATTCATTAGTGAGCCTGTGGATTCAAAAGCAAAGGAATACATTAAGAGGTAAAAGGCCTATAAATATATAATATACATAATATATTTTGGAGGAAGTAGAGTTTTATACTTCTACACTAGGTTGATGCGTCTACTAGAGACCACTCCAAAGGTAACTTCATCACGAGGTTGATGGCTGAATTTTTCACTTAGCTTCATATTGGATCAAGCGGTCACAGGCCTTTTGTTGGGTTTCATGGGTTAGCAGAAAGGTATATCTATTTAGTGACTGCTAAGTAGCAAGCATTTTAACAGATACTTATTCTTAAAACTACCCTGTGATCTACAATAGTATTAATCAAATTTAAGATAAGAGGGAGCAAAAGCTCAGAAAAAGGCTAAGTAATTTACCAAGACCTGAGTAATGGAGCCAAAATTCAGACAGGTGGTGAGCCCCCGACACTGTCTCTTCTGTTGCCTCTGCCATTCCACATTGCCTTCCGCACTGCTAACAGTGCTTCACATTTTAATGTAGTTTAAATCAATGTAGACCGATTCATTCATCCAGGATTCAACTAAAATCCTGGAACACTGTGGGGTACTGTGTTACATCTGAGAGCCTTGCTGAGGTCTGGTGCACTGAGGTGCAGTTGGATATGAGGGTGGGTCAAGAGGCTGCCTGTTGACTATTTAGCATAAGCATAGATGGGTCATATCTGGGGAGGGCTTCTAGGGACTTCTTAGGCTAGGAATTAGAAAAGACCTAGATAACAGAAACTAAAAAGTTATTAATGACTAGTTTTACATCTATATGAAATTAGCACATTGTACCCCATAAAGCCATTAATGTATACATGATGTATGTGTTTATGATTTAATAAAAAATAAATAAAAGTATCACTAGGTTTGATAGCTTTTAAAGATGCCAACTTGGCTAGATTAAATTACTTTTCTCAAAATTGCCTACATGTTTCTGGTTAAAGTAGGAAGAAAGAAATATATTGACAAGAAATTTAGAGGGCAAGTGAAGCAGCACTGATTTTGTCTTTATGGTCAGGTCAAACAAAGCACTTTGTAACTCATGCATAGTGTCACTTATCTGCTTGTCACTTTATTGAGTTAGAGGTATTATTGGAGTGGAGGGGTTAGTAATTAGGCCTGCAACTGCCTCACCTTCCCTGATCTTCATTCAATTTCTGTGATTCTTGGGCCAGGTGTGTTTAACTGCCTGACAAAGCTTCTGCAGGACAGCCACTTCATCAAGGTTGGAGGCAGTTCCCCTCTGTCCTAGGTTGCAGTTTAGCTCTGGCTCATAGGTCCAGTTTGCCCCCATGCTCTCCCACTACATATTCATCTTCCCTTCCCAACTGCCTGTGCCAGGTGTATTTCAAGCTACTCATTAGACACAGAGGAAATAGTCAGACTATTACCAGCTTCTGCAATTGTCTGAAGTCAAAGTTGGAGAATTCACTGTAATTAGACTCTCTCCCACTCTCCCGCCACAAATTTTACAATTTTACTGATTTATCTCTAGATTTTCATGTAGTAATTTTAACATTAAACCTTATTTTTAAGCTTGTACTTCTTCTTTTATCAACTTTTAACAACATCTAGCGATTCTCCCCTTTGAAAGATGAAGCACTGATTAACCTACTGACTCTTCCCCTCATCTTATTTTGTCCCCCTTTCATGTCTCAACTTCTGTCTTCTTTATCACGATTTTTTGCAGCATCAAGATTACTAATATTGGCCAATACATTACCTTCCATCACCATAGTTGAGTATACTCTCTTTTAATCCTTATATCACCTTTTAAATACTCTTATTTACTGTAGAAGCAAATAAAATATGTGGACCATAAGAAGAACAATTTAATCCTCTGTGATTGAAGTTTGTAAATGTCAAAGATGAATGATTTTTATTTTTTTCCAGTGTTTTTAATTTCTTCTGGATCATTTACAAATATCTTATATATATGCTATGTAAAGCCTCCATCTGCAGCTTAAGAAGCTGGGTTTATTACTTGTTGCAGCAGGGAACCATAAGGCAGCATCTCAGTAAACAGGTTTGAGATTGTATCATTTGATTTGGGGAAGTTTAAGTAAATAGGGCTTTGGCTTGGATTGTATGCTCTCAAGAAATGAAGTGATCCTATGATTGAGTGTCTTAATAAATCTTATCTAGAAGGAAAGAACAGTTGATGGAGGTTAAAGCTATAATTGATAAGGAAGCAGCAGTCACACTTTTTAGGCGGGATGAGAGAGGTTGGTCATTTTGTGGATTGAAAAATATTCATGATTTGTTTGTGTTCCGACGTGATTACATTGTGGTTTTGATTTATCTTGTTTCCTCATGGTCACAGGGTGGCCTTGTCTGACGCTGATGTTCTGTGAAATTGTTTATGTTCAACAAGAAAAATAAAGGCCTATCTGTGACAGGACAGCTGATAGCAGCACCAGACTTAACTAATGCCAGACGGCCAGTTACAGAAAGTCAGAGGCTGCTGTCTATCGATAGATTGATTGATCTGTCATCTGTCAATCATCTGTCCATATATTCAGCTGACCCTTGACCAATAAGGGTTTGAATTTGTGGGTCCACTTACATGTGGATTTTCTTCCACCTCTGCCACCCCTGAAATGAGACCAACCCCTCCTCTGCCTCCTTTTCCTCAGCCTACTGAACACAAAGTGGGTAGGGTGAAGACTTCTGATGATCCACTTCCACTTAATGGATAGAAAATATAGGGGCAGTGCTTGTGGTTCAAAGGAGTAGGATGCTGGCTCCATAAGCCAGAGGTGGCAGGTTCAAACCCAGCCCTGGCCAAAAAAATGCAAAATAAATAAATAAATAAATAAATAAGAAAATATATATTCCCTTTCTTATGATTTTCTAAATAACATTTTTTTCTCTAGCTTACTTTATCATAACAATGCAGTGTATACTACATATACAATATATGGGCAATTTGACTGTGTTATCAGTGAGGCTTCCAGTCAACAGGAGGCTACTAAGTTTTGTATGTGGGTTTTCAACTGCATGGGGGGTTAGCACCCCTAACCCCTGTGTTATTCAAGGGTTAACTGTACGTTTATGTATAGTTAATGTATATAAAATCTACATAAAACATTACACATGTATATACCTGTATACACATGTGGTTTTTAAAATATGTATATGTGCATATCCAACTCACAGACCTCCTTGCTGTGTCCCCAGCAACGCGCTTGAGACACGGTGACAGAGGGCAGATCGTGGGGGCACAAAGTCTAGCTCGCTTGTTTGACCAGCTGATGTGCAACTTCGTGAAATGCCACTGGGCAGGGAGTTTTTCAGTCTCACACCAGGGCCCACTGCAAGCCCCAGAGAAAAGGCAGGGTCCCACTGCCTGTGGAAGCCTCAGTCTCTAGCATGCACCTGCTGGGTGGGGTGAGGAGTGCTGTCTAAATTTTTGACCTATACTGTTTTTCTGGTTGCAATGGGCGAGTGGGGGCAGGGAAGGAAGCCTCTGAATGGAAGAAAGCCAGTTCTCTGGCCTCTTGTGACAACCTCCTTGGAGGGGAGCCCAACACAGAGCACCCAAGCTCTGAGATCACGCAAGTTCTTCCCCTTTACTGTGTTTGCCACCATGCAAAGCCTTGGGGAGGTGGAAAAGCCTTCAAGAAACTCAGTAGCCTGCCAGCCACCGAGTGCTGTGGAAGGGTGAGAGGGATTCCTCCCTCACCCCTTAACTGGGCTGGGAGCCTTTCCAGGCCTGACACTCACCAGTATCTTTTTTCCTTTATCTTCTACATTCCCTGCTTCCCAATTCTCCTCTGTGAGATCCCCGGCAGGTTCTGGCATCTCTCTTTATGATCTATGCCTGCTCCGTGTCTCTTCTCACTCCTTTATCAGAATTCCTATCTTTCTTCCAGGATGCTCTGATGCCTCTAGTTGGTCATATTGTCATCAACACCTTAAGCTGAGACTTTTTCAGAACCATTTTAAATAAAGATGTATCTGTAGCAGTAAGAGTTATGAGGATGGAAATTATTTTTTAAAATAAATGATAAATATGTCTAGAAATTTTAGGTAAGTAATTTGATTCAACATCAAAGTGATTAGTCTTGAAATGTCTAGTATAAACAGAAAGGAAGAAATAAAAGACTCATTCCTGGCCATCTCTTGCTTTCCCATTCCGACCAATGGGAAACAGTAGTAACTTTACCTTAATACGTGTATAAAGGTTGAACAATGTGTCACAGGAACACTCTGATATGCTGTGAGATCTCCAGACATTCTGAATTTCTTCAAACTGTGTTATGACAGAGCTCACAATAGCTACCAGAGCCCTCCAGCAAAACCATAAATATATTCTGTTGTCTGTTCCTTTTTTCTGATAAAGATACAAAGGAAAACATTCACCAGATCAAATCGATGGCCACTGATCAAATTCCTAAATCCATTTTAATCCATTATAGCAAATACACTACATCTGGCAGAGCAGCAATAATTGGGGCTACTGTTTTCTTGAGCTTACAGTAATCTATTCTATCCTCCAGTATTTTGTCAGTTCCGTTTTGTTTTGTTTCGCTTGACAAGGAAAATCCTGATGAATTAAACAGTCATTATGATAATTATTTCCCTTATATCTTTCAGGCTTGTAAGGGTGATGCTAATTTCTGTCACTTCCTGAGAATGAGATATTGTATTTTATTTGCTCTCTTGGCTAGAGGTATAGATAGGTTTCAGAGTTTGCCCTGTGGCCTTAATAGCCCCTATAGTACAAGTCAAGAACCCGATGTATGGGATGGTGCCAACTGGCAAATATAACCATTATGTATTTGGGGACTCTAGAAATGACAACTAGGAAATTCTATAAATTTAGTGGACCCACTGTGAACTATACCTGGGCCAGGATTCCTTTTATCATATATTCTCACATGATTCTATCATAATAGGAGGGGTATAATATTTGGGGGGGACTTAGGGTATCACATCATTTCAGCTTTGCGTTCAACACTCCTTGAAATGTTTGAATATTCCTCTTTCCCTACCCTAATTACCTTGGTAAATCCCTGAAGGTCTCCTTGGGAAAAGACTTAGTAATTAATTACAGCCATGTACAATGGTTGTGGCTTTGCAGGGCCTTTCCCCTGGTGACCCAGACTTTTCTACACTCAGTGGATTTGAGTTCCAAATCTGGCTCTGGGAGGTAAATGGACTAAGGCATCTAGACATTTTACAATATATCTGCCCTAACCTCTAGCCCTCTGATGATTTATTTTTTATTTTAAGATTTAATAACATATGCGAGGTCTCCAACCTTTTATTTTCTGTGCCAGACAGTGGAAAAATGAAAGTTGTTTGGAACCACACATTAATATACACATACTAAGGAAAACATATTAGCAAAAAAAAGTCTGTCCACACTTCTCATGATTTGAAACCACAGATAAGCCAAAAAAAGAAAAAATCCTCACCAAATAAGCATATGCCATGTGGGTCCCAGGTTGGACACTCCTCCTAATGGCTACCTTTCTATTATTGTATTTGGGACACTATATTCTATTTCTTTCAACTATCTTCATAACCCTGAAATGTATTTCTTTGACCTTTTGACTTGACTCCAGTCTTGGAGAATGCAGTCTATGGAGAATGCAACCATCTGCCTTCTGATGGTTAAGTGCTGCCATCTGGACTCTATTGTGTACGGTCTTTTTATCCACATTGTTATTAGTGATCTTAGTTCTGTATTGGTATTTTTCTCATTTGGCCTGGAGAGCAGAACAACAGATAAATGATGCCAGGCCCAGTCTCACCAGCATATTAATTATTGTTTCAATAGATGCTATATTCCACTTCACTTTCCCAGAAACAAAATAGTCTAATAGGTTTTCTGACCTTATATAATTCATCTCATTTAACAAACCCATAATTATAAGATGTTCATCTCTTCCTTCACCATCTGCCATGGCAATTCCAATGTTGTCACCTCCCTTAGAATGGGCCATCTAGGTGGCATGCTACTAGATTCTATGCTGGCTGTGTGTTCACATCACTTTCTAGGTTTCTTACTAGAATAATTAGTCCTGTGTCCTTGAAAAGTGCTATCCAAATTTATGTTTTTCTTTCCCCCCTTGGGCCAGAATACTCAGAAACTAGCCCCAGACACATACGTCCATCCTATAGTAATACATATTGGTCAATTCTTCTTGTTCCCCTGGGGGATAATACCTTTCATCCTTTAATAGGCCTAGCACATGCCTACCTGCATTGTTATACATTTTAACTTAAATTATTTTCCTCGTAGCCAAGACAAGGGGAAGGTGGGTGGCTCAGTACTGAAGGAAGAACAGCTGTTATCTTTTGGGAAATAGGCCTCTACATTTTGTTTAGAAAAGATATTGCTAACTCTTAGTAAGATTAGTTGGGCCACTTGTACAAGCCAAGAGAGTTCAGGAGATTTGGACTTTAGATATTATATATTTTTTTGTTTGTTTCTTTTTATTAAATCATAGCAGTGTACATTAATACCATCAGGGGGTACAGTGTACTGTTTCTGTATACAATTTGAAATACTTTCATCCAACTGGTTAACATAGCCTTCATGTCTTTTCTTAGTTAATGTGTTAAGACATTTATATTCTACATTTAGAGAGATTCACATGTACCCTTATAGGATGAACCATAGGTATGATCCCACCAATCACCCTCCCTCCAGCCACCCTCCACCTTCCCCTCCTGTCCCTCTCCCCTCTCCCCATATTCCTGGGCTAAAATTGGGTT
>NW_003852485.1:2015498-2017064 GCF_000181295.1 Otolemur garnettii | reverse complement strand
GGTGTATAATTTGTTTGATGTGTTGCTGGATTCTGTTTGTTAGGATCTTGTTGAATATTTTTGCATCAATATTCATTAGTGATATTGGTCTATAATGTTACTTCTTTGTTGGGTCTTTTCCTGGTTTGGGGATCAAGATGGTATTTGCTTCATAGAATGTGGTGGTAGTATTCTGTCTTTTTTTGGAAAAGGTTAAGGAGCATAGGTACTAGTTCCTCCTTAAAGGTTTGGTAGAATTCTGACGTGAAGCCATCTGGACCCAGGCTTTGCTTTTTAGGGAGATTTTGTATAGTTGATGCTATTTTAGAACTTGATATAAGTCTGTTCAACATTTCCACTTCATTCTGGCTAAGTCGTGGAAGGTAGTGTGCTTCCATGTATTGGTCAATTTCCTTCAGATTTTCATATTTCTGAGAATAAACTTTCTTGTAATATTCATTAAGGATTGTTTGAATTTCTAAGGAGTCTGTTGTTATTTCATCTTTACCATTTCAGATTGATGAAATTAGCGATTTTACTCTTTTTTTCTTGGTTAGGTTGGCCAAAGGTTTATGTATCTTAATTACCTTTTCAAAAAAACAACTTTTTGATTTATTGATCTGTTGTATAATCCTTTTGTTTTCAATTTCATTTTATTCTGCTCTAATTTTGGTTATTTCTTTTCTTCTGCTGGGTTTGGGATTGGAGTGTTCTTCCTTTTCCAGTTGCTTGAGATGTCCCATTAGCTTTTTAACTTCCTCTCTTCCTGTTTTCTTGAGGAAGGCTTACAGTGCTATAAATTTCTCTCTTAGTTATGCTTTTGCAGTATCCCAGAGGTTCTGGTAACTCACATCTTCATTATTGTTTTGTTCCAAAAATTTGGTAATTTCCTTCCTGATCTTGTCTCTGACCCACCTATCATTCAGCATAAGGTTTTTTAGCTTCCATGTTTTTGTATGTGTCTGCAGAGCCTGTTGTTACTGATTTCAACTTTTATTCCATGATGGTCTGAGAAAATGCAAGGAATAATTTCTATTCTATTAAATTTGCTGAAGTTAGACTTGTGACCTAAAATGAGGTCGATTTTGGAGTATGTTCTGTGGGCCGATGAGAAAAATGTGTATTCAGTTTAGTTAGAATGAAATGTTCTGTAGATGTCTGTTAAATCCAAATGCTGAATGGTTAAGTTTAAATCTAAAATTTCTTTGCTAAGCTTCTTGTTGGAGGATCTATCCAGCACTGCCAAAGGAGTATTAAAATCTCCAACTATGATGGAGCTGGGAGAAATCAAGTTGCTCATGTCTACTAGAGTATCTCTTATAAATTGAGGTGCATTCTGGTTGGGTACATAAATATTGATGATTGAAATCTCATCATATTGAGTACTACCCTTAACAAATATAAAGTGTCCATCTTTATCCTTGCTTACTTTTGTTGGTTTAAAGCCTATTGTATCTGTGAATAAAATTGCAACACCTGCTTTTTTCTGCTTTCCATTTGCCTGTAATATAGATGACCATCACTTCACCCTGAGTCTACATTTGTCGTTTAGGGTGAGAAGGGATTCTTTTTTTTTTTTTTTTTTTG
>NW_003852485.1:1924789-2014837 GCF_000181295.1 Otolemur garnettii | reverse complement strand
GTTGAGCTATAGGCGCCGAGCCGGGTATTGAGTTTTTCGAATGTCCAGTGGACATCTTTAATCCTTTTGCCACTGTGGAGGTTGGAATTTGATTAAAATTTTCTGTGTGAGTTTACTTATGTGGTGGAGGATTGCACTGGCCATTGGAGGATATGGAGGATAGGTCTGAGAATATCCTGGAGGGCTGGTTTAGTTGTAGCAAATTTCTTCAATGTGTGAATGTCATTAATATATTTAATTTCTCCATCATAAATGAAACTCAGTTTAGCTGGATACAGGATCCTGGGCTGAAAGTTATTTTGTTTTAGGAGGTTAAAAGTTGATGACCACCCTCTTCTAGCCTGAAAGGTTTCAGCAGAGAGATCTGCAGTCATTCTAATATTCTTCCCCTTGTAGGTTATGGTTTTCTTATGCCTAGCTGCTTTCAGAATTCTCTCTTTCATATTAAATTTAGTGAAGTTAATTATGATGTGCCTGGGGGATTTCTTGTTCAGGTTGAGTCGTGGTGCAGTTCTGAAACTGTCTGCTATCTGAATTTCAGAATCTCTTGGCATGTCTGGAAAGTTCTCTTTCATAATTTCATGAAGTAGAGCCTCTGTGCTTGGTGAAGCCACTTCGTCACCTTCAGGGATTCGTCACCTTCAGGGATTCCTATAAGACAATATTAGTTTTCTTCAAATTATCCCAGAGCTCTCTGAGTGAGTAATCCATTTTTGCTCTCCATTTCTCTTCATCCTTTCGTGCTTGGGCACTTTCAGAAGCTTTGTCTTCAAAGTCAGAAATACTTTCTTCTGCCTGCTTCATTCTGTTACCGAGGGATTCTACTGTATTTTTCAGATCTTTGAGGGCTGCAACCTCTTGCCTCAATGTTTCAAAATCTTTGGTCATTTTACCTTTGAAATCATTGAATTCTTGAGACATCTTTTGAATAACTTCTTGAGACTTCTTTTGAATAATTTCTTGAAATTCTAATTCCCTCCTTTCTTTCATTCTGTTAATCTTATTTGCTATCCAAATTCTGAACTGGATTTCTGATATCTCAGCCATCTGTTTATGGATAGGATCTTCAATTGCATCTGCTCCATTTTTCCTTGGGGGATTTGATCTACTCTGGTTATTCATGTTGCCTGAGTTTTTTCACTGATTCTTCCCCATGCTGAATTTACACCATTTGGAGTCCATCCCAGAACTGTTCCTCCAGTGGCTGCCACTGGAGAAAATGCCAGCTTCCTCTGACTGTCCAGAGAGATGGAGTGTGTCTGTCTTGAAAAGCCTCAGGGGTATGAGCCTTATCGTTCCCACTGCTTCGGCTGTTGCTCTTCACCTCGGGGTACTACTGCTCTAGTATTGATTACTCTCAGCTGACCATCCTCTCACAGTTTATGGGCAGCCTGGGCCGGGTGAGGGTGGTGGGACCAGCGAGGAATCCACCTGTCACCACGGGAATGCGGGGCTCAAGTAAGCAGCAGGCTCTGGCCACCTGGCACCCAGCGAGGTTGGTGGGGGCAGCAGGGATTTGGCCTTCCACCAGGGGAGTACGGGGTTCAAGCAAGCAGGCAGCAGGTCTCTGGCTGCCTGGCACCTGGCAAGGGTGGCAGGAGCAGCAGGGAAGCCGCCTGCGACTGTGGGAGCACGGGGCTCAAGCAAGCAAGCAGCAGGTCTCTGGCCACCCAGAGTGGCGGGAGTGGTGGGAGCAGGACTTTAAATATTTTTAGATGTATCATCCCAGATATCGCTATTCTATGCATCAGTGCCTCATTCTTTCCCAATAAAAACCTTACCTTGGCATGGCCCATCTGCCTTAAGTGGGAACTTAATCTTATTTTGGAACTGAACTATTCTAATAGTTCAGTTCTAAGCCTCCTCCTTAGCTTTTTCTGCCCTCTTACTATAGAAGATAGAAACCTCATTATATGCTACCAAGGAGGCCTGTTGGTTTTCACACTTAGCTTTTAACATCTGTTAATCATTCTTAGCTTGTTATCTTTTACTAGAAAGTTGATAGAACTTAGCAATAGCAACACATTCCAGAATCCTTGACATCACTATTCTCCTTATAGTCTGAAATGCCTAACGCATTACATTAGTTAATGCTATGCCTTCCACAGTATGCCATTCCAGTTTGCTATTGATAAACAGTTTAATAATTATGTTGCTACCTTATGATCAAAGGCCATCTGGGATCACCTATTACAAATCACAGGATCTTCCATTCCATCTCCAGACAGCAGCAGGTGATCCAGTTTCAAAATTTTAGTGTAATAGGTAGTTATTCTTGAACAGCAAACTCTGAAATAGAGATTAGTATGCAGGAGAAAGTTTGTTAAGAAATGTCCTTGTAAGCAACATTTGCAGAGAGAGGGATAGGAAAAGTAATGAGATCAGGCAAAGGGAGAACTTAAGCTGCAGTGAAGTCACAACATATGGCTAAACTGGTACTAGGAAAATTCTGGAAATGTTATGGCCCAACAGAGTTGTATCAAGTTGGAAAAATGGGATCATTTCCCACCCTTTATATGCAAACTGGCCCAAGAGCAGCAGTTCTAAACCTTTGAGTTGCGACCCCTTTGTAACAATGAAAATATATCCTACATATTAGATATTTACATTACGATTCATAACAGTAGCAAAATTATAGTTACGAAGTAGCAATGAAAATAATTTTATGGTTGGAGGTCACCACAACGTGAAGAACTATATTAAAGGGTCATAACATTAGGAAGCATCAGGAAGGTTGAGAACTACTGCAGAGAACTACTGCATGAAGTTCAATGAAGCAGTATTCTCCAGCCAAGGCAACTCTTAAGAAGAACTGACATCCGAAGGCCTCCTCCAACAGCTGAGAAATAAATCCTTCCTTCTGAAGGATGATCTGAATGACACATTACAGCATCTACTACATGATGTGATACATTTCAGCCAAAGGGCTATCTCTTAAATTGAAAATTGAAAGAAAAACAATGACAAAATAATGTAAATAGTTCCTACAGTTGTTTTTAAAATGTGACTAGAAGAGAATAATCATTTACATATGAAAGACACTCATCTACTATTCACCCATTTCTTGAAATACAACTTATTGAGCATAAAATTAGTTATTTTAGGTACCATTGGGATTTAGATGTGAATAAGGTAAAGTCCTACTTCCATGAAGATTATATTCTATAAGGAAGGAAAAGATATTAAGTACATAAATAAATGCATAAATAGTTTCAGATAATTTAGCAATAAACCTACTTCATTTGTATAATTAAAGTGCATTTAATTGGACACCAGTTCTATGTATATACATGTTAAGGACTATAAAGTACAAAACATAGTACATTTTGTCCTTATCCTCAATTAATTTATGACTCTAATATGGTACTCAAAGAGGCAAATAGAAAATATGCAAATTGTAACTGAGTGTGGAATTAAAATTCAAATAAATAAACCAAATAATAACTGCTCTCTAGTGTTTCTAAAAGCGCAATCACAGATTCACCTGTGGACTGCCTGTGGTTCTTGTTAAAAATGCAAATTCTGTGGACTCTGATTTACTGAATCAGAATAACTAGAATGGGGCATGGAGATGTGCTTTTTATAAGCATTACAAGTAATTTTGATGTAGTTATATTTGAGAGTCATGTGTGAAGATGGGAACTCAGAAGGATTTAAAATAATTGTCAATGGGCAGAATGCAAAAGAGATCCAAGGAGCCAAAACGCATTGAGAAAAACTATGAAAAGAGATGAAATACAGATCAGTGAAAGGAGAAAAATGTGTTTCAGATATGAGAATTGAATCCTAGGGATGAATAAATGAACAAGAGATATTGAATAGATCAGACAGACTATAATAATACACCAATTGAAGAACAGTAAATAATGAAGTTATGAACAAAGTTTGTGTTAGGTAGTAGAATGCTTTGAGTTTTAGCCTTAGGAATTTTTACTTTATTCTGAAAGCAATCAGAAAGTATTTATTTATATCAAGGGAAAATAGTGATACAAACAAGTTCTTAGAACCAGGATAATACCTCATTGTGTTGTACAGGATAACTTGAAGAGTCATTGTAAACAAAACTTTCAGTAAAGAGATCACTGAGATAATGTAAGTATGATATGAATAGCCTACATTTAATTTAGGTAGTAAAAGTGGAAAAGGTCTATGGACATAAGAAAGATCACAGAAAGAAAACTTCTCGTGTGTTTTTTTTCTTTGCTTTTTTAAAAAAGTGAAAGTCAATAGTTATTTCATTGTTATCCTGAAGTGTGCACAGAAGCTTGGATAAGATAACTCATTTAGTAATGTTAAGTGGTCATGCACACCTGTGCCTTGTCTAGTCACTGATGTGGGGCAAACGTTTAATGAATGCCAACACCAACACCAACTAATCTTATATGGCACAAATCTATGCTGACTTTTGTAAAATTTTATTTCAAAATATTCAGGGGGTACAAATGTTTTTGTTACATGGATATCTTATAAGGTGTAAGTTATCTTTTTGCCCCTTCCCCTTTCTTGATTGCCTATGGTCTTTACATTTCTTTGTGCCTGTGTGTCCCCACTGATTAGCTCCCAATTATTACAACTAGCTGATGGTATTTGTTTTTACATTCCTGAGATACTTCATTTATGATAATGGTCTCTAATTCCATCCAAATTGCTGTGAAAGACATGATTTTATTCCTTTTATGGCTCAGTAGTATTGTATGATATACATACACCATTTTTTCTTAATGCACTCATGAATCAATGGGCACTTAGGTTGAATCCACATCTTTACAAATGTGAATTTTGCTGCAAGAAACATTCAAGTTCAGGTGTCCTTTTGTTTAAATGACTTCATTTCCTTTGGATAGATACCCAATAGTAGGATTGCTGGGTCAATTGGTAAGTCTACATTTATTTCTTTGAGGAGTCTCCATGCTGTTTTCCACAGAACTTGTACTAATTTGCAGTCCCACTAACACTGTACAAGCATTCTTTTCTCTCTGCATCAATGCCAGCATCTTTGTGTTGGTTTTATTTTGACTTTTTAGTAATGGCCATTCTGAGTGGTTTTAATTTGTATTTCTTTGATGCTTAGTGATGTTGAGCATTTCTTTGTTTATCTTTTAAAAAAACGTCCGTTCATGTCTTTTGATCACTTTTTAATGGAGTTGTTTGTGTCTTGCTGGCAAATCTGTACTGTCTTAAAAAGTTAATTGACTAGAGTTAGGGGTTCAAGTACTGGCAATATTTGGAAGTTAGCTGACTAGGGTCAGGAGTTCTGTGTTCCAGTACTGGCAAGAATTTGTTCTTTTCTAGGCTTTTACTGTTTCATCGGACAATTCAGAAAATTACATAAGCTAGCCCTAGGCTCCTTTATAGTTCTGAAATACTATTACTCCAAGAAATGATAAGTTAATAGGAATTATAATAGATATCTTATATATGAGTATATACTGTATCCATAAAATAACGACAATTTCCAGAGTGGCTTCTTAGAAGAGATACAAGTCTCTATCTTGAGTCTCTTCTTTTCACATAAAGTACTTTTTAAATTTATTTTTACTGTTTTCAATATGCAATATGTATTTGCATTATGATTTAATAGAAACATTAAGGGGAAAAAAAGAAATATTGTTATTTAAAATATAAATGAGAACCAAGCACAGTGTTCCTTGGTTATTATTTTCATGTTATAACATAATTTGTCTTATTCTGGATCAGTTTAAGTTTTTTAGAATAAATTTTGGGTTTTTTGTGAAAGAAAATAGTGTGCTTTAACAAAGATTAGAACTGGGCATCTACCTACACTTATAGAAATACTTGTGGAAATCATTTTCAAAATCTTGCTTCTCTGAATAAAAGTCACAGAAGTATAAAGATGAACCTACAAGGCAGAGAAACTGTGATCACCCATATCTTCACATTGAGTTTAAAAAACAAGAAACATGATTGTGAAATTTATTTTTTATCATCTATAAACTGAAAATTGCACACCACGACGGCATGCACAAGTTGGAAAAACTTACCTTCCTCATCTTCGGTTTAAAATAAAGACAACTTGCTGCCTATGAATAAATATTTCTAGAGAGAAAAATACTTGGGAGGTTTGGGGGGAATGTGTGTGTGATGATTTAGCTTGAGGCAATCATTTCTAGTCAAGCACATTTTTTAAAAGTAATGTTTATGACAATATCAAAAAAGTCGCTTAAAAATAAATTTTCATAGCACCCATGATAACTATGAAAAGTATTGGTGTCAACAAGGATTTATTTTTATATATGTAAGAAAAAATAAAATAGATTTATTTCTTTATTTTTTACCTACAGATGTGCTGACTGTTGCAGAATTTTGCAACTCATATTTTTAAAAGTTATTTTTATGGAAATGTTCATCTTAGTGATAATTTGGATAGCAAATTTCTCCGGTATACGACAATGAGATTCAGTTTCCCAAGATGTATTTTATCTTGGTTTTTAAGGTTCACATTTGTTGAAGTTACATATATGGATATATCAATTTCTTTGTGTTGAATCTTGGGAATTTTAATTGCCTGGCTACCTAGAATTTATGAAAATTGATTAGCCCTGATCTTATGTACTGGTGTGTTATACAAGCCCTGGCATAATAAAAAATGTGCATATAGCCCTTTTTATTTATTATTTTCATGTTATTACACAAATTGTATTATTTCGGATCAGTTTTAAGATTGCTATAATTGTTGTTATTTTCATGTTTTTTCCCCAAAATGTCTTTTGTACCTTTAAGTGCTTAAATAATGTAATAACCTAAAGATGTAATCACTATGAAATAAGAAAAGGCATATGGGATATATAATGTTGTAGTCAGCTCTGTCTTTAAAACTCATTCTCGCAGAACTAATTGGCAGATACAGAGATGAGGGAAGGACCAGATCTGCCATGCTGTCACATGGCCATTGGGCGGGTGGCATCGCTGAGGACAGAGAACTGTGAAGAGGTCACAGAGCCATTCCCGTGCAGCTGGGGAAGCCAAAAGAAGCATCAGGGAATAGGAAGCAGGATTTAGGTGAGGAATCCTTCAGTCCACTCTGGGGCATGTTAAAGTTATCATAAGGCCCTTGTCTCCAGGAGATTTAGATTGTCTTGACCTGGAAATGTATAGGTTTCCCACACTTTTCCCTTCAGATCTGCTTAGGAAGAGCTCCTCTCTATCAATGTTCTTTTGAAAACAGAAAGAAGGCTCGGCACCCGTAGCACACTGGTTACAGGGCCAGCCACATTCACGGAGGCTGGCGTGTTCTAAACAATAATGACAACTGCAACAAAAAAATAGCCTCGTGTCATGGCAGGCACCTGTGGTCTCAGCTACTTGGAAGCAGAGGCAGGAGAATCGCTTAAGCCCAAGAGTTTGAGGTTGCTGTGAGCTGTGACGCCACAGCATTCTACTGAGGGCAACATAGGGAGACTCTGTCTCAAAAAAAAAAAAAGAAAAAGAAAAGAAAAGAAAGGGAAAAATAGTCTGAGAGAAATTTTAATAACTAGTTGATCAAGTTTTGCATACAGAAGGCATATGACAGAATTAAATATTCCAAATAATTCTCTAACTATGAAAAGCAGGGGCGGCACCTGTGGCTCAGTGAGTAGGGTGCCGGCACTATATGCCCAGAGTGGTGGGTTCAAACCCGGCCCCGGCCAAACTACAACAAAAAAATAGCTGGGCGTTGTGACGGGCACCTGCAGTCCCAGCTATTCGGGAGGCTGAGGCTAGAGAATTGCCTAAGCCCAGGAGTTGGAGGTTGCTGAGCTGTGATGTCACAGCACTCTACCAAAGGCGATAAAGTGAGACTCTGTCTCTAAAAAAAAAAAAAAAAAAAAAAACTATGAAAAGCAATTCCTCGAGGAACATTGCAAGATTGGAGGATATGTGGAATAGTTTCAAATTTTCACACTTGATCTTAGCCAAAAGGCCGAGAATCGATAATTTCACATTTTCAGGCCATGCTTGCTTATTTTTTTAAAGTAATGTTCGTTTCCAAACAAATATTAGAGAAGGTGGGAGATGGGGAGCAGAAAACTCTCTCTATTCTATAATTTTCTTTATGAGTTCAAGCCAAGGAACCATGGAAAGTGACAGAAAATAAAGAAATCTGGGTCAGACATAAATGCACGATGATAAATACCTGACCATGTTTGAATTAAGACATTCAGCATAGGCATTATGGAAAAGTTGCTGAATTATCGACTTGTTTTGTGGAAGCTTTAATTTGTCCCAATTTGAGGGCCTAATTTTATAAATACTGCGCTGCAAACTCAACGTGTGATTTTACTGCATTGACTCAATTAGAGAAACAAGCACAATGATCTGCAAGATGAATAGAGAGACAAACATTCACAGCTACTTATTAGCATAACTTTGGCTTCTTTTCTCTTTCTTCATTTTCCAGCTCAGGTTGTTCACTGTAAATCGAATTGCACATTTCCTGATTTTATTTTGTTGAGTTTTATTTATGTTTAATTCAAAAGTTCTTCCAGAGTAGCAAGCAAGTACTATGTAAGTATGCACAGCCCCGAGCAGAGACCCTTGAGGCATGACTGGCAGATTGGCTTCAAACCTATGGAGTGGAACTGGAAATCTGTATTCTAATTGCTGAGGCAGGTAAAACTAAGTTTATTTCCCATGTGGAAACAAAATCCATTGATTTCAGCCTCCTGTTTCTGATGAAACTACCAGGTTGTGTGTACATAGGATACGTAGTCAACATATTGCCATTCCTTGACTAGGTTGAGGGTTAGTCTGGCTGCTCCCTGGCTGCCCCCTAACTCCACTCACTCCAACTAATTTCCAAAACCATGAAAGTTGGGGAAGGGCGCAGCTGTGTGTTACGTCATCACTACTAGGAAGACCAGTCAAAACACAGATCCAGCTGACGGTGGTCTGGCAGCAATACCTGTCATTGGCAGTGCTTTGATTTCTATGATTTTGTCTCTTATCATAACTGGAATGTTAAACTGAGTCTGCAGATACCCACACTGAAAGAAGGGCACTAGGCCAACTAATCAAAATGTATTATTCTTCACATCTGGCTTTTAAGAAAAAAATCACATTACAAATTTTGAGTTTTTCGTGTTTTAGTTTTTTATATAAAACCCTTATGGATAGGGATCAGGTGTTATGATCAATAAGTAATTTATAACAGTCTCACAATTATCCTACCAGGGGAAGAAAGGCAAAGTCAGACCTGGGGTATAACTTTCGGACAGCTAAATTTACCAGGACTAAATGTCCAGGACTTTCTCTTCCCTATCAGCATCCTTTCTAGATCATCTGGAATATAGTCTCATATTCTAGTTGCTGAATCTCAAAGACCCAAATGAGCCATTCAGTTGAAGTGCAAGCCCCTCATAGCATCCCCTTCTCATTCTCCTACTCCATCCCTTCCTAACTTGGTGGGCCCTTTAACTTGGACCCCCATCAAAATACAATTTCCAAGAGACCAGGGACTTTGTGTATCTTGCTTACAATTTTATTTTCTTGTGGACTCTGTAAGTAGGTTTACATATTTGTTGATATGAAATCATTCATTGCAACTGATTTGAGCTGGTCATTAGAATAAACACTGCTGATTCGGATCATTTCAAGCAAGATCTCAAGTTTGACCACAAAAGCATTTGCATTATCTTAAGGCTGCCTCTGGATGAAAGTCACCTAAGGTGTTACCTGAAACCTAAGTGAGAATTACAGTTGCATTATTCCAGGCAGGCTTGATATTTTTTGACCAACAATTTCACATTTTGATGTCATTTACTACTGACAAACTGGGACCTACCTTTGAATTTTCTCTTTTTTTAATTTTTTTATTAAATAGTAGCTGTGTACAATAATTCATTTGTTGGGTACAATGTGCTGGTTTTATAAGGTTTTATAAACAATTTGAAATACTTACAACAAACTGGTTAACATAGCCTTCACTGTACTTTCTTAATTATTGTGTTAAGACATTTATCCTCTATACTTAGAAGATTTGACATATAGCTTTGTAAAATGCACCATAGGTGTGGTCTGACCAATTATTCTGCCTCCACCAATCCTCCCCCTTTGCCCTGCCCCTCTCCTCCTCCTTTTCTTTCCCCTTCATCTTGGGCTGTAGTTGGGGGTGATAGTTTTCATATGGAAGTGTGGGTGATTATATATATATTGATTTCATAGTAGAGCTGAGTACGTGGGATAGTTTTTCTACCATTCTTGAGATACTTTGCTAAGAAGAATATGTTCCAGCTCCATCCATGTAAATATAAAACAGGTAAAGTCTCCATCTTTTTTAAGGCTGCATAATATTCCATGGTGTACATATACCACAATTTATTAATCCATTCATGGGTTGATGGGCACTTGGGCTTCTTCCATGACTTAGCAGTTATGAATTGTGGTGCAGTGAACATTCTGGTGCAAAATCTTTGTTATAAAGTGATTTTTGGTCTTCTAGATATATACCTAGTAGAAGAACTACAGGATTGAACAGCAGGTCTACTTCTAGAGCCCTAAGTGATCTTCAAACATCTTTCCAAAAGGAATGTATGAGTTTGCATTCCCACCCACAGTGCAGAAGTGCTCCCTTTTCTCCATATCCACACCAATGTCTATAGTTTGGGGATTTTGCAATGTGGGCCAATCTTACTGGAGTTGGCCAATATCTCAAGGTGGTTTTGATTTGTAGGTCTCCGATGATTAGAGATGATGAGCATCTTTTCATGTGTCTGTAGGCCATGTGCCTGTCTTTTCTTCAAAAGCATGAAGAACATTGTGGGCAAGAGATTTGAACAATTATTACTATTGATTATTCAAATAATCAATTGATTATTTGATTGATTATTGATTATTGATTATTCAAATCTCTTGCCCACAATGAGATGAGATCACTTGTTCTTTTCTTGCTAATATGTTTGAGTTCTCTTTGGATTCTGGTTATCAAACCTTTGTCAGAGACATAACCTGCAAATATCTTCTCCTATTCTGAGCACTATCTGCTTGCTTTACGTACTATGTTCTTGGCTGTGCAAAAACTTTTTAGTTTGGTCAGGTCCTGGTAATGTATTTTTGGTGTTGCTTCAATTGCCTGGGGGATCCGCCTCATAAAATACTCTCCCAGGCTGATTTCTTTAAGTGTTTTCCCTGCACTCTCTTTCAGTATTTTTATAGTTTCATGTCTTAATTTTAAACCCTTTATCCAGTGAGAATCTATTTTTGTTAAAGGTGAAAGGTATGGGTCCAGTTTCAGTCTTCTACAGGTCACCAGTTTTCATCTTTCATATTTATCCAGAACTATTTATGTATATACTTCCATGAATTGCCTATTTTATTGTATCATTAAGCTTTTCAAACAGCAGAATTAAAAGGTATACAGTATATATACTTCCTTTAACATCTAAGGTATTTCACTAAAACTAAAAGTCTACAATTTTGGATTTCAAAGGACTTTCAAAAAATTAGTAATTTCTGTTTCCTGCCTATGAAGTATTAAATGCCTAACCCAATCAGCATAAATGATTTGAGATGTAATTACAAAATATTACCATGATACAATTACTACCCCTGTATGTACTTTAACATTGGTAAAAGTGGGAGAGGGATATTTATAACCAATCAAGAGCTTTACTGTTGTGAAATATCTGCAATTTTTCCCTTTCACTTGTTTTGCTTATTTTGCCATTGTAGAGTATGTAGTAAATCTGATGGTTTAAAAATTGTTTGTAATTAATTGTAGCATCAGAAAAGCCCTTCCTTATCAGTTCCTATAGTGAGATAAATGCATACTTCATGAGATTTGGTGATCAATTAAATGTAGGAGAGAGAAGCTGTGAAATGAGAAAGCATACATGTTTCTTAGACCTGCTAAGATAAAATTCCACAAACTGGATGGCTTAAACACCAGATGTTTATTCTGTGACAGTTTGGGTATGTGCAAGTCTGAAGGCAACATGTCAGAAGGGCCATGCTCCCTTTCTCCTATAAGACTCTGGAGAGAAACCTTCTTTGCCTCTTCCCGGCTTCTTGTGGCGGCCGTCAATCTCTAGCATTCCTTGTCTTGCAGCTGCATTACTCTGTCTCTGACAACATAGCATTCTCCCTGTGCCTCTGTCTAAATTTCTTCCTTTTTATAAGGACATCAGTCATACGTCCCACTCTAATGACTTCATCTTAACTTGATTACATCTACACAGACTCTGTTTCCAAATAAAGTCACATTTTGAGGTATTAGGAGTGAGGATTTCAATATATCTTTTGGGGGACATAATTCAACCCATAGCAAGGGGTTCAAGCTAGCTTTAAGATATCCATCTTGGACTATTGGCTTGCTGGTTAGGCCACTAATGAAATCTGAAAGTGTAGAAAGAAGATAGATGAGAGAAGGTTTGGGAAAAACAGTTTATGGGTGCTAGTCTCAGCTATATTAATTGTGCTTGCCCAAGAAAACCACATAGAACAAGAAGAGGCTGTCAGTACCTTCTGGGCCAACAGCACTTTAATGAGCCTGAAACAACAGAAAAAGAAACCAAGCAACAAAGTGCAGGATCTTAGGAGAAAAATTAGAGACAGTTGCAATAAATAAAAGGAGAATAGAATTTCAAAAAGAAGAGTAATTAATATGCTAAATCTTTTTTCCATTTGGAAGGAAATCTTAATACTCAAGACTGTTTTGTTACTTACATATAATAGATCAGAAATTGATATGCATTTTAATTTAAAAAAAACAAATAAAAAACACTTTATATATGCTGAAGCCACAGGTGGACATAAATTCAACCCTGAATTGAATCAATTCCTTACCATCGCTGTGCTTGTTCCCTTGCTTGTTCTATATAAGGTGGTCAGAACACAAACAATTCAGCCAGCTGTTTTTGTGTGTGTTTGGGAATGTGGGGCTGTTGTGTGAAAGCTCAGCAACAATCTGGTCAAGCCTGGACATGGACAAATTGGCTCCCTGCCTCAGCCCACTCTGTGGACCTCACCTGCAGTGATGAGTGCGTGCAGATCAGGTTGGAAAAAACAGAGACCAGATAATTATATTCATGAGATAAGTTGGTCCTGTAATTATTGTGGAAGTTGCTAACAAGTCCTAACATTGCAATTATAATCTAGAGATTTCTGGGTTTTGAGTTTTTTAATGAGTTACCTTTAGAAGGCCAAAGTCATTACTTATTAAGAACAAAGATCATTCAGTAACTCTCCCAACTCTCATGCCACTTAACAAATTAAACCTGGACTGTTTTTGCCTTTGTCTTAAATCAATAACAGGCAAGGCTTTGCAACTCACCATGTTTGAATGGAGGCAGCTGAGTGTGGTAGAAAAAAATGGAAACTGGTACTCCTGGATTATAGTTCTTATTTTTTCCAGTAACTTCTTATCTTTTCAGTAACTTCTTCAGTAACTTCTTACATAAAAATGAGCTTTGTTCTTACCTTCATGGGCCCTAGGTTTTTATTTGAAAAAAAAAAGTGTCTTAGAGTATACTTTTAAATAAAAAAATTCAAAAATTGTATTAGTTTGGACTGCCCTAACAAAATACCACAGATTGGGCAAACTACATAGCAGAAATTTTTTTTTCTTTTCTTTTCTTGTCTTCTCTCTTCTCTTTTCTTCTCCTCTCTTCTTTTCTCTTCTTCCCAGACTGTTAGGGGGCACTGATGTTTTGTTTACATACTGTGCTTTGTAGAGATTGAGTGAAAGTTATACACATAAGTGTGCCCCTCACCTAGACAGTGTACACTATATTCCCAAAATGTGAATTTACCCATTTGCTTCTCCCTCCAGCTTGATTTTCATTGAGATTTACTTCCATATATGCACTTAAGTGTTGACCAATTAGTTCCAATTTGGTATTGAGTGCATGTGTTTGTTTCTCCATTCTTGTGATGTTTTACTTAGAAGAAGGGTTTTCAGTTCCCTCCAAGTTTTCCAAAAGGACACTAGATCACAATTTTTTATGGCTAAGTAGTACTCCATAGTATTCATATATCACATTTTATTAATCCATTGATGTTTTGGTGGGTACTTGGGTTGTTTCCACATCTTTGCAATTGTGAATTGTGTTGCTATAAACAGGTCTATATCAAATGGTAGGTCTACTTTAAGTTCTTTGAGATATTTCCCTATAATTTCTGTAGAGTTTGCCCTAGGTTGTAGTCCTACTAACAGTGTATAAGAGTTCCTTTCTCTCTGTATCTGCACCATCTGTCAAACAATAGAAATTTATTTTCTATAAGTTCTGGAGACTAGAAGTGGAGACCAGAGTTCCAGTAGGGTCTGTATCTGGAGAGGGGTCGCTTCCACAGCTACCTTTTCACTGTGTGCTCATGTCATGGAGAGAGAAGTGAGCAAGCTTTCTGGAGTCTCTTCTTACAAGAGCCCTAGCTCCCATCATTAGGACCCAACCCTCATGACCTCATTTAACCTAGTAACCATCTCAAGGCCCCATCCCCAAATATTACCATCACATCAGGAATTAGGTGTCAATATATGCATTTGGGAGGACACAAGTCAGTCCACAGCAAGTAAACTAACTTGTAAGAAGAAAAGTTATTCTTATGCTGAGATAGAGTATATTTCCAGATATTATGTTAAGGAAAATAATGTCAACCTTTCTGACTAACAGGAACTGATTATTTGTAGACATATTTGATATACCTTTATATTTATGTGACTTATTATGGCAATTTTGAGACTACTTCTAGCTAAGAAGTGAAAGATAATATTTTACATTGACTTAGTGACTTTTAAATCTAAGAACCTAAAATCATTTTAGAAACTTGATGTGAAGTTATGACCAGGATAGCAAGTTTTAAATGGTTTGGTAGGAAAGGCATTAGATATTACTGTCACAGTAAGTAAAATAAAAACATCACATTTACCAGTTCTGTTTTGGTAGTAGGAGTTAAAAAAATGCAAAAATCTTGTCAATTAATATAGACTCAATTGTATAAGAAGAAAGAACAAAATATGTATTTGAATCAAAAGAAAATATAGTAGAATATTTAATAGTATAACCCAGGAGTCCTCAAACTTTTTAAAAAGTAGGACAGTCCCACTTTTCAGTCTCACTGTCCCTCAGACTGTTGGAGGGCTGGACTGCAGGCCCTGGGACGAGTCGGCTGCTAAGCAGGACAGGCAGTGGTGACCAAAACACCCTGCAGGCTGGATAAATGTCCTAGGTGGGCTGCATGTGGCCCGTGAGCTGTAGTTTGAGGACACCTGGTATAACCCATCAAGAGTTAACATCAAGAGATTATTTCTACTGAAGTAATTATGGAGTTTTGAATAATGAAAAATAATTAAAATCATTCATTCATTCAAAATGATTTACTGATACATTCTATATGCCAAGTTCTGTTTGGGGTGCAGGACATAACAACAACAAAGTGAACAAGCAAAATACTTCTTTGTTTTCATAAACCTTACATTCCAACAGGGTGAGCTATGAATAAATGATACATGCAAATAAGTGATGCCACATATTTCAGACAGTTACATACACTTTGAAAGAGATATACTATAGCAATGTAGTAAAGAACGATTGGTGATGTGGGTGAAATGGTTTCAATAAGGATGCAACTCTTCTTCAGAAATCCTTATGCTGAAAATGAACCAACATAGTAGGAAAAATTACTTTGCCCCCAAGAAACATGTGGACTAATCCCTAAAATCTGTAAATATATTATCCTACATGGCTAAAGGGACTTTACAACTGTTATTAAATCTGAAATATGATGTATCATTTATTTGCTTATTTTTTTTTAGACAGGTTCTAACTTTTGTCACCCTGGTAGAGTGCTCTAGCATCATAGCTCACAGCAAACTCAAACTCCTGGGCTCAAGCAATTCTCTTGCCTCAGCCCCCACCTCCTGAGTAGCTGGAACTACAGGTGCCTGCCACAATGTCTAGCTTTTTTAGAGATGAGGTTTCACTCTAGCTTAGGCTGATCTTGAACCTGTGAGCTGAGGCAATCCACCCACCTTCACCTCCGAGTGCTGGGATTACACGTGTGAGCCACAGAGCCCAGCTATTTGCTTATGTATTATCTTGCTTCACTGGAATGGAATCTTTGTGAAAGCAGAAATCCTAAATATTTAGATGGGTCCCTTATAATCAGATGAATTCTTAAGAAGGCTAAGAGTGAGTCAGAGAGATGAGACATAACAAAGCTTGTCATTCATGGCTTTGAAGATGGAGGAAAAGATCAGGAGTTGAGCAAGCAGCAGCCCCTCAGTGCTGAGAAAGCCCCTCAGCCTCATTGACAATAAGAAGATGAGCCTCAGCTGAATAGCTGATTTTCTTTTTTTCAGTTTTTGGCCAGGGCTGGGTTTGAACCTGCCACCTCTGGTATATGGGGCTGGTGCCCTACTCCTTTGAGCCACAGGCACCACCCTGAAGAGCTGAATTTTTTCAATAACCTGGTCAGTGCCTTGATGTTAGAATTTTAGTCAGGTGGAACCTGAACTATATCAGCTGTCTGACCTATGAACTATAAGATAATAAGTTTATGTTGTTTTAAGCCACTATATCCATAGTGGTTATGGCAGAAGAAAAAGAAAGAAAGAAAGAAAGAAAGAAAGAAAGAAAGAAAGAAAGAAAGAAAGAAAGAAAGAAAGAAAGAAAGAAAGAAAGAACCAAAACCGAAACTCTGATACAATCAGCTTTGTAAAAAACAAAATTAAATTAGAGAGAAGAGTATTCTGGAATATTCTGCCTCAGGAGAGAATACAGCAAATGAAGAGGCTCCAAAGTAGGAATGAGTTTACTCTGCTTGATAATCAAAGACACACATGAACAAAAGCACAGTGTACAGTGAGTGAGGGGAAGTGTAATGAGAGAAGAAATCAGTGGGTAGGTGGAAAAGGATTCAATGGCTTCATAGGCTCTGGTAGAGAGCTTGATTTGTTCTAAACAAAATTCAAAAACACCAGAAGGCTTTACATCAGGGTATGACATAATTAATTTTTTAGAAATATTACTCTGGCTGCTTTGTAGTAAATGGATTGTAGGAGTCAAGAGAGGAAGTACCAAGGTTTAGTAGGAAATAATGCATTAGTCCATGTAAGAGATGACGGCATATTGGGAAATGACAATAGACTTAGAAACATAGATGGATTTAGGATATATTTGGAGGTAGTCAGCAGCATGAGCTGGCTTACAAGCAGGAAGTCAGTGAAGGGAAAAAAGTCAAGAATGACTCATGATTTTGCTTTAAGGAATTGGCTGGTTGGTTGAGCTATTTCTTTATATGGAGGAACCTTGGGTGAAAAATATAATCCCCACTGACAATTGATAGCAACTAATCAAGAAGATGGACTCTTAAGCATAAATTTATAGAAGAAATTATTTTACGCAATTTATTTTCATTTTGTATTTATTCCCCAGAGAATAGAGGAGTGTCTGATATCAGTCTCTCTAGCACCCTGGTGAAACTTTAGAACATTTCTTCTAGTGTGAGTTCCATATAACTCAACTTAATCCCTTCAGGCATCCCTGACAATATGGCAACAAGATCCCATATGTAGTCCATATGCTGTGGGTACTTTTTGCCCCCAGCAGCTGTGGAATTTTTTTTACACAGAGATGTGGTATACCAGCGGGTTTTCTTTCCCGAGGTCTTGACTTTAGACATCTTATTGTTAGGATGAAAAGTGAACTGTTTCATCCTAATAGTTTTATTTCTATAATGTATAAAGTAATAAAATCAGAGAATATTCAAAAGTATGATGACATAAATTTTCTGTGGGTACTCTTCTCAGAACTTGAACAGAATCTTTAAAAAAAATCTAATTCCTAAAACTTTTGCTTCTCACCATGAAGAAGTATTTATAATTGGTCCCAGACTTACCCTTCTGCCCAATACAAAACTGGGCAAAATATAAGAGTCTACTCTGTGAGGCATTAATTCTAAATGAGTACAGTACTGTGATCCTTCAGAAAGGAAAAATACACAAATTGGGCCCCAAGTTATTCTCACTTTCTTCCTATAAGTGGAAGAACCACAGCACAGGGAAAATGAGCCTAAGAAGAGCACAAAAGTCCTAGTAAGTTGAGGAGTAAAAGATCTGAGTTTAGACTGACTGAAGCATCTGGAATTTGTGGAATAGGGCGATGGGGAAAAAGGAGCAATACAGAATGAGTGCAGAACACTGTTGATGATTCTCCTGTGGTCCTAGGTGAGAGCTGGCTCCTGTGGTCCTAGGTGAGAGCTGAGTTGTGCATGAGCAGGACAATACTCAGCCTCAGAGAGAGCAGATGTTGTGTAGATGAAACCTGAATGTAACTGTTTGAGATCACACAAGGCTGAGCCTGCTGAAGTTCTAATTCAGCCAAAACAAAGATACCTCAGTGAGGTCTCTTAAGCATTCATTTGAGGCCCCAGAAGGGTTCCACTTTAGGAGTAAGGACCAGAGGAAAGGACTAAGAGCAAAACTGGAATAGCCCTAAAACAAAAAACTAAAGTAAATTTGAATTTCTCATAATTTACTTATATGCCATAGCAAAGCACCACAACTTATCTAGGAGACAGTATAACAGAAGACAATGTAGTGACACTATTCAAATGACCTATAATACACAACCTATAATCTCCAGCATTCCATTTCAAAAATACTAAACACATAAACAGAAAAATAGGACAAGTAAGAAAAAGAAAAGCTCAATAGTAAGTAGGAGATGAACCATAAATATACATATATTAGAATTTGGACAAGAACTTTGTAATGTGCTTACAGAGAAAAGCTAAATCAAGTGAAAAGATAACTACTCTTAGCAGATAAGTGGAGATTATAGGGAAAAAAGAAGAAATCTACAACTGAAAATAATAATATTATAAAAGAAAAATCCAACAGTTGGACTAACTAGCATATTGTATACTGCAGGTAAAATAAAAGAATTAGTGAACTTGAAGACAGACCATTGTTCAAAATAAAGAACACAGAGAAAGATCATTCCACTTCTGGAAAGACAGCTGTGGAGCTATATGGACTCATTCCCACCTAAACAAACATAATGGATGACATTTTTTTTAAGAGCAATTTTTTTTATTTTTTTATTTTTTAGAGACAGAGTCTCACTTTATTGTCCTCGGTAGAGTGCTGTGGTGTCACAGCTCACAGCAACCTCCAGCTCCTGGGCTTAGGTGATTCTCCTGCCTCAACCTCTCGAGTAGCTGGGACTATTGGCACCTGCCACAATGCCTGGTTATTTTTTGTTGCAGTTTGGCTGGTGCCAGGTTTGAACCCACCACCCTTGGTATATGAGGCCAGTGCCCTACTACTAAGAGCAATTTTTTAAAAAAGACTTTGAAAATCATACTAAGGGCATGGAAAATGAATTCATATTTATTCTAGAAAATCTACTAAACCTTAGGAAGAACAGTAAGAGTCTACAGAACTTTATCCACAACTTACTCCCTCTCTAACCCCACGTTAGTTTGACAGAAGCTCTACCATGTCTGACTGTGTCCAGTAAGGTGGAGTCCCCCCTTCTCCTACCTCCTAAACAGGTTATGTCATACCTCTCCAGGAGGGACATCTCATTTCTCATTCCCTTGCTTCCATCTGAGTTTCATAGACCAAATTTCTGATAAGTGTGATCAGGAAGTTGAGAATTCTCTTCCTACAACCAGAATCCTCTCAGAGGTAGTATGAGGATCCTGGGTCCCAGTCACCCTCATCTGGCTTACTCACTGGATAGGTATTCCATGTTGGAAGAGGAAGGTCAAGTAAATCACAGGCTCTCACCCAAGTCCAGTCTCCTGCCTATGAACTAATGCTATCATTTCTAGAGAAGCAAACTGCTATTCCCATACCCACTACAGAGATTTTTTTCTCCTCCTTTATTCTATTAACTAATTTTTAAAGCAATTGTATAAAACAATATGCATAAAATGTCCAGATCTATAAAATAGAAATATAATATACTTGACAATAAATGCACAGGGAGGAGATGGGAATGATGAAAATATATTAGAAGGTAACTTAAATCCCCAGGAACAAACTAGAAGAATCCAAAATGTTAAATAAGAATATGAATGAAAAACTCTGAAATACATGCATCATCTTCTTTTATATCTCAATGTCTTTAAAATACATAAAATTATATTGAGTACCAATTACAAAAATGCATTGCAACATATATAGATATAATATGTATGACAATAACAACACCAAATGATAAAGAGGGAATAGAGATATACAGGAGTAACAGTATATATCACTGGAAATATGTCATTATACATAAATGACATAAATAAATCCTAATAGGATGAGTATGGTAAGCCCTAAAGAAATAATTGCTAACTATAGTATAAAAGATTTAAAGGAAGTAAAATGTTTACACTAGAAAATATTCACTTGATACAAAAGAAAACAGTAAATAAGAAAAGAGGAACAAATAGACATTAGACACATAAAAAACAAAACTTAAATGGCAGATATAAATCCAACGTAAGAATAATAGTTTTAAATGTGAAAAGAATAAATAATCCAATCAAAATGCAAAAATTTGAGAGATTAGATTAATCAGCAGTACCACAGACTATACAGTAGAACCTATGTAAGTTGATCACACAAGAGACTGTAACAAGAACTTAATATATGGAGGTTGTCAACATCATAAGGATCCAGCCTTCTGTACTGATGTGTACATGTGCTGCATATATAGTCTATGAAAATTAGTTCAACTTGAGGAGGTGGTCAATGTAGGGCAGTGATCGACTATGTAGGTTCTATTGTAGTATTTATAAAAGTCACATTTTGGATTCAAAAATGTAAATGTAAGTAATGTAAAAGAATACAAAAAGTTATATCATGAAAACAGTGACCATAATATAGTTACAATAGATATACTAATATTAGACAAAATATTTAACATGTTTTAAGACAAAGACTATTACTAGGAAAAAAAGGAATAAGGATAAAGAGTCAATCCATTAGAAATATATAACAATTATAAATATGTATGCACCACACAACTGAGCTTCAAAATACATAAAGCAAAAACTGACAAAATTGAAGGGATAAATTGACAATTCAATAATAATAGCTGGAAACTTTAAAGTATACTTTTATTATGGATAGAACAACTGAGCAGAAGATAAATAGGGACATATAGGAATTTATTATTATGTTTTTTAACTATAAGTGAAGAAAAAGTTAACTGAATATAATCTGTATTTCAAATCCAATTATTCCACTTTTAAAGTTAATAAATCTGGATAAATGTGTCTTTCACAATTGGTTCTAAGACTAAGGCAATTTTTCTTCACATAGTTTAATTTTGCAAAGTTTAAAGGCTTTTTAATAGCAATAAAAAATTTCAAATTTCCTTGATGTTTAAAAAAATGCATGTTTTTGCCTGTGTTGTCTTTGAACTTTAAAAAATAACAACAGAAAGACCACAGAAACAATCAGTATTACTTTGAGACAGTCCATTAAATGAGAACTATGGTAATATTTTCTCCTCTAATTATAATTCTACTATCTGTTTTTATAGCATTGTAGCTTAAAAAATTAGTTAAAATTTACTCTCTTTTAGTTTAAAAAATACACATATGCATACAAACATAAAAATCATTATATAATTTCAGAGAGAGCAGCAAAGCACTGAAGCCTAGCTTTGGACTTCAGGTTAAGAGCTTCAAAGTTAGCTCCATATGAAAATGAAACAGCTGCTGTGCATAATATGAATTTTTTTGCATATAAGGTCAGCTTCATAACTAAAGCCAAGTGCTTCCAATTTTTAGAAATTATAAATAATTGTTTACTTCTAAAGATTTTTTTGGTCAAAATGATATTTTTATCCTAACAAAGAAATTTGGCAAAATTTAATTAAATAGAAATGGAAAGGGCATTGAAATTTTTCACCTTGAACTGTTAATGATAATCATTGATCAGATACATTTGTTGTGGGAGTGGAATTGTTTTTAAAAAACTCTTATAATTTGTATATGCAGTTATTGGACACACACACACACACACAGGTATATTCATGCAGATGAAGGTAGAGGAATAGATGCTGACCAAAATTAGAATTTTGCACAGGGAGGAGGTGGGAATGATGAAAATATATTAGAAGGTAACTTAAATCTCCAGGAACAAACTAGGAGAATCATATAAAAAAATATAATGATAGGGACTAAAGAAACATAGTGTGATAAAGAGCCTATAATGGGAAGATTTGGCCTAATCTGAGAAGACGAAAATTTTCTCCTTTTAAAAAGAAAAGTGGAGATTGAGCTGAGATACGCAGAAAAAAGAGAGAAGTTACAAGGTGAATGGGGAGAAAAAACGTATTCCACAAGAAGCAAATTCTCATATGAATTGAATATACTCCATGACTAGAAGGATTATGGAACTATGGAATTGAAATCTTTCTATGTGCTTGGAGAGGCAATAAATTAACCTTTCTTTAGTTCTGCATCTGTAGGTTTATCATTATTCCTGTTTGCTTAGGACAGTCCTGGTATCAGTCATAATATAGTATTAATTAGTGCATCCACATTCTCAAAAGTGCCCATGTTTAGACAAACAAATTGCCTACATGTCTGAGTATCTGGGATCTTTACAAGTCTTAATCATTGATCTAAAAATTCTTATTAGCTATGAGTACTATTGCAACAGTTTTGATAATCATTAATTTTAGCTATTTCTGCTATAATTTCAACAGTGCTTTATTCTGTTGAACACTATATGCAACCATTGTAAATAAGTTCAGTCGTGTTCACTGATAATGATTCTACTGTCTAAAAAGGAATAAATAATCTTGTCATGCTTTTCCATGTGTTCACACATGTATTTCTGCTTGTTGCTGTATATACAATGCATTGATTGGCATTTCCTATATTATCTGAGCATCCTCCTAACAACCTAGTCCTTGATGATTAGTTCAGTAATATACTCAGTATTTTTTTGTTCATTTGTTTGTTTGTTTTTGCTGTTTCATACTAAAATGTGAGACATTACATGGTAACCTTATGTGTTGTCCCACTGCCACCTGGTGGCAAGAGTATAGAAAAGGCAGCAAAGCAAAGGGATGACTGATCAGATGAAAGTCATTTCCCTTAGCATAAAAATCACATGTTCTCAGACTTTTTTCAATTAACCCCAGTAGAAGCATTTTCCATATGTTAGACTTGACTTTTTCAATAAATTGTATAGATTGTTTCCCTAAGAAACTATCAGGAATACAATTGGCAATGAATAATCAATATTTTTTATCGAAGAAACTATGAAAATAGTACGATGTTAAAAAGATGTATTTAATTAAAGTATAACTTTGGAATATTTCAAGTAATTTTAAATTTTCAAGTATAAACTTCTTTAAAAGTTTAAATTTTTTAAACTTTCATGTTCTATGACTTTATTCTTGTCACTTAAAGGAAATCAAGCATCCCATTATTTTAAAACATACTGTAATAAACATATCTGAAATCAAATAGATATGGCTCATGACCTCCCTTTGTGATTTAGTCATTGTCAGATTAAAATTACCAAGAATAAAATCTCTATTTTTACCTTAAGTGTGTGGTCTTTATTTCTAGTTGCTCTATGGATATTGTTCTTATCTTCATCACATAAAAACATAGGCATTGAGTGGTATTTTTAAAAGTCTAGAAATTTCATTGTATCCACCAAAAGAATATGTATTTGAGAAAATGATAATACTGCACATCACTTTTTCTTTTGCTGTTCAAATGTTCCTAATTCATTATGCATTTAGTGAATGAATCTCTTGGAGTAATAGTGTTGACTTCTGTCATCTACTTTTTCTATCTGAGGAACTTCTCATTTTAGATTTCTGCATATGTCAAAGTTGTACATATGTGTCTATATAACATAGATATCCTATTTAAGTTATTCGTGTATACCATAATGTATTTCTATCCTTGAATTAATTGAGTCCATGTTATATATTTAGTACTACATTTGTACTTTACATTTTTACTAAATTTCTTCATATGTTCTCCTGCATCTGGCTCTCAAATCTATTGTGAGAGAAAAGGCGAGGAAAGTAGGACAAATTATCCCTACTTCAAGAATAAGAAAATAAAAACGAATGGAAGAAAAAGTATCCAATGTACACAGCCCTATTATGAAACTAATTCATAGCTTTCATATGAAAGCTATAACCTAATTATAGCCTAAGAATATGGGGAGGAGGGAGGGGGAGGGGAAGAGGAGGGGAGGGGGATAAGTGGAGGGAGGGCGATTGGAGGGATCACTTCTATGGTTTATCTTACAAGGGTACAAGTGAATCTTTCTATAAACGTCTTAACACAATAATTAAGAAAATGACATAAAGGCTATGTTAACCAGTTTGATGAAAATATTTCAAATTGTATATGAAAACAAACAAAAAAAAGTAAATAAAAACATAAATTAGCCAAAAGACTTATTGAACCTAGAAATTCTGGTTCCAGTACCACAGCTTTTTTTTACACATCACAACAATAATGGAACATCCAGCATCACAACAATAATGGAACAATTCTTCCTCGTTTTGTAAATGTCCACTAAAATCTAATATCCTTAGAGGAATTTGGGGTGCTTCTGAACAGACTCTCTGAGGCAATGTGATAGAGCCAAGGAGCTTCACCTTGGGTTTTACTAGATGTGTGGCATGACTTCAGCTGAAAAGTTAGAATTATAACACACTCCTCTTCAGTTTCATAAGGAGATTAGAGTTAATTTATGTAAAGCTCCTAACACAATTCCTGGTATATAGTACATATAAAAATAGCTATTATCATTAAGACAAAAATATGAAGCTAACAAGATTCTTTCAGATCATTAGACTTAGAATGAAGACATGTCCTTTCTGGTAAACTGAACTTACAATGTATTGCCTGAAAAGGACCGCCAGACATTATTCTTAAATTCCAAGCCTACTCCATAGTTCTACTTGGTACCTAGCAACGACTATTTTGCTGCCATATTCACACCTAATGAGAAAAATGTATACATTTTTGCAAATACAATTCACTTACTTAAAGTCACAATAATTATAATTTGGTCCCATCCAGCCAGTTCATGAGGAGTTATCTTATTCCTAGCACTGTTCAAGAGAGGTTTAAATGAACAAGTAAATAAAACTCACAGTAGTGCCATACTGAATACATCTAGTTAATACATGTATGGAAGAGAAGAAATTGCACGATACAGCAAATATAAATTCAGTCTTGTATGAATGAACATTGCTGGACATGGAGTCTATGTGTGTGTATTTTAATGAAGTGAAGTATAAAAGCCCTGATCACATGAACAAAGTCAAGCTATGTAACTTATATCTCTGTAAGCAAGTAAAGTGCCCAGGACTCAGAAGTGAGAATACGCTGCTAAATGCCAAGAGACTGACCACTTTAGTGTCTAAGAAAAGAAATGTTAGGGAGAACAATAAATGGCCTACAGAAAAACTGTAAATGTCACCTAGTAACCACTTTACAGTAAAATGATGAGGCCAGAATCTCCTAAGACAGCAGTGCTTTATGCAAAAATAAGGGAAAGAGTTTTTGTATAAGAAAAGACAACTATTCTGGGGAGTCAGTGTTTTAGAAAAAGGGTTTCAGAGTAAAAGGGGAATATTTATATCATAGACATAAGAGAATCTTATAAAATAAGTAAAATTGCTTTTGAAAGTCTAGAAAAATGTTAGGGTGGGGCCTATGGCTCAGTGAGTAGGGCGCAGACCCCATATAGCAAGGGTGGGGGATTTGAACCCAGCCCTGGCCAAACTGCAACAAAAAATAGCTGGGCTTCATGGCAGGTGCCTGTAGTCCCAGCTACTAGGGAGGCTGAGGCAAGAGAATCGCCTAAGCCCAAGAGTTGGAGGTTGCTGTGAGCTGTGACACGATATCACTCCACTTAGGACAATAAAGTGAGACTCTGTCTCAAAAAAAAAAAAAGAAAGAAAGAAAAGAAAATCCAGAAAAGTTTTACTGTAACTTTATATTTTTTTCACATCAATGGTAGCAAATCAACAATCTTTATATTTCTATGAAAATACTAACTGCATATTTTTTAGTGTATTTATAACTCTTCTCAACAAGCATACCTATTTTAAGCAAATATATAATAGAATTTAATGAAACATAAATTTGGAGATAATTATTTTCTGCATAAAATAAATCACTGAGCATTTCCTTTACAAAGAAAATTCCACTTACGAATTTAAGCTATGATATAATTTTCAGAAGATGGTGTTTAACAAACCACTGGAGTTATGGAACACAGAGAAATGTTTATACCTTCTCAGGCATGGAAGGTATAAAAAGACTGCACACTCAGATCCCAGTCATAAGTATCACAGGAATTCAAACTATTTATAGTGGATGGTCTATAAGTGAGGCAAGGAAATTGACTTTCTAAAACATAATATAATATATCTGCAGGCTAATGAGAAAATGAATAAAGTAAAAAGATATAGTGTTTAGGAACCTGAGTTATCAAGGGCTGAATTGTCAAGCTATGACTTTTCTATGATTCCATAACAAAGAGATGAGAGTACTCAACTCTTACTCAGAATTGATCTTTGGGAAAAAATGAACCTCCAGAAGACTGAATAGAGATCTCTATAGTTGTAGTGAACAAATCGCTCAGACAGAAAGTGAACAAATCTGCAAGAGAACACTTCATTGTAACACCTCAGAAATACATGGAATTCATAAAATATTTGTTTGGTTTTAGTGAGTAATTAATACTTTTAAGGGTAAAGTGTATGTCTGTGTGTGTTTCTCCTCCAACTGTGATTTTTCTGCCCAGGCTTCACGTTATAATCACCTGGATCACCTTGGAGAAGCTTTTTCTTTTAAAAAGAGATGTTTGTACTTCACATTAAAAGTGATTTCAAATCTTTGGAGGTAGAACTGGCTGTTTTTTTAAAAATTCTCCAGTTACATTATGGTATGCCACAATTAACAAGACTCATAGGCAGAAAAATGGATCCTAGATCAATGTGTATGTGCCAGGCACTGTTTGAAGGACTGAGTCATATTCTCTCATTTAAATCTCATGACAATGTTATAGGAGTGGTATCGTTTATTCTCATTTACAAGTGACAAACTGGAGCTGTAGGGGGGTTAAGTCCCTTGCTAAAGTTATGGGGATTTAAAAGGAGATAAAAAAGCAATTTTATCTGATTTTAGGAGCTTACAGTCTACTTCTGTTAGCAAATCAACCAGTTCATTTAATTATTCTTTCAATTGTTCCCTTATTTTAAATTTTTAGTTTATGTATAAAGTGCATATATGCAATAGAATTTTGAAATAAAGGTAAAATAGGATATGACCCATGCCCTTAGGGAGTGCATTCCTACATTATTCCTAGTTGTGTGACTAGAGAAGTAGCTGAGACCACAAGAGTCCCTTTGCCTGTCTCGTGTATTTTTGTGTATTTTTCCCATTTGTATTTAGCAGCTCTTCAGATTTGAATTTTAGGAACTGTACAAAGGAATTTTAGAGTGGCATAGCATTCTCTTCTTGGAGCCTGTAACCCCAAAACTCTGGCAGGTTTTTGGATGACTAATAGTTAATATAAAGTTCAGTTTCAATGAATTAAACTGCCCTTCCCAAATGATGGATTTGGCATCTGTCTCAGCTGGACACATATGTTAACATTCAGATTCACAGTACCTAGTGCAGTTACTATTGACCACACAACAAATAAAGAATAACTTTATTAACTGATGTAAACTAAAGTGAATTGGAATTATACCTCACTATACCAGTATGAGTTATGAAAGGATTCCCAGTTTTTAGATTTCTTTTTCTTTCACAGGCTTAAACATTCCCCTCCCAGACTTCTACTAATAGTGCTGGACTACTAAACCAAGACATTCTGCTGAGAGAAGGTTCATTTTAAAAAATGACATATTTCTTTTGTGTCTTCTGCTAGCACCTACTTAACTAGAAGTTGGTAAATAGGTCAATATTTGTACATTCACTGGGATGGGAGCTTATGAGTTCCATGTACCTACTGAGTCCCTCATTAAATATTAAGTGGATATTAATGGAATTAAACATCAAACTGATTCCAGAAAGTTAAAACGAGCAAAGTCATCATTTAGTGGTCTGGATTTTATACTTTAAAATTCATACATACAATTAGAGAAAAGAGTTTGGGCAACAGAAGCTTTTAACTTTGGAAAAGAAAAAGTTGTAGTCAATTCTCTGATGTGACAGTACAAAGGGTTCCCCACAGAAATGTACACTAACTCTTGGGATTCAAATGCCAGATTTTGAGTTTTGTTGAGAATGATCACTGAGGCCTTCCCTCCAACCCGACAAAAACTGAAAGAGAATAATCTCTCTTTCATAAACCAGTACTTTTCATGTTCTCTTCTCTAGAATCCAAGGGAGAAGGGAGCCTGAAAATGAAATTTAACCTTTTATATTGGCATAAAAATGACTGTTTCGGTTTTTACAAAGTAAGGTGTGAATCAAGGATTTAAAAAAAAAAAAATTTAATCCGTTCTTACTTGTAGAGACCTTATTTGAGAGCCAGCATCATCCATGAAAAGCTGTCAGAACTCTCAGATCTGATAGCAAAGGCCGGCCTTAAAGGGCAATAAACCGGTCAACTTGTTCCATTTTAATTAAGTCCCCATGCCAGGAAAAGAAGGCTTTGGGGGAAAGCAGGCTTTAGAGGTGCCATGTGTTCATGGAATTGCTTTATATTCACAGAACCATTTGAAATAACTGCAGCTGGTGTGGACATTTAACTGACCAATTAAAAGAATTTTATCACTTGACTCCTGCCAAATGTTTGACACAACTACAAAATGATCTTTGAATAATGCACACCTCTATGGCTACTGGTTCTCCTGGGAGATAAGACTTTCTTCCAAAATTGCTATCTCTCCTGACTGAAGCCAGCACTTCCTCTCTCGGTTTCCTGTCACAAGTAATAAATAAAAAAATGCACCAGTCCATTCTTTCTGCAAATACACCAAGGATTCAGAGGCAATGTTTTTACCCCAGCTCCAAAGAGGCCAGAGGAGGCCAATCACAGCTGTCCCAGGCAAGCTGGATTCTGTCGCTACGGGTAATAAGATGTGCCTGAAACTCACCATCTGCACCTTCACAGCACCAGTTGCTATCAAATTACTTTTCCCATAAAGAAATTAAAGAAAAATCAAATCACACACCATATGTGGATCCATCTCCCTGGTGTTGTTTACATTTGCCTTTGCTATTGTGACTATTATGAGAAAGGACACTTAGGACCTACTTTGCTAAGTTATGGTTGGGTGAGGAACATGCCAGTAATGCCACTGTCCGATTCTGTTAATATCTTACCAGTTACCTTAGGAATAGGGGGCCATAGGTTCATTAAGCCATTTTTCCTTATTCTGGAGTACAGAATAAGTACAGAAACCTTTGTACTGTCACATCAGAAACTTGACTACAACATTTTCTCTTACAAAGTGAAATAAAAAGAAAAATTAAAAAGAAACACACACACTCCCCCAATATGATGCCTTATCACAGATATTTCCCTTCTGATCCAAAAGTTGGTGGAGTGGCTAAAGAACAAAATTAAGAAGTAATAGCTGTTATTTATAGCATGTTCCTGAAACCATGCAGAAAATTTCTTTCTTCGCTAGAAGGCTGTGGTTTATAGTACAATGAGGAGACCTGAGAGAGGAAAAGTGTGCAAATTGAGAGAGTGCTTAAAATCAAAACTAATCTCTGCACACAGCTTATAGATCTTTAATCTCTCTCAGCACAGGGGCCATTTCCCCTAGGTATTTTTACATGCTATAATTTCTTCCATCTTACAAAAAATTATTAGTCCACCTCACTCCTGTGCTCAGCTATTGTATTATGAGCTCCCAAACTCACCCTAGAAAAATACTTCACACCTTGTTGCTAAATATCACTACAGTCACCTTTGATGTACTCCTCTTGGGAAGCTATGCACCAACGCCAGCAACTAGTCCACTCTTCAAAGCAATTTTGGAACTCTCTTTCTGGAATGGCCACTAGAGCTGTCATCATACAAGGTGTGACAATTATGCACTTAAGCTCATCCTAGAGAAAGTGCTACATACCTCATTGCTGGATATCAATCACTACAGTCACCAGATGGCCAAAGAGAGCACTTCGAAGATGATTATAATGATACTCAGCAATGATGCATGTAGCACTTTTTCTAGGATGAATTTGCAAGGTCTGCTTGTCAGACCTTGTGTATCTCTTCTTACCTTCATGATTACGGCTTTGAGAATCCCCACTTCCTCATTTCCCATTAGTGCCTCAGTTCACTGCAACCTTCCTTTTTTTTCCTTAGTATTCCATTAAACTGGAATTTAATCCAATATACACCTTTTAGTCATAATGCTCTAACTTTCTGCCCGACTAAAATTTTACTTCTCCTTTTTCTTCTCAACTCTAGCCATACTCATGGCCTCTTTACTACTCTTTTCTGGTTTTTTTCGACCTCTGTGGTCTCCTCATCTCATGTCTCAAGTCTATTCTCTTTTCTCATCTCCACTGTTGTGACCCTTGTGCAGGACTTTATATGACTTCCAAAGTCTCCTTATGAGTATTCTTTCACTGGTTTGCTGAACTTTCTATTTTTAACTCTTGTTCCCTCTCCTACAGTTTTGTAACACTCATTTCTTCTTCCTTATCTCACTGAAATCTTGTGAGAATTATTACCATGAGACCCAACTACTTCTCAGATCTTGCAGATGGCTTGGTAATGACCTCCCAGCTTCTCCTAGCACTTATCTAAAGACAAGAAACCATGCCAAATTGATAGGTATTTACCTAACTGCCTCATTCTCCTAATCACACCTTAAATATTCTAGGACATATTTTGGTAGGCTTTATTCCACTTTTTCACTAGGCTAACTCCTACTCACATCTCATTAAATGTTTCAAATCTTACCTTTCCAGAAAATCCAGTCAAACATCATATGCAGATATCCGAATCCTCTTCTTAATTGCTTTCATTGTACCCTTTGCATGCCTCTATAGTCACTTGTCAAACTCCTTTTCAATTATCTTGCCATTAGCTTCATCTCCTTCTAGTTGTGGACTATGTTTGTTCATTAATATATACTCCAGCACTTAAAACAGGCCAGATAGTAATCATTTCATGAATAGTTGTAAGAATGCAAGGAAGGAAGGGAAGAAGGAAAGAAGGAAGGAAGAAAAGGAAGGGAGGAAAGAAGGAAGGAAGGAAGGAAGGAAGGAAGGAAGGAAGGAAGGAAGGAAGGAAAGAAGGGAGCAGAGGGAGGAATTGAAAGAAGAAAATGAGATATGTGTTACTAGGCCAGATCAGCATCCATACATACATACATACATACATCCAACAATCCATCCATCCATCCATCCATCCATCCATTCACTCATTCTAATAGTAGTTTTCTTAGGAACTACCCTCTTGCACTCAGGTCATATGACTCAGGTGGAGTTAATTCCATACTTGGCTTCAAGAAAGCCATATGGATTTTGAAAATATAAGTATTAACTTTGCCTGCCAATTCTGAATGTGGAAGCTTTGAAAGCTCAAATATTTAAGAGACATAAAATATTTTATGTGTGTTTTTCAAAAATATGTTAGATTAGAAGTTAAATACACCTTTACCATACACATCAACAATGCTAAGACATCTACTAATCTAGCAAGTGTTATATCTCAGAAGTCTAATCTGTGAATGAATGCATTCATTAATTTCAATGATGCATAAACCTATATATCCATGCAAATGAGTCCCTGGATCCAAGTTTACATGCTGTTTGTAAAAGCTTAATTCAACTTTTGTCTAGAACATCTTTATGCACATCCTGTATGTTGACATTCTTTCATTGCTCATGGAACAGCAGCTACTTTTCACTTGTCACTTTTCTTTCCTTTCAATCAGTTATAAAATCCTTCCTCTGAGATGTCTATTAGATCTGAAACAGAAATGCCTATTGGCATTACCAATGGCATTTAAAACCTTATATATGCCTTGGTATTATGGGGCACAGCCCAAACACTGGGAATTTTTAGAGCTCCTCAGTTGACTAAAATTCACAGCTGAGTTTGAGAGTCACCTCTTTGAACAGTGGTAAGAAAAGACACTTTTCCTGCTGTTTTCCAGACACCAGGGGGGCTGGCATCTGAAAGGCATGAGCAAACTGTAACAAACTGTAGCTCCTTAGGTTGCCTGGCACTAACCAAAACAATTGGGTTATTCATCTTCTTCTCTTCTGATATTCTTCCCTCTCAGTTATTCCTTGGCCATTCTAAAATAGAAGATGGATTTACTATTTAATTTAAAAAATTATATATAAACCCTTGAGCTAACAGTTGAAAAAAGGAGATTATCCAAATGAGTAGGCATCAGAATGGATTCATCTGGCACCCTTAGCCCCGATTGCCTTGACTATGAACTCATCGCCTTTCTTACATTCAGCATTGACCTTTGTCACTACCACCACCAGTTTTTTTCTTTCACAGTGCATGAAGGGCAGAAAGAAAAACAAATATTTTAAATAACCATTTTTATGCACCTTGGGATTTGACTTATAACAATTTATAAGTCAAATAAAGTATGAAATAAAGCCATAAGCAACAAGAGGAAAATAGTCTCTTTTTAAAAGCACTAGATATTTCTTAATGTCTTTTTTCCATAAGAAAGTTAGTTATCAAACCAGTGTTTCACCTTTTTAAAAACCAAAATTGCAGAAAATGATATATAGACTGTAACAAGCAAAAATCCAATTTCTAGGCCCAGAAATTGGTTTTAATATGCAGATTGTCTCCAGCTTATAGTAATTAATTTAACAATTTTTCAACTTTACAATGGTGAAAAAGCAACATGCATTCAGTAGAAACCACACTTTGCCCATGCGATCATTGTTTTTTCAGTTCATAATTCAATAACTTACATGAGATACTCAATGTCTTATTAAAAAGTGAGCTTTGTGTTAGATAATTTTGATCAATTGCAGGCTACTATAAGTGTCCTGAGCAGGTCTAAGTTGGCTAGTCAAAGGTATGAGGTTTGGTAGGTTAGGTGTTTTAAATGTATTTTGAACTTACATTCTCTTCATTATATGATGAAATTATAAGGCTGTAATATCATTATAACTTAAGGAGCATCTCTACACAGAAAGCATGTTATTGTGCACCCCCACGTGTATATTGTGACCTAAGATTTTAAAATAAGCATTGCCTATACCCAATTGCTGATGTCAAACAGTTTTGAATTGGTTAAGCCTTTTTAATAGCAAATGGAATTTGAAAGTTGAACACAAGCATTTTTACTTGAAAATGTCGGGTGTGATATTCCTTTAACTTAATTATGAATACATATTTACCATTTTTACTGGGAAACTTTCAAAAACATGCACTAAATGTGTTTGTGTTGTCCTGTGATTTATAACAGGGAAACATCAACATCCATGTTAGCACCTTAACAGGTCAAGAAAGTAGAAAATTCTTAGAACCCAGAGCCACCTCCTGTCACTTCTCATTGCTTTCCATCTCTCCTGCTAACAGTATGCAGTACGCTGGATTCTCTGGTAAACAGTCGTTTACTTTCCTTTATGGATTAACTAATCATGTATTTATTAACACCAGAATTGGTTCTGTCTGATTGATTATTGAAATATTTATAATGTTTATAAGTATACACAAATTTTTTTAAATAAAACTATAACATAGGTATTCTTTTGGATCCAATCTCTTTCAATCTACATTATGTTTGTGGGATTCATTCATATGATTTTCTATAGTTGTAGTTCATTTGCTATTGATGGTACATTTTGTTAATGTGCCATAATTTACTTAACAATTTGCCCTAAATATATATTTGAATTATTTTAGTTTGAGAATATGATGCACAAGACTCCTATGAACATTCGTACGCATGTCTTTTAGGGCACCCAATGGAAGCTGTTGTGATGGTTGAGGGAACTGACACAAGAAAGCTACGGAGACAAACAATAAAGAGGCAGCTGACAGGAATACTGCTTTATATGAGAATGAATGTCCAGGAAACGGTTTGCCATTTGTGAATATAAATCACAATACCTTACCCAGTTTGGGCACCTCAACTTGTTCTCAAAGACTTAATTCATTGACTAGAAGAAAATCTGGGTCCTCATGACTCAGGGGTCAGTAATGCCATAGCAAATACATATAGGAAATATTCTCTAACTCCTTTTCCAAAGAAACATGTATAAATTTATTCAAGTTATCATTTGTTGGAAAAAAAGAGATATTCTGAAACATTTTGGGAACTTTGGAACACAGGTTCAAAGTTGACATTGATACCCAGGGGCCTAAAGCATCATCATGAACTTCTAATTAGGGTAAGTGTTTATGTGGGGGCAGGTAGTAAAGACAGTCATCACTCAGAATCCATGGAGGACTGCTTCCAGGACCTCCAAGGGATGCAAAAATATATGGATGCTCAAGTCCTCTATATAAAATTGTATGCTATTTGTATATAACCTACACACAGACTCTGCATATGTTAAATCATCTCTAGGTTATTTCTAATAGAAAATACTTTGTAAATTATATGTAAGTAGCTGTTATACTGTATTGCTTAGGTAATAATGACAAGAGAAAGTCTGTACATGTTCAGAAGAGATGCAAGCATCTTTTTTTTATCAATATTTTTCATCTGTGATTGGTTCAATCTGTAGACATGAATACTGAGGATCAGCGATAGCATCCTGACCCAGACCCAGCTTATAGTGGTTCAGCTGGGTCCATAGACTGAACTGGGTACCATTTTCTGGGTTTCTGAGTGTATTTATAAGGCACATCACATGATAGTTTACAAAGCAATCGCAGATAACACCTGTTTCTTGGTCTGTGGGGTGCAAGAGCTGTTATACATAGGGAATTCAAAGTAGAAGCTGTTGAAACTGCCAACACCCCTCTTTTTCCAAAATAAAGAATCAAAAAACTATCCCTCCCAGGAAAAATGACAGAGATTTAGTATCACCTTTAAAAAATCTAAAGCAAGAATAATGGCCACCATTATATATCCATTTAACTTATCAGTCTGACCTCTACACAATCAACACAAATTCAGGATGGTATAGTAGACTACTTCAAACTTGACCAATTAGAAGCCTATTTACAACTGTGGTGCCATACGGATCTTAACTAGAACAGATTAACATAGTTTCAAATTACAACAATAACTGGTAAATGCATTTTTTTATGTCCTTATAGTATGGGAACCAGAAATGGTTCACATTCACATGGGATGGATAAAATATAGGTTTATCATCTTTCATAAAAGTTATGTTAATTCCCTCAATCTTTGTCATAATATAGTCCCAAGGGACTTGAGGCACTTGGATATTCCACACGACATTTGGTCTGCTGTATTAATGATGTCAATTGATCAAATAAAATGAATAAAGGGTAAAAAGTACATTGGGAGCTGTGACACAGCACACGAGCATCTGACACTTTGGACATATGATCCAGCAGACCCTCTGATAGTAGAAGTATGTGTGATAAGAAGAAAATATCTTGTAGGGCTCATGACAAGCTCCACAGGAAAATTACCATATGGACCCTTGAGGTTCTGCAGAAAATCCATGACATGCACTTCAGAAAAGTACAAAACAATGAAACAACATCTCTTGATACAATACTACAAAGTCTTATAATAAGTTCACAAACTCACCCTAGAAAATTGCTATATATCTCATGGCTGAATATCATTATAGTCACTTTCAAAGGACTCCCCTTGGGAAGCTATGCACCAACGCCAGTGCCTAGTCCATACTTCAAAGCAATTTTGGAACACTTTTTCTGAATTGTCATCAGAGCTGTTGTCATATGGCATATGAAATAGGCAGCAATAATAAATGCCACTCAGCAGGACACCACAACATGTCAACAGGAACACAGCTGTGAGACACCAATATACCTAGGTTATGAAACTTTACCAAAGTTGTTCATACAGTGCTGCCAACAAAAGCACACAGAGGCAAGTGTGTGAACTTAACTGTCACACCTGGTGTGCCTTGGTAGAGATGGAGTGCCGTCAAACAAGCATGCAGCTCATCTTGATCTAAATTGTATCACACCCACTGAGCCATAAAATCCAGTGCATCCAGTACAAATCCATCACAAGATGGAAGTTTTACATTATGAATTAGACAGAAGCAGGGTAGGGACTATACAAGAGCTGTAAGAGCTGTGGTCCCAGAACTCTGCTATAGAACCTCTTTCTAGGTGTATATCTCTGACCATTAACAAGAGAGAAATGATGAGAGTAGTAGGCAGAATAACAAACCTCCAAAACTATCCCTGTCATAGTCCTCAGGAGCTATGAGAATGTTAGGTTATATGGTATGTTAGGTTATGGTTGATTACACAGTATTCCCCCTAAAATTCATTTCCACTTAGAACCTTAAAATGTAACCTTATTTTAAAATAGGATCCTTGCATATGTAATTAAAGTAAGCCTCAAGGTGAGATATTAGATTAGACTTGACCCTAAATACACTGACAGCATCCTTATAAAGGAGAAAAGGACACACAAAGACACAAGGTAAGGTGATATGAAAATGAAGCCAGAGAGTGGAGTGAAGTAACTACAAGCCACAGGAGATCACGGTATGCCAATAACCACTAGCAGCTAGAAGAGACATCAGGCAGGACATTTCCCTCAGGGCCTCCAGAGGGAACTAATGTGGCCAACACCTTGATTCAAATTTTGGCCTCCTGAACTGTGGGAAAAGAAATTCCTGTTGCTTTGTAATCATTTACTATGGCAGTTATATGAAATTAATACACATCACAAAGGGTATCAAGATTGTAGACAGAATTAAAGTTGCTACTTAGGTGATCTTGGGATTGGGGAATTATTCTGGATTATCAAGGAGTGCTCAATATCATCACAGAGGTCCTTAAAAGTACAAGAGAGTGAACCTCCAAAGAAAAGCTGGGACTCTCTCTCTCTTTACTGGAGAGATACACAAAACATTTAAAGAAGAATTAATATGAATATTTCTCAAACTCTTACAATACACTGAAGAGAATGGAACTCTTTCAAACTCATTTTATGAGGTTACTTTACTCTGACACCAAAGCCAAAGATGCTAGAAGGAAGCTGCAAACCAATATTTGTGATGAATACTGATATAAAAATCCTCAAAAAATGAATGCTAACAAATCAATTCAACAGTGCATTAGAAGGATTATACACCATGACCAACTGGGAATCAACTGCGTTAGTTTTGAAGAAGTAATGAGACCATGAACCAATGAATACAAGTGGCTCACATGAACTAAAAACGGCAGAGAAATAGATTTTCTAGAGAAGGAAACTAACACTGCCAGTAGCTTAATTTTAGCCCTTTAACTTTTCTCAACGTCCCTTGAATGACTGTATATTTTAATCCCCTTCTATTCTTTTGCCGGGAGGTTGAACAGGTTACTTTGTCCAAATGTTACCCATTCTTCAAACATAATTGAAGTTCATCCTTCTCCACAAAAGCCTTTCTTAGAGAACTTAAGCCCTTACCAAATATCTTCTCATAATTTCTAGAATATCAATAGACTATATTATATAATATGACATATGTGTATAGTTTTTCATCATGAACTATCTATTAATATGTGCTAATCTTGTTTCCCCAGGTAGGGTTGAAGCTAAATCAGTCAGAGTCTTAAACAGGAATATACAGCATGCACAAAGTGGAATAATTTGAGTGGGATTCATTTCATTTACAAATGGGCAATTTACAAAGATGTTGGTGTATATTAGGTATAGGGATTGTGAAAAAACTTGGAGATAGTATCAAGTTAATTCCATTCCTAGAAATAACACACAATAAGGAAGCAATAGATATCACAACTCAGAAGGAGAGACAGCGATGTATACTCAACTTGAGAGGGGCATTGACCATTGCGTGGGAGATATAGACAGCTCTAGACAACCCTGTAAGAGAATATTTTGGTCTCACTTTCTAGTTAGGACTCTTGTTGATGAACTCAATCAGAAACATAGAGCAAGAGAGTCCTGCTTGTGTTGATCACGTGGTTCAGCTGCCTGTGGCAATGAATAGGAGGAAAATATTGGAGAATGGATTCATAGGGATAAAAAGAATAAGGACTTTAGTATCATTTATCGCACTGATAGGTCCTGGTAGAACCATGTAATTACTATACAGGGATACACTTTATAAACATTTGTTAATTATATTTAATGTGATATAAGAAAAAGAAGCGATGTGATTATGTTAGTTAATTAAATAAATATTTATTAACATGTACTGTGCGATAAGCCCTCTTCTTTAAGTCCTGAGGATATAGTGGTAAACAAAATAAACACATTTTTAAAAGTCCACTTCATGAAGATTACACATTATTTTCCAAGTATATGTGACAAAGCTGTAAAATACTTTGTTATATGAAACATTCACTCAAATAGATTCCAAATGTCATAACCAAATTCATCATCTAAATAGTTCATTGATTTACAATGGTAACACAAGACAAAATAGATAATAGACAAATTTCTTTAAAAGTTACATGTGGAGTTTTAAAATTTTAATGTAAAAATAAATGTAGTAATTTTTTGTTTAAAATGCTAATACATGTTTGTGTAAATCTCCATTGTGTTTGCTTAATAGGAAGTGAACATGTACAGATTTCTATCCATAAATACAGTCTGCAACCCTAAAACCTAAGTGAATGTGAATGTAAAAAACTTTCACACCAATAAATCCCACTGATGCAGAGTACTCTAGCGTTCAGCTAACTTCTCTATCTTATTTAAGCCCCATGCGCTATCTCTTTAATGAGGATTGTTTTAGGGGTCTGGGAAAATTAAATACTAAATCATTCAACTATAATGCTCAACATAATCATTAGGTATTTCCATGATAGACCATGAGCTCTAACAGAGATTATAAAGTTTATCAAATGTTAAATATGAGAACTAGTTTCCATTTCAAAGTACTAATTTTTGGTGCTGTAATGAGTATCTGTTAGCTCCTTTTACCAAACCCAATTAGCTCTCCATTTCCATGTAAGTGTCCCCAAACCCTGTTCATCAAGATACCCAAGGTGAATAGGTATTTATTATTCAAAATATTCAACATGCAGAATTAAAAGAACCTAAGGACTTAGAACGAATCTTAGTAGACAGGATTGTAGGCAGCGGCATGAATTATCATTTTATTTTCAGTCAGGCTATTATTACTGTTCATTGACTACATATAGGGGATTATATTAGGTACTGTGGCAGGGGGAGATATATAGGAAATAGAAAATATCCCTAAGAAGTTTCTAATTCAATTCTAAAAGAAATATCGGTAAAAGAGAACCATAACTCAAGGTGAAATGAATTTCCAAGACTCCCACACATTGGAATTTTGGAAGACACCAACAGTACATAAACAAGAAATGCTTCAGGGGAAGTAACAAATATTAGAGATGATCTCTGTAGAATGAGGTTTTGTTTGTTTTGTTTCTTTTTTTAGATGGGAGAGGACAACATTTTCGGAAGAGAAAATAGCACAACAGAAGAGCAGATATGAGAAAGTACTGGGGCCTTTGGTCACTCAAGATTTTGTGTGGACAAACAAACATTTGGTTTTGCCCATTAGCAAAAGACTAAGAGAAAATTTCCAAGAGCACTTTCTTTCTAAGGTAGCTGAAGATATTTATGTTATTTGTAGCCAGAATGATAAAATTTGGTTGCGTTTCTCAAAAGCAAATACAGCTTTAAAGATCAATGATTTGAAATAATTGAATACAATCAATAAAAGAGGCTGATGAAATATGAAACAGCATCTGTTTAACAAATTACAAGATCTTTGCCTCTCTACTAATAAAAAATTAATTAATCCTTGAAATATTTATTTCCTTATCTGTAGTCTACAACTTCTCTCTTATTTTGTGTTTCTATAGACATTTGTATGTGTTTCCAAGACAAATAACCATATAATATACTATTTTTTAAATTTAACACCCCAAAATGTCAGTTTTCCTTGAAATAGTAAATTATGTATCAAACAACAAAAATTACATAACAAATTACATTTGCCTTTTCCCCTTGAATGTCCAAAAGTATTAAGTAAATTTTAATGATGATAGTAATTACATTAAGCTAAATAAAGTCTATTTATTTCTCCATTCACATAGACGTATGCTTGTAAAATGTAAAGATGTTAAGATATATATTTGCATGTAGCACATATGTTATTATTAGCATTATTAATCTATTTTAATGAGATCTTTCTTCAAATGTTTCAGAGAGTATAAATTAAAAAATGCTTAAAATTTTATTTGTATTTTTGGGGGGCAGTGCCAGTGGTTCAATGGATAGGGTGCTGGCCCCATATACCTTGGGTGGTGGGTCCTGGCCAAACTGCAACAACAACAACAACAACAACAATTTATTTGTATTTTGAAATATACTGCTGCATGTCAAATGGTCTAAAACACAAATTTCTCCTATGAATAATCTCTGCACACTTATAAACTACTCTTTCCCAAATAACATAGTTAAGAGTTTTCACTCTACTAAATATATTATAAAAACAAAGAGGTGGAAGTAGAGAAAACCATTTTTTAAAACACACAGCTTGGCTCAGCACCTATAGCTCAACCGGCTAAGGCGCCAGCCACGTACACCTAAGGTGGCGGGTTCGAATCCCCAGCCCGGACCCGCCAAACAACAATGATGGCTGCAACCAAAAAATAGCCGGGCGTTGTGGCGGGCGCCTGTGGTCCCAGCTACTTGGGAGGCGGAGGCAGGAGACTCGCTTGAGCCCAGGAGTTGGAGGTTGCTGTGAGCTGTAATGCCAGGGCACTCTACCCAGGGGGACAGCTTGAGGCTCTGTCTCAAAAAAAAAAAAAAAACACACACAGCTTTGTAAAAATTACAACTTAAATCAAACTATAGCGATATAGCAACCCAGTTCTTCTCTTCCAACAACCTGCCATAGGAATATGCAAATGTTTTATAACTTTAATTGGATCTTTATTCACTGAGAACGTAACGGCCCTTAAATCTACAAAGCTTAACAACAAAAGGGGTTTATGTACAATTACAGATGGTCAAAACATTTGTACTGGTAGCTGTGTTGTATTCTCCTTCTCCCAAATTACAGTTATGTTTTCTGAATAGAGAATCATGGACTATATACAATCATGTTTGGTTCATGAAATGATTGAAAAAGCAACAAAAATATTGTTCCTATCAATTGAGCCACCATGTGGTGGACCCTTGGCTGATTAACATTTGACACTAAGTTTGGGTGAGAATAATAATGCAGATCATTATGTTAACCTGGTGTGACATAGAGAGACTGAAAGAAAGAAAAACTATTTAGAAATCAAAATCTGTTGGGGGGGAGGTACCATAATTTGAGGGACCACAGAAGGGTAGGATTTCCTCTACATGATTTCCTACTATAGCTCTAAAATTTTCCTATTAGCAATTTATTTTTGTTTTAAATACTGAAAATTGAATAGACTATTGGGTTACTAAATATCTTACAGAAATGTTTCTGTCAAAGACTAGGGGGGCGGTTATGTGAAAAAGAGCATAGAATGAGGATTTTTCACAGACAGAGCATGTATATATTTTCTTGAGACCTTTGAATTTGAAGGGAAGAAAAAAGACTGTGTGATAGAATTTCAGCAAATACAAAGTTGCCAAAGTATCTTCCTCGCTCCTTTCCAGTCGAGGGTGGTCCTGATATACAGTTCTGAACAAGCAGGCATGAAGGAATGTTTTCTGAGGATATGAAGATTTTTCTGAGTTAAAAAAAAAAAAAAAAAAACAGGAGACAGATGCCGTTGGTATGCACATTCCTGCTCTTTTACCTCGTTTTCTTTTCTTGCCTTAACTCATTTTACCCAGAATACTGATTAGAAGTGCAATGGCTATTTTGCATCTAGGATGAAATAAACATGAGAAAAACAGGAAAGCAGGAGGTGGAGCAACTCCGTATCTCTAACAGCATGTGTTTAAGCTGCCCTTCCCTGGACTGACGGAGGCTTTTTTATGCATTAAGACTGACAGACTTCTGAGTCAAGCCTGTTAGTTTGGTTTTCTGTAGCTCACAGCCAAGTACAATCCTACAGCTACTCTTCCAATCACACCACGAAAGGAACTGCCTCCTCTACCACTTACTAATCTTGTTTCAATGCCAAAGCCAATGAGATAAACTGATTTTCCACAGGAGAATGCCAATGTTACATTGCTTAATACAGACACTGATATTAAAAGTCCTTGTTAAAGGTGCCAGGTTCTATAACTATCCTGAATGATTATCACAGAAACTTAACATAGAAAATGCCACACAGGAACAAAACCATGTTCAAGGTGGTTCGTTTCGTGGATTATTTAAACAAGTATTTATGGCAAAGGATTCCTCTCTATGTCTCTTTTCTCCTAGTCTATTTCTCAGCATGTTTTACAACGTAGTGTCTGCCAAAATTAGGTAGAAGAAACCCCATTTTGGCCCATAATGGTGCATGACAAAGTATCATGAAAAGAATTGAAAGAGAAATTTCTGACCTGAATTCATTTTCTCGACTATAGTTGATAGCATAATGAAAAATGACAGTAAAAAATGATCTGCCAGGGAAAGCGATCCAGTATTATTTGCTGCTATGTGACATGCTATGAAATAATAATTCCAATAAAAATGGTAAGAAATTAAATCTTCAAAAATACAGTAGGAAGAATCAATGTAGTCGGTGGGAATTATTTCCAAGGCTAAGTTCTATCCTGAGCTAACAACATTAATGACTAATTCAACAGAGGATAGACATCCCAGTTTTGTTATTTAGATTAACTCTCTTTCTAAAATACATTAACAGTATTCAGCAAAAGAATGTAAAGCCGGAGGCTTGAAATAAAATATTAGTGTGGGACTGTTTTATAATTATGTTTTGTCCAAGAAGAGATAGGATATTCAGTTAGGATGAATTAGAGAACGAGAAATGGAAATTTATCTTTGAAAAGATTAAATATGTCCACATTGGGCAAAAGCATCTCAAAGAATTTCAAGATCTAAAGTGCTGTAAACCATTGCTAAAACATGCTGGAATATGCAGGATGGCTGAGATATGCAGTGCTGGTTAAAAAGAAACATTCAAATTAGTTATCAAATTTAGAAATTTAACAGATTTGGAAGAGGGTGTATGTTTTAGCAGTTAGGAAGGGCATAAGATTCATGTATTAGTTACAAGGCTGGGAAATGAACTGAACTGAACTCATTCTCTGACCTAAAGCAAATTTCCTCTCAATTTCAATTTTCATAGCTGAGAAACTAAGCTGAGAGAGACAACACAGTCCCTGATCCTCCACCTGTCTCACTCGGTAAGCAGGTAAGCAGGTAGTTCCCTTTAAAATCCCTTTAAAGTCAGTGCAGAGAAGGATGAAGAGGAAAAGACACTCAAACAAGTGTTGATGCCTAGGCAGTGCACATTTAAGTCTATCAGTAACCACCACTTGTGAGTGTGATTATCTTTGATTTATAGCCAAGCATAAGCCATTTAACCACAAACACATATTTCCATTTAGTGATTTCAAGATGGAATTGATTTTATATTGCCAATAAGTACTTTATATGCATATTTATACTTCTTTATAATGTCATTAAAATGGATATAAGTTTGTCATATATTATTTGTAGACACCTTTACAGTACCAAGCATATGCTATGGTTGTAATCAACCTGAATGGATTGCGTCTATGTTTATTTAGAAATAGATTTTTAATGGTATTTGGAAATTAGATAGCTCTTTCGTGTTCTGTGGGAGGGGGATGTTGATGCGGATTTGGGGATACTGTTTTAAATGGTTATTGGATTGTACAGTACCAGGGATGGCCATTTTCCAGAAAGGCTATAGTGGGCCCGTGGCTACTCTAATTACTTCCTCCTTCCCTTTCTGCTTCCCTTTTTCCTCTTTCCTTCTTTCCACTATGCCTTCTTTTCACTCCTTTTTTCACTCTATCTTTACCTTTTCTTTCTCCTTCTCTCTTTCTCCATTTCTCCCCATTTCTCTTTCTCCTTTCTTTGCTTGATTTCTTCATCCCTTGCTTCCTTTCTTTTTTCTCATCTTTTCTTTCTTCCATCCCTATTTCCTGCTATCTTTCCTCCTATTCCCTTATCTGTCCTGACTTCCTTTCGACCACTCTTTCTTCTTATTTTCCTTTCTTCCTTTCATCCATCTCACTTGCCGTCCATCCATTCATTCATATATTCACTCTGCAGGCGTTCCTTCTTTCTTATATCAACGTTGATTGCACACTAATATGTGCCAGATGGCAAGCTTAATAGTAGGAATATTGAAATAAATAGCACATGTTCTCTAAGGAACAAGATGTGTATCTACAAGGAAGAAAGAGAAATCTAAAACGTGAGAAAATCACACAGAGGACTATGGAGAAAGAGGTGAGGATTGGAATAATGAGGCCTATGCACAATTTTCTGTTTCTGCCCTCTATGCCAACTTTCCAAGATAATTTCAGGTATATAGTACTGCCAATAAACCCTACCCCTTCTGTGATACACTGTGCTAGATTACATCACAACTAAGAATTTCTCTCTCTCTCTCTCTGCAGATCTCAACTGTTTTCTTTTGAAAATAGTCATAATATTATCATAAGGAACATCATTAGGAAGAGAACTTGGACTGGTTAAGAACCTGAGATTACCTGCCTGGATTTCTCAGATCCTACACTTTCCCAAGAAAGGCCTCTCCTCAGGACTGTCCCTTGGCTCAGCTCCTGGGAATTGCTCTCTGAGTCTTTGAAACTACTTTCCTGATAAGAGTGTTTTTGTGTGCGTGAGGCTGTCAGCAATGGTAGATTTTTGACATTTGGGGCACTGGAGCCTGAGTAGCTAAGGTTAGTCACATGGGCACTGCATACTTGCCTTACTGATCTCCAGTAAAACCTTTGCCACCAATCCTTGGGTAAGCTTCTCTGGTTGGCAGTACTTTACATTTGGGATGACAAACCCTTTCTGGGAAAGTTAGCCTATTCCTGTGCTCTCATGGCAGGTGGCATCTGGAAGCTTGCACTTGGTTCTCCTTAACTTCATCTATGGGCCTTTTCCTTTTGATTATTTTAATGTGTATTCTTCCACTGTAATAACTGTGACAATGAGTATAACAACATAATGGGTCCTGGGAATCCTTTTAGTGATCAATAAGCCTGAGGGTGGTGTTGGGAACCCCCAAACCTCAAGAGATACCTGTCCCTTTTACCGTACATTCCATAGACCCCATTCTGTATTATCATTATGAATAGATTACTTTGGGAGAAATTAGGTGGATGTCTACGAAATTGCTCTGTATTTTTTCTTACAACTGTATGTGGACCTACAACAATCTCAAATAAAGTATTTTCTAAACAACTCTTTTTAAATAGCTACTATTGTCAGTAAGAAGCTAATATTGTAAACAATTCTAAGTTGCATTATTTTAGGACCCTAGTCCTTGACTTTCATATGGTAGCCTGAAACATTTATGAATCCCTTAATGATAAAATTTTTATTACTAGATAAACTTTTATGCTTTTACACTTAAGTTGAATGTTTTCCCCAAAGGCTTCTCAATCTCTCTCACAAATAGGCTTTCATAAAGCAGCCCCATTATTTTGTCAGAAGTATTTCAACACGTTGTAAACCATTCAGATGCAAACTAGAATGCCCCCTTCACAATAAAAGACACATTTAGTAACCTTTACTCAACAACATCACAATATTGAGCGCTTATTTAATGCTAAAATTGTACCAGGAATTGCAGAAATTATCAAATTATTATAAAACAAGATCCATACATTTATGTACCTTATCACAGCTTTGCTATGTGCCAGTAATGCTATCTTGGTTATGTTTCTTAACATTTTAAACTTTAGTTTCACATCTGTACAACATGAAAAATAAAGCTACATACCTCATATGTTATAAACATTAAATGAGTTTCAAAGTATTATATAGCAATGCAAATAAAGTGCCCTAATGTGTAGTTAAAGAGTATAGACACCTGGGGGTTTGTGAGGACCTAAGTTAAAAAACGATTAGAGAAGCCTGAAGAGTATAAAGATTGTAGGATTTGAGTTACATGTGGAGAGATGAGGTGGAGGTGGAGGAAATATAAAACACTAATATCAAGGGAGGATGTTTGGCTTTGGACTGTAAATGAAAGTAAAACTATACGGTTGTAGTGGGAGGTGAGGATGGGTAAATGAAGGGTAGAATTGCAGGGACTTTAAATATGAAACAGAACTTAGATTTTTATTCAAGAAGTAATAAAAAAACTATTAAAAGTGTTTAATATGAGCACAATTAAAATGTGATATTTTTAAGAATATGTGACATGAACCAGTAAGGTGGCTTAGAGTGATAATATTTAGAAAACAGGGAAAGAATTTAAGAGACTATTTGATAATTCAGCAATGATATGATAAATCTCTGAAATCTTAAAATTTGGACCCAAGAAGTAGAGTGAAGAATATACTATCTTAGCACAACAATTTAACCTACGGTAATAACACAACATGTGTGCGTCTTTCCTTAACAAAGAGAATCTATGTTGATTTAATGGTTAATTTACAATCTATAACTGTTAACACATGTTGTTATTTCCCTTCAACTTCAGCTCAGTGTTTTCTTTCCAGGATGTGAATAACTCATTATTGACAATATATCAAATATACGCTGTTAATTTGTTACACAATGATCTTCAGATTCCTCAGTAACTCATCCAACAAAAGTTGAATCTATATACTACATCTTCTATTAGGTTTAATACACATATAAATTTTTATTTATAGGAAGAAATGTATGAGTTTTAAAACTTCAATATAGTTCCTGTTTTCAGTTTCCTTTCTATAACTATATAAAAATAACCACCACCATTCTGACATAAAATGCTCCCCTCATCCCACAATGTTTCCTCTATCCTCTCTACATTCAAGGATGGGCAACCTGTAGCCTCAAAGCCATGGTGTGGCCCTCCAGATTCCTAAGTGCAGCCCCTCAACGGAATCCAAATTTCACAGAACAAACCCCTTCATTAAAAGCATTCCTTGCCAAAGAATATTATTTAAATGAATCACACAGTTGCACTCTTTGTGACTTATTTTATTTAGCATAATGTTTTAGAGATTGTCAAGTGTACCAAGGTAGCTTGCTCTATTTCATTCCTGAGTAGTGTTTAGTTGTGTGAATAAACCACCATTCTTCTATTCATTCACTACTTGTTGAACATTTGGGTAATTTCCAATTTGGGGCTATTAGGAATAAAGCTTCTATAAATGGCAACACACAAGTCTTTATGTAGACATATACTGGGTCATATGATAAAATATATGCTTAACTGGCAGTTATAAAAAATGATACAGCCACTATTGAAATGAATTTTCCTATAAAATTATAATGTTTCTTATAAATACTTATAAAGTTAAGCACACTACAGTTGTGACATGACCACTTTTGCAGAAGAGGTTGCCACCACTTTCTTTCTGACATTTCAGGGACTGCTTGACTTTTGTTGGTGGATTTTCATCAGGAAAAATAATCCACACTGTCAACCAATGCTTATTGCCCTGATCGAACTGATAAATCCAGGTTTCATCACCAGGAATGTGTCTAGAGTTGCTTCCCTTGAATCTGACCAGCATTTCTTTACACCATTGAACACGGAAGCACTTTTGCTCATCTGTTAAAGTGTGAGGTGCCCATTGGGATGAAACTTTCCTAATTCAAAGAAAATCATGCAAGATTTTGGACACTGCCAGAGATCCATTCTGTAGTGCCAATTCAATATCCTTGAATGTCACTTGATTGTTTTCAGGAACCATTTTTCCATAGTGAAAATGTTTTCCTCAGCTCCTGTGGTCGCTGGACACCCACTCCTCTCCTTGTCTTTCAGTGAAGTTCAGCCTCTTCTAAATTCTTGAAACCACCAAAAACTTGTAGCATAAGGAGGAGTAAGTTCCCCCCAAAGCCCACTGCAAATATTCAGGGCTTTGAGACTCATTTAAGATCACAGGAAATCATCACACAAAAGTATTCTCCTCCTAGCTCCACAGCTGAGGCCCACTGAGTGCTCTACCAGTAGAAACAAAGCCCTGCCAGCCACACTGCAAAAGTTGCAACTTGCATGGGTAAATCAGAAAGGACACTGCTGTCAACTGTATTTCTTGAAAGTGAAATGATGGACCATACCATACTCTGTCTCAAAACTTTCATAGTGACATATGTATCTTTTTCTGTCATCCATTTTTAAATGTTAAACCATCTTTACACTGCTGAGACAAACTCTGCTCTAATTTCTTAGGGGATGGGGTGGGAAATACATATATGTTAATAAAAATATAGTTCTGAGATTTATTTACTTATTTGTAATTTCTTCATCTGGTTGCAGTACCTCATTGCTATTCTTGTGATCTGGGTGTTTTTCCTCTTCTTCTGTAAAACTTTGTTTGGAATTGGCATTATTCAACCCTTAAAGGTTTGGTAAAATTCACCAATGAAGTCTTCAGTAAGTGGAATTTATTCTAAGGAAAGTTTTAACTACAAATTCTAATTTTTAGTTAATTATAGGGCTATTCAAATGGCCTATTTCTTCTTTACTGAGCTTTCTTAATTTACATCTTTCATGGATATGTGTCTTGTATAATTTGGCAAGTTTTAAGCATAAAGCCAAAATTTTATTTTTTTTTCAAGTGACTATAAATATGAAGTTAAATGACTATAAATATAAAGCCTTTTTTATTTTTGATATTGGTAATTTGTGTTTCCCCCTTTTTTAATTTTTAATATTTAATTAAAAGTTTTAATTTTTTTCAAATGACTATAAATATGGAGTTAAATGACTATAAATATAAAGCCTTTTTTATTTCTGATATTGGTAATTTGTGTTTCCCCCTTTTTTCCCCACTGACCTATCTGGCTAGAGGTCTTCTAATTGAATTTATCTTTTCAATGAGTCAGTTACACTTTTCTGCTCTTCCTTTTTTTTATTAGTTACATTCTCATTCACCTTTCGGGTGTTTTGTTCTGCTGGTCTCCTCCTCTTTTTCCTTCTTTTCCTCCTCCTTTTTTTAAAGTGTCCTAAGGGGGAAGCTAAGATTATTTGACACCAGTATTTAAAAAACAAGCTTTAATACTATAAATTTTCTTTTTTGTCCTGCTTTATTTTTATCTCCAGTATTTAAAAAACAAGCTTTAATGCTATACATTTTCTTTTTTTGTCCTGCTTTATTTTTATCTCACAAATTCTGTTATGTCACATTTCTCTCAATAAATTATCTTCTAATTTTACTTATTATTTCCACCAGAAATATGTACATATTTGTGGGTATGTATAGTGTGTGTGTATATGTAGAGAAATTCATTTATAAATACATATAAAACATCTATTGCAAGTTAAAGGAATTGGCTTACATGATTGGTATAGTTGGCTAAGTAGTTTCTACATTGTATAGCATGCAGTCAAGAAGAACAGTTTGGAACCCTTGGGTGCAAGCCGAAACTGTAGTCCACAGACTGAATTTATTTATTTTTTTCTTAGATGCCTAATTTTGTTTTTAGGAGAATTTCAACTAATTCAGTCAGGTCCATTCTTATGTAGAATGATCTTCCTTATTTAAAGTAAACTGATGATAGCCTTTAGTTACATCTCTGAATAGCTTCACAGTAACACCTCAATTAGTTATTTGATCAAATAACATGGAACTATAGCCTAGCCAAGATAATACATAAACTTCCTGCCTTAGTCTATCTGTGCTGCTGTGAAAAAATACCATCTGGAAGCACAAAAGGTATTAGCTAGTTTCCTCCAGCCCTTTTATAAGGTTCTGATCAAAGCTATAAGAACAGAGCCCTTATGGCTTAAGCATCCCTGAAAGGCACTTCTTATTACTGTTGCACTGGAATTTACCTTCAACATGAATTTTGCAGTGGACACAAACATTCAAACTCTAGCACTAGCCATTACATCAACCCAGTGGTTATACCAAAGTGTATTTTTTAATTTCTCAAGTTGGAGATTCTATATATCTTCCTTTTAACTTTCTAATTTAAATCCGTTTAGTCAGAGAATGCATGTTGCATGATTTAAATATTTTTACCTTTATAGAGGTTATCTTCTTCATTGTTTATCTTGGTACTTGTTCCATGAGCCCTTAAAACAAATGGAATTTCTGTTAGTGTTTGCTGGAGTATTCTATAAATATCAAATAACTTTAATTTGTTGTTCAAGTTAGAATGTCCTTAGTAAATTTTGGTTTATTTGTTCTCTTATGATATAGAATTGTTAGATTTTCTAACTACAGTGATGGATCTTTCAATTTCTCCTTTCCCATCTATAAGTTTTTACTTTAAAGTTTTGTTTTATTTTTATTTATTTTTAATTTTTTGAGACAGAGTCTCAAGCTATCCCCCTGGGTAGAGTGCTGTGGCATCACAGCTCACAGAAACCTCTGACTCCTAGGGTCAAGTGAGTCTCCTGCTTCAGCCTCCCAAGTAGCTGGGACCACAGGCACCTGCCACAATGCCTGGCTATTTTTTGGTTGTAGCTGTCATTGTTTTGGCGGCCAGGGCTGGATTCGAACCTGCCACCTTAGGTGTATGTGGCTGGCGCCTTAGCCACTTGAGCCACAGGCACCAAGCCTGTTTAAAAATTTTAAATAATATTTTTAATAAGATATAATTTATGTACCATAAAATTTATCCTTTGAAGTTGTTTAATTTAGTGGGGTTTATAAGTGCAGCCATGTGTCATTTAACAATGGAGATACATTCTGAGAAATGTAATGTATGATTAGGTGGCTCATTATTCTGTGACTATCTAGGAATGTGCTTACACAAACCTAGATTCTATAACCTGTAAAGGATGCCAATAGCCAGATGACCTCTGAGTAAGATGATTGACAGCTGGGGGATGGACCCTCAGGCCATTCGTCTGCAGGTGCTCCTTGCGGAAGAAGAGCCCAAGCCCTCAGCACATAGCCATTTGTTAATTACTCCCCTCACCTGTGTTGTATGGTCTCAGTAAAAGACTAGTGAGGAGGTTGCTGGGGCTAGCCCACCTCCTACAAGATTGTACTTATAATCCGCATCACACCTGGTTCCTTCCTGCAGTGATTGAGACCAGGGCCATAGGGGTCCCAAGGGGTTGCAACAAAAACCGATTGCACACCCAGTCTGTATGATATAGTCTATTGCTCCTAGGCGACACATACATACAGCACACCAGTTCTTACATTTACCATAATAGGCTCAATGCTCAGTCTCATTGTAGTATGTATTTTATGGTATCTCATTTTTATGGCCTAATGATATTTATTATATGTCTACATTACTTCTATTAGTTATTGATTTATATGTTAAAACTCCAGTACAAGTCATATACATAGAAGATTGCTATATACTCTTAATAGATTAATGTCTCTGTTATTATGAAATGTCGTTGATTTTCCCTGATAATTGTTCTTGTTGTAAAACCTACTTTGTCTGATCTTAATATGGTAATTCCAGTTTTGTTTTTAAGTAGAGTTCGCATGTTATAATTTTTGGCATAATTTGACTTTAAACCTATTTACGTCTTTTTAGTTTAAATGAATGTCTTGTAGACAAGAAGCTGGTCTTTATTTCAGTTCAGGCTGACATGCTCAAACTTTTCAATGAATTCGGATATTTTATTAAATTTAGAAAATATTTAACATTGCCCCCTGGGAACCCAATTATATGTTTGTTAGACCACCTGAAGTTGTTCCATAGGTCAAAAATGCTGTCCTTCTTTAATTGGTCAGCCTATGTGTCTTGATGTTTTATTTAGAAGACTTTCTGTTACCATGTATCCAATATTGCTCATTGTTTTTGATAGTGTCTAGTTATCATATCTGCATGTTTTATTTGGATTTTCTTAATATTCCATTTTTCTTCATTCCATTTATGTTTTCCTCTACCTTTTTGTACATATGTAGTAGATTTGTTAATAACCTCTCAATGTCCTTGTCTTCTCATTCTAAGTACTCGTTGTCCTTTGTGGCCTGCTCCTATTGATTAATATATTTTTTTTCTGGTTACAGTTTATGCTTTCCTGACTTTTTGTATGTCTAATAGTGTTTGCTTGGATGCTGAACATTTTTAATTATGTTTCACATGGTATTTATTATTTATTATTATGTGTTTGTGGCATTTACATATTGTTGGCCTTTTCCTGGGACAAAGTTGGCATATCAGTATAAGCCTTCTGAGATTTGCTCTGAGTTTAGTATAGCAGCCTCTATTTAAGGTACAATTACATCCAACTATTAATGCAATATGTTTCTGAAGATCCTAGCCATTGCCCTAAATATTAGTAGGTTTTTCACTTTAAGTACTGAGAATAGCAACTACTTCCAGTTCTGTGTGAGCTTTGCTAATTGTTTTGGCAATTTTTTCCCTCAGTTTCTTCTCCTAGTCTTGAGTGGTTTCCTCACATACTTGTTCAAATCAATAGTCAGACAGACTGACCCCTGTGAAGATAAGTGGTCCCCTCTTTCTAGGAATTTATCTTCTTAACTCAGTCCATTGATCTCTTTGTTTGGTTCTGAATCTATACACTATGGAATAAAAGTTCTTGTTAGCCAGTAATCTGGGGGTAATAATAGGGTAAATTTTGTTTTTATCCCTTTTTCATAAAATAGTCTAGTGTTATACTAGCAAAGTAGCTAGTAACATTATAATTACGAAATAGTAACAAAACAAAAACAAGGCAATTCTGTATGTGAACACCATTGTTTTCTATATTTTGTTCAATTACACATATTCTGAACATATGTTGAAGACAAAATTTTGGTTTTCAAATTAATTCAATTTGGGGAAAAATCTCATTACTTGTATACATATTTGCTTACATATTAAACATAGACTTTCTGTAGTACATAAAATAAAACCTGTGCTCTGATACAAGTAATTGAACCATCATAGTCTTTAAAATAACTAAAGTATATTGCTTCCAGAAATGAAGCAATGCAATTTAGTATAACTCTAATATATACACACAAATCACCCTTTTTAGGATGAGTTTAAGTTAATTGTTAGACTATATAATGACATCTTTGATGGCCATCCAGGAGAATAGTTCTAAAATTGATTTGAAAGGTGTACTAGGTACTGGCATTTGTGCATAGTTTCGTAAGGGGAGTACTTCAAAGGTGACTACAGTGATATTCAGCAATGAGGCATGTATCACTTTTCTTTTTTTTTTATTAAATTGTAGTTGTGTACATTAATGCAATTATGAGGTACAATGTGCTAGTTTTATATACAATTTGAAATTCATCAAATGGGTTAACATAGCTTTACCACATTTTCTTAGTTATTGTGTTAAGATATTTATTTAACATGTGCCCTTGTGAAATGCACTGTAGGTGTGGTCCCACCAATTACCCTCCATCCACCTATCCACCCCCACCCCCCACCCCACCCCTGCCAAATGAGAAACTCCACATTTGGAAGTTTGGGTGCTTATAAATTAGTTTCATAGTAGGGCTGAATACATTGGATACTTTTTCTTCCATTCTTGGGATACTTTGCTAAGAAGAATATGTTCCAGCTCTGTCCATGTAAATATGAAAGAGGTAAAGTCTCCATCTTTCTTTAAGGCTGCATAATATTCCATGGTATACATATACCACAATTTATTGATCTATTCATGGGTCGATGGGTACTTGGGCTTCTTCCACGACTTAGCAATTATGAATTGGGCTGTAATAAACATTCTGGTGCAAATATCTTTGTTATAAAGTGATTTTTGGTCTTCTGGATATATACCTAATAGAGGAATTGAAGGATCAAATGGCAGGTCTATTTTTAGAGCCCTAAGTGATCTCCAAACATCTTTCCAAAAGGAATGTATTAGTTTGCATTCCCACCAGCAGTGCAGAAGTGTTCCCTTTTCTCCATACCAGGCCAACATCTATGGTTTGGGGATTTTGTGATGTGGGCTAATCTTACTGGAGTTAGATGATATCTCAAAGTGGTTTTGATTTACATTTCTCTGATAATTAAAGATGATGAACATTTTGTCATGTGTGTAGGCATGTGCCTGTCTTCTTCAGAGAAGTTTCTCTTCAAGTCCCTTGCCCACCCTAAGATGGGATCACTTGTTCTTTGCTTGCTAATATGTTTGAGTTCTCTATGAATTCTGGTTATTAAACCTTTATCAGAGACATAACCTGCAAATATCTTCTCCCATTTTGAGGGCTGTCTGCATGCTTTATTTACTGTGTTCTTGGTTGTGAAAAGCTTTTTAGTTTGATCAGATACAGGTAATGTATTTTTGGTGTTGCTTCAATTGACCAGGGGGGTCCTCCTCATCAAATATTCTCCCAGGCTGATTCCTTCAAGTGTTTTCCTTGCACTTTCTTCCAGTATTTTTATAGTATCATGACTTAAGTTTAAATCTTTAAATCAGTGAGAGTCTATCTTAGTTAATGGTGAAAGGTGTGAGTCCAGTTTCAGTCTTCTACCGGTCACCAGCCAGTTCACCCAGCACCATTTGTTAAATAGGGAGTCTTTTCCCTACTGAATGTTTTTAATTGGATTATTGAAGATCAAATAATGGTAAGTAACTGGGGTCATGTCTTGGTTCTCTGTTCTGTTCCATACATCTATCTCTCAGTTTTTGTGCCAGTAGCATGCTGTTTTGATCACTATGGATTTATAGTATAATCTGAGGTCTGGTAGCATGATTTCTCCTGATTTGCTTTTACTTCTGAGTAATGTCTTGGCTATTTGAGTTTTTTTCTGATTCCATATAAAACAAAGTATCATTTCTTTGAGGTCTTTAAAGTATGACAGTGGTGCTTTAATAGGGATTGCATTAAAATTGTATGTTGCTTTGGGTAGTAGGGACATTTTAACAATGTTGATTCTTCCCAGCCAGGAGCATGGTATGTTTTTCCATTTAACATCTTTAGCTATTTCTTTTCTTAGAGTTTCATAGTTCTCTTTATAGAGCTCTTTCATGTCCTTTGTTAGGTAAACTCCCAGATATTTCATCTTCTTTGGTTCTATTGTAAAAGGAATAGAGTCCTTGACTGTTTTTTCAGCTTGACTATTGTTGGTGTATATAAAGGCTACAGATTTGTGAGTATTGATTTTGTAACCTGACACATTGCTGTATTCCTTGATCACCTCTAAGAGTTTTGTAGTTGAATCCCTGGGGTTTTCCAGATATACAATCATATCATCTGAGAAGAGTGAAAATTTAATCTCCTTTGACCCTATATGGATACCTTTCATTGCCTTTTCTTTCCTGATTGCGATAGCTAAGACTTCCATTACAATGTTAAAAAGCAGTGGGGACAGTGGGCAACCTTGCCTGGTTCCTGATCTGAGTGGAAATTATTTCAATTTAATGCCATTCAATACAATATTGGCTATGGGTTTGCTGTAGATGGCCTCTATCAGTTTAAGAAGTGTCCCTTCTGTACCAGTTTTCTTAAGTGTTCTGATCATGAAAGGATGCTGGATATTATCTAAAGCTTTTTCTGCATCAATTGAGAGAATCATATGGTCTTTGTTTTTTAATTTGTTTATGCGATGAATTATATTTATAGTTTAATGTATACTGAAAAGAGCCTTGAGAACTTGGAATAAAACCCACTTGGTCATGGTGTATAATTTGTTTGATGTGCTGCTGGATTCTGTTTGCTAGGAAATTATAGAATATTTTTGCATCAATATTTATTAGAGATATTGGTCTATAATTTTCTTTTCTTGTTGGGTCTTTTCCTGGTTTGGGGATCAAGGTGATGTTTGCTTTATAGAATATGTTGGGTAGTATTCCTTCTTTTTCTATATTTTAGAAAAGGTTAAGTAACATAGGTACTAGTTCCTCTTTAAAGGTTTGGTAGAATTCTGATATGAAGCCATCTGGTCCTGGACTTTTCTCTTTGGGGAGATTTTGGATAGTTGATGCTATTTTAGAACTTGATATAGGCCTGTTAAACATTTCCACTTCATTCTGGCTAAGTCTAGAATGGTGGTGTGCTTCCAAGTATTGGTCTATTTCATTCATATTTTCGTATTTCTGAAAATAGAGTTTCTTGTAATATTCATTAAGGATTTTTTGAATTTCTGAGCAGTCTGTAGTTATTTCATCTTGTCATTTCTGATTGATGAAATTAGAGATTTTACTCTTTTCTTCCTGGTTAGGTTAACCAAAAGTTTATCTGTTTATTGACCTTTACAAAAAACCAGCCTTTTGATTTATTGATCGTTGTATAATCCTTTTGTTTTTAATTTCATTTAATTCTGCTCAAATTTTCATTATTTCTTTACTTCTGCTGGGTTTGGGATTGGAATGTTCTTACTTTTTCAGGTGGTTGGGATGTCCCATTAAGTTGTAAACTTCCTCTTTCTGTTGTCTTGAGGAAGGCTTGCGATGCTATAAATTTCCCTCTAGGACTGCTTTTGTGGTATCTCAGAGGTTCAGGTAATTCATGTCTTCATTATCATTTGTTCCAAAAATTTGGTAATTTCTTTCTTAATCTCAATGTAGAACTTTTCTAGGAGGAGTTTATGAACTTAATTGTCCAAATGCATATATGTTTCCACAAGATGCAAAGACCAAACATGTTAGACTAATGAATATAATAAATTAATTAATGTGAATGATTATGAATGATTATATCAACTCATACAACTTTAAGATCCACAAATATAAAAGAAGTTTCATGTACTCTCTTAACCTTAAAAAAGCTGTATTTAACCACATGATCATTTTGAAAAATGTGCTAAATTATTTCTTAATTTTAGTAAATAACTTTCTAAAAGTCTTACCAATATACTCTCTCAAATATTTACCTGGATTATCTCTGTAACTGTTTATTTTAGCAAACATAAATTTATAAGTTTTTAAAAATGAATTGGAATAGTTTATTTAGGACACTAGCTATCTCATATGTCCATTATTAATGAATAATATTAATAATACACATATGAACAGATTGTTTTCTACAGAAATAGGTATATATTAGGGACAGACTGAGAACAATTTCTCACAGGGAAGACTTTATTCTTACAGTAAGATTCACATATTGTCAGTAAGATGAGCTAAATACTAATCACTTGGATAAAAAATAACAATATATTATCACAAAGTTATCTGAGGTAAAGTAAATAATAACCATTGTATTAAAGCTAACAAATAAAGGACAGTATCTCAAAGTGTCTAAGCTTTATAAAGGAGTATTTAATTTTCTAACCAGATATGATTATGCTAATATTTTCAAAGCAGTCACTAGTATTATTATAAATCATGTGGATTAAGAGAATTCACCTACTCCATTCTATACCTTCCTTCTCATGCCCCAAATACACACATGCACACACACATCCCCATAGTATAACCTTAATCTGAATTAGTTAAATCTTAGATGTTAAAATTACTAATTTACTGATTTTTTTTTGTTGTTTTTGAGACAAAAACATAAAATGTTTTGATTGAGACAAAACATTTTTTTGTTTTTGAGACATATCACTATGTCGCCCTTGGCAGAGTGCCGAGGAGTCATAGCTCACAGAAAACTCAAACTCTTGGGCTTAAATGATTCTTTTGCCTCCACCTCCCGAGTAGCTGGGACTATAGGTGCCCACAACAATGCCTGGATATTTTTTGGTTGCAGTTGTCATTGTTGTTTAGCAGGCCCAGGCCAGCCTCAAACCTGCCAGCCTTGGTGTATGTGGCAGGTGCCCTACTTACCGAGCTACAGGCGCTGAGCTTAATTTACTGATTTGTAGAGTGTTTGGGCTGTAGGTCAAGTGGTATTTAAATAATCACTATATATAAGATTTTTTGCTAAGCACTATATATTTGTTTTCATACTTATTCTTCCCACAACACTAAAGTTTGGGATTGTTATATTGATTTTAGAAAGAAAGCTATGAACAAAATATCTTAACTATTTTCATTATTTTCTTCTTCAGGTGGCAATTTCATTTTAGAACCCAGTTATTTCCTTATACTTTCCACTATTCTGTGCTACATAGAAATATTATTGTTTTAATAGATGACCTCAAAATTTCTGCCTCTTGTGAAATTCTAGAATCGCATATAATAATATGAGCCAGAATCTGTGTAACTTATAACTGTAAGGTCAGACATTTCCTCAGTTAAATGTGACCCATTTAATAGGATAATGTCCAGGATCCCCATAGAAGACTTCACTAAAATAGCCATTAAAATGCTGCATTGTTATCCTCTGATCTTTAAACCAGTTTTGCTAAATTGGGGAAAACTTTAATTTTATTGATTTATGTCCCATGGTATTTCAAAAATGTGAAGAAAACAATACACATTTTAATTTAATCTTAAAAAATTTCTATTCTCTATAAATTTATTAATGTAAATATCTCACAATGAGGGCTGTTGCCATTGCCTTAAAGATTCAAACAATAATATATGGCTTGAATGATTTCTAATGCTGTTTTCTTAAGCTGCATTCCAGTAACTCTGTGAGTTGTATGCAAAATAATATATGTGTAAAATTTGTTATGTGGTAGGCATTATTTAAAAGATTTAACATATCTAAATACTACGTGACTTAATTTAAGGTAATATGGATAATTGAGTACTCATAAGAATGTATCTACCTATTTTGTATCTTTGCCTATATGCAGATTAAATTGGGTGTTAAGCTGTACAGGGTTTCAACAGTTGAACTTATGGGCTTTGTTCAATATTTGGACTTCTAAAAAGTTCCAAAAATACTAACAACTTATTAAACCTGGTCTCAAGAGAAAAGATAAAGTTAGCTTTTGTAGAGGGTGAGGATGGGGAGAAGAATAATTTTCCAGCCAGCAAGTAGCCATGATTACAATCCTGTGATTTTATTCTATTATTGGCTGAACATAGATTAATGTACTTGTCTCCACTGTTTCAATGTATAATGCATGAACACAATTAACTAGGGTGATTTAGAAACAGGATGCCTTTAATCTTCTGCTCAGATCAATCATTTGCAATACATAGGTTATAAAATGTCCCATGATTTTACACTGAATCCTCAGTACAAGTAATCTTAGAGCTAAATGAATTTGGAAAAAATGTGAAGTCCTCAGAACTTACTCAGACATAACATGGCCAATGGAACTTAACTAATGTGTGTTTAATTAACCAATCCAAACAAACAGAGACCATTCTGAAACTTGTAGAGAAAGAGAGGATACTTCAGGGATGGGAAAATATCTTGCCCTTTCGAAGAAAGTGGAACTCAAGGGTTTCCAGACTCACATTTTCCTTCTGCATATCAATACATCTTGTCATATGAAGAAAAACTTTGTGTTTCAAACTGTATTTGGAAGTGCCTACTACCTTCAGGTAATATTAATTCACTGTTTATATGTGATTTTTAAAAAACAAGTATTAGCTATAACCTACTGTTTTATTATTAAGCTGTGAAATCAAAATTACAGTACAACTGTATACATGAAACTTTAATTAAAAACACACGTTATGCAATTTGTTCAGTTTTCTCTGGAGTTTTTGATGCACTTGGAAGAAAAATGAACTGGGGTCTCATTAAGAAGAAATGTGTCATAGAAGTGGGGTGCAAGTAGCACTGTGTGTGTCTGTGGGTATTCAATAACGAGTGGAGGATGTGAACATACTAGGGCCATTTGCTTGAGTTTGCAGTTCTATTGCCTGTGGTTGGTTATAGGCAGAGAGCGTTTGCTAACAGTAGAGCTGAGTCAGAACCATGGAGAGCTCTACACATTCAGCACCTGGGAGAGGAACTCTTGTCTTGCAAACCAAGCTGCCTTTAGAGAACAGAATTACACAATGACCTACCTATAAAGAAAAAAAGGCGAGAGAGAGAGAAAATTAAGTCGCACATCGAAGAATGTTGCCTTTCTATATTATGACAGAAGCAACCTTAACAGATTCAGGAAATCTCAAGCTACCCTAAGAGCCTAGGCGCTGTCATAGGTTGCTTCTTTTTAAAGTAAAACTAATCGTAAAATTCCACATTCCAAGGCAATGTCTTCATTTGATTCACTTGCATGATTTTGATAAGAATTGATTAGGTCTTTGTTTTTGGTTGTTTTTTTTTTAATTTTTGATTTACAATTTGGGGAACATGAAGTAAAAGTTGTATGTTTATTTCTTTATTATTTATTGCAATCCACATGATTCACTTTCCTAAATGAATCCTACTTCTCAGCCCTTCTTGGTTCTACCCTCATTATTTCACTTCACATTTAAAGCTGCAACTGGGAAAATATAAACCATTCCGACTCAAGGCACCACTGAAGCAGGCTGACGGGCTGCAGGTACACCCAAAATTGTACCATGCGATGACAGGTTTTGATAAGGGTCTCTGGACGCTCAGCGAGATTTGTCCTGTTCTACTTCTGTAAGCTGAAGTGGTGGCAAATTCCATTTAGAACAAGGGCACGGAGGGTTAAAAGCGGAGATAACAAACGGAAAGTAAGCAAGAAAAACTAGAAAAACAAGTTTGAAAACACGTTTTCCTTGCATGGCTTGTCACGTTTGTTTTCCTAAGTCCCCGGAAAGATGATTTGGAGAGAAAAGTGTGTGTATACCCTGAGATTCCCACGTTGGCAGCCTCTGAGAGCCAAAAATGAGGAGGACCCCTGTATCCTTTCTACCCTAAACCAGATGATTTCTTATAAATGACAGAGGAGAGCGGAATGATGTAGTCAGTGCGTTCAGGAATGAGTGGCGTGGGAGGTCACAGGAAGGCTGACAACTCTTAGCTCCACCCACCTTTTGTTCCTTCCCCCTGGCGCCCAGCCTCGCCCATTTCAAACTCTTTCCTGGTTTTGTGCCAGTGACTCGCACAGTCTTCTCATCTTCTGGCTTTCCCATCTTCTCGCAGCCTTCGGAACCTGGAGACCCGATCCCTCCCCAGCACCGCAGCCCCACGGGGGCTCGAGCCGCGGATCTGGGCATGCTCCCCGGCGCGGGCGGGCGGGCAGCTGGGCTCTTCCCGGGCGCCGCTCCGCGCTGCTCGGGGACCCGCGTGCCAGTTTAGTTCGGGCTTCAGCGCCCACCCTCGCTAAGCCCGGGGAGCCGAGCTGCGCTCTGAGGCTAAACTGCACCCTTAAGTGGCTCATCCTCGATCTTCAACCTCCTGAGCGCCAACAGAGCGTCCAAATATTCCTTCGGAGGGACTGTTTTCCCACCTGTCTTTTCTTGGCAGCTAAGGTTGCATTAGCTACTGCGGCGTGAGGAGCTCAGGGATGGAGCCCCTGGGGCTGGTGGCCGTGGAGATCATTTTCCCAGAGTAGCTGTTGGTCACTCAGTTTTGGAGATTTCTTGGCTGGCTTCCGCTAAGGCACGCTTGAGTAATCCGAGCTGTGGCGGCGCCCAGGCTCTCGGGATAAAGGGAGTGTGTGTTCTTGCGCGTGTGCCCGCGTGCGTGCGTGTGTGTGTGAGTGTGTGTGTGTGTAGGGGGATAGGGCGGAGATAGAAACGTCACCCCTCCCCCCAACCCCAGTCTCCTTTTCTTTCTCCCCTTCCTACAAAAGCCGCAGAAGTCTTCCATCCCCCTCAATCCCCCACCCCACCCCCAGCCCTCCTCGCGGCTCTGGGCAACTGCCAGGTTAAGCCCATTTGCACTGGGAAATTGGCGCTGTTTGGGAGAAGAGAAACAGATCGATTGCCCTTGTGACTCCCCGCCCCCTTCCCACCCCACCCCCTCCGCGCCCTCCCGCCTTCCCTCCCCCGCCGCCTCCCCTCTCCCCGCCTCCTTCCCTCTCCCCACCCCCAGCCCTCTCGCCCGCGGCAGTCCAGCGCCAGGCCCCCTCCGGGAGGTGAGGGGAATGGATTGGACTTCGGTGGGGAAAGCGGGTGTCTAGAAGTGGTGCTAATGGGAAGAGAATCCTGGTTTCCAAAGAGGATGCTCTGCCACAAAGAGCGGCTCGCGCGCTGGCCTGGGCTCTAGCGGAGGAGCGATCCCGGGAGAACTCCAGAGCTCGGGGGAGCGCTCCTCGGAAGACGGGTCACCATGCCTGTGCGCAGGGGGCATGTGGCACCACAAAACACATTTCTGGGGACCATCATACGGAAATTTGAAGGGCAAAGTAAGTTCATTTGTTCTTTTTCCTCTCCCTCGCTTTCTGCTTCAGAAGAGCACTTGGCGTCCTCCGCTTCCAAGCTGGGGAGACCGGCAACTCCAGCTCTGTCAAGTTAAGGGCTGGGAAACCGAGCCAGGAGGTTCCAAAGGCAGCGGGAGCGTTCGCCTTCTGATACCAATTTTGATTTACATTTTAGATTATGGTCTCCATTATAGGAGGCAATTTGATCCTCCTCTCCCACTGCTCCATTATCTGCCTTGCTACTTAATGCCCTACTATTCTACTATCTTAAAGGGAACGTGCTAGTATAACACGGTTTTACATTTTGAGGCTGTTTTACCGTAGACTTTTTGAAAGTCGGGAGCAGAGCAGACCAACCTCTTCGATCAAGAGAATGTAAATGGTAGTAGCGATGTAAACAGCCATGCAAACTATATTTTACCTTGGTTAAATTGCTGGGCCGTGGTGTGACGGAGATGCTTCCTTGCTGGCAGTTTATAGAAGCTAAACTTTGTGTTGAATCAATGCAAATATATCCCAAGCAAGATAATTTGGGAATGCAGTATATCATCTGTGCTGGTTCCCAATGCAAATGGCTCATTATTCAAAAGAATATTTCTGTCCTTTTATTATCCCCTTAAATTTTCCCATATAGAAATTTAAAAACAAGTGTAAGAAGTAAATCCCACATGTACTGACTGCAGGGAAATTTAATGTTCTCATGTATACTAAATATGAGGACTGAATTGTTGTTAATTAAATATATTAATTTAAATCCATATACTTGTTAATTAATATTTTACTTTTCCTGAAACAATGTTAACACGTTTATGTCATGTATTTTGCCGTATTTCAGCACTGCCCTTAGTGATGTGAGTGTCTTGTACCTGGTGTGCAAAATAAACTCATATATCCTGCTTCATATTTTATCTGGAAGTAGTAAATATAGTCCTCAATCAAAATTGATAAGCTCTTTGTACTAAAATATACTCATCTACAAAAATTCAAGTTTCCCCAAAGTAAAAGTGAAAAGGTTTTAACATGATATTTACTCTGTGTGTGTGTGTGAGTGTGTGTGTATGTATAAATAGTTTTCTTTTGGTAAACATATTCTGAAAGGTGACCTTTGCATTGTTGAACTGCTAATGAATGGAAGGTAGTTTCATTGTTAAAGCTAGTTGTCTTTTTTTAAAAAAGCATCATAGGTGTAATATGACTTAGAACTGCCAAAAAATAATAACTACTTGGAGAAAGTTATATTCTAAGGGTCAAGGTTGAAGTGAGGAATCTGACAAACTACAGGCTGTTTCATTGTTTTGATTTTATATCATTTACCTTAAAATTAAGTGGCATTCTGGAAATATCAATGGGTCAGCTGCTTATCTGAGTGTCCACTGGGACCCGTGGGAGTTGCAGTGATTGAAAACTAGACAATTGGGAAATTATATTCTCGCAATGTGAAGAGTGGCTTCTTCATACTTTTTGGTAAAGTTACTTAGGACCGTTAAGCTCATATTTAAAGTTTGTGGGGGGTTTTGTGATTCCTTTTTCTCATAAAAGCCAGGGCCATTAGTAATTTGGGGAAGTGCCTGCACTTTACACTTCTTATGCAACAAATTGCTTCTGAGTTAATGAGAATAGTATGAAAGCTTTTCAAAAGATGCCTTCCTTTCTTCTTATTACAGACAAAAAATTTATCATTGCAAATGCCAGAGTGCAGAACTGTGCCATCATCTATTGCAATGATGGGTTCTGCGAGATGACTGGTTTCTCGAGGCCAGATGTCATGCAGAAGCCATGCACCTGCGACTTTCTCCACGGGCCTGAGACCAAGAGACATGATATTGCCCAAATTGCCCAGGCATTGCTGGGGTCAGAAGAGAGGAAAGTGGAGGTCACCTACTACCACAAAAATGGTAACGTTGATCTATTTCAGGATTTTTTTTAGTCCATTGAAAAGACATTTTGATTATTTAAAGTTCATATGCAGAGAATCCCCAAGTATTTAATTATAGAAATACTCTTCGTTTTTAATTTCTGGGGACCCAAGAAGTATAGATATTTTTATTTGTGGTATAGTAGAAACAACTTCTTCTTTGAATAAGGATATTCTTCTTGAATTCTTCAGAAGTACAGTAACTTATTATCACACAGGACAAAATGCTATAAGTCACTCTTCCACACTCTTCTCTCTCGGGGATAGTATAAAGACTACTAATTTACTACTTATGTTGATGCATATTTGTTAGGAGAGAAATACAGAGTTGCATTTTGCTTGAACTTGAAAACACAAAGCAAAGTCTTGTTGAAAACTCTATACCTGAAATTAGAACTATTATGGGTGTTTATTGGTTTTAGTTTTATTCGATAGGCAAAAATCTCTTGTTTCTTTTGCTTCTCTTTATGTAAGATTAAGGATGGTAAATAGGAACTTCTAAAATTAGTCCAGTTAAACTATGTATGGTCAAATAACAAAGATTGTTCATGTATTTAAGTTGTGTCCTAAAATAAGAAGTGTAGAAAAGGCACCATGACACTGTAGAGTTTAGTATTCATTTATAAAGGTGTAGCAAAACTAGCATTTTAAACTTATACCTTAACTTCAAGGACTTACCTTCTTCTTCAAAGCTTGCTATAAAACAATAATAGACTTAGAACTAAAAAATATAAATTTAATGGACATGCATGCCTTAAATACGTGAAATGTTTGTGTATGAACCCACGTGTGTGAATACTCAGATATACCCATTTTAAGGTTTATACATTCTCACACGTGCACATTTAATGCTACTTGACAACTTAGCACTTAAAGGTAAACAATTATTTTGAAAATTCACATTTAATTAATTTTGTTTATATTACATCAATATGTATTTATTTTAATTCTATTAACAGAAATTAGTGAGGCAGAGGGGTACTGGTTCAGATTTTTAGAAAACCTTTAAGTTTTTGGAAAATGTGTGTTATGCTGTGGCCTATATCATATAATGACTCATCATTTGGTAAACTGGAGAGAAATAAATACAGCAGGGGAAAGGTTCAATGCTTACTCTTATTTTCTTATAATTAAACATTTCGTCATAAAAATGTATAATTCTTAATTACTGTATTTTACTTAATTTGAAACCCGAGTGAGTATGTATAACAAAGCATTACTGGAAAAGCAGGTTTGTATAATTTTGTATTAATCTGGAATGAAAGAAATTATATGATTATCAAGCAACACAGAGATTATTTTTAAAATTCTTCCCATTCTTCCCCCCACTTTTCAATCAGTAGAATTGGCATACTAGAAATAGCCTAATTGCTCTGCTGTCTTGAAAATATTTATTGGACCGAGACTCTCACTACCCAAATGCAACTTCTCTCCACTGTGTATTTGATGCCAACAATCTGGACTTTTGGAACAATTTGAATGTCTGACATTTTTTCTTATCTGAATATTTGTTATAATGTCAACACAATCTATATTGTGGTTACTTCAGGGAATGTTGATCCATCTTTGCTCATTTTGTTTTCTAGAACATTTCAACTTTTTTACAACTTACAGAATTTAAGTATAAATTTAATCTGGACTGCCTGAATTACTTAGATACTAAATATATTTCTCAGAATGTTTTCAAATAGAAGTTGTTTTCTATTACACTGAGAGGAGAGTGGTGATGTTTTGAAACTTGTACCATGTGAGTATATAAAATGATGGCAAAACACCTTTAAAAGGCAATTTAATATGGAATCATAATCATTATTGTCAAACTTTCTGGACTAAAGATGTTAGTACATTGACTAATGCATATATTGCCATCTGAACAATTTACTTGGTTATCTCAATCAAAAGTCTCCTATATTTGGAAGAGGAATATTTATTTGCAAGCTTATTTAGGTATAAAGCTTTATCTTTTGGTGACAATTTTGTTTCTGTTAACTACTTTTTCAGATGTAATTCAGTCTTCAAAGACTTGGATATCTTTAGAGTTAACAACAAACTCTGCCTATTTTGCTTTAATTTACCTGGGGAACATGAGGTGATGGGGCAAGCCTTTTCTTTTTTTTTCCATAGGCAAAAATATAAATTTGAATGACCTTTTTATATTGCGAAGACACAGTCATACTTGTTTGCTTGGATAGTAATAAACCTTGTTTTGGCTGCTAGTTCAGATACCTCTAATGGAATCTTCAGAGGGCATTGGTTTTATTCATATGGCAACTGCAAAATAACTCAAAGCTTAGGAAGTTCAAAAGCTTTGATAGTCTTGCCTCTTAGAGCACTGCCAGCCACTCTCCATTTATAAAAGCAGGCAAGGTGAAAAATCCCCCATATTTTTATAGGTTCATTTCTCTACGTTTCCTTAATTGTTTATCATTGAGCTCATTGACTTTTGAGAGTTTCTTGATTTCTTAATTGTATACAATAAATGCCTTCTTTACTTATTCCTTTAATTTTGCCATTTCGTGGGAATATGAAGAGTAATACGTACAATGAGCAAATTAACAAAAGTTGAGATATTCTGTTTCCAGTTTTTCCATTTGCTTTTACTAGAATAGCAAATATATTAGGAAGGCATTATTTCTGAAAGCTTGTTCTCCAGAGTGGCCCAGAGGCTTACTAAGCAGTTTGGGTCCATGATCTACACAGTGAGTTTACAGTGACGCAGTGCATGGTGCCCATGGTCACCAGTGGGAACACTTCCTCCCGTGCTCCTCTGTGTGATTGCGCTGGGAGCACCCAGAGTTGCAGTTTACCAGAATACTCATTTTTTTAAACTAGTTATTTGCAATAGGACTATTTGACAGCTCTTCCTTTGAGGATTCTATTTTACAGTTTTATTGCATAAATCATTCTTGGCAGCTGTAAAATATTGCTTGAGGTGATGAAACTGTAAATTTTTTGACATAAAATTCTAATTACACAAAACTATAATTATGCTGAGGCTTATATAAGGGTGGGCATGTATTGTGATAGGATAATACATTCACTTTAAAAATACCGTTTTAGCAATAGTGATTGAGAAATAGCAAACAATTCAGCTATTAACTGGTTCACGGTTTGTAAATGATGAGAACAGAAAGGAAACAGAATAAAAATAGTTTAGATGGCCTTTCCTAAGTTTATTTTCATCTGATTTGGACTATGTCATGAAATGGAGCGAGGTGGCTGAAGTGCTGATCCCCTTTAGGCATATCTAGATATGTTACTTTGATCTTAAATTATCAAGCAAATTTAAAGATTTGGAAAATCAAAGTAAATTTCTCCAGGAGAAATGGAGGTCTTTATCAGGAGGAAAGCAAGGCTTCAAATGTATGATTTTTAGAGGTCAGACCATTCCTGTGTTTTGGTCACTATGCTTTCGGACACAGTGCAATGGCAAGTTTGTTAGCAAACCAGATATGTGGAGAGCTCCCTGTCTTATCTTCCTGTTGCATTTAAATAACTGAAGAATGAGAAGGGACTGAGGGAAGTCCTTTGCCTAATTCAGGCAGTGAAAGTTGTAGAAGCAGTGCTTGATTCCACTAGCTCAGAAGAGGTGTTGGTCTGATAAACTAATCTACCATGTCTGAAAATTATGTAGCCATACCTTCTAGAAAGTGATGTGTTTTTGTGAGTAAAGGAGAAGCTGGATATTGGGAGCCACATCTGTCTAGTGTGACGTAATGTATTAGGCACTAGAAAAACAATAGGAAAAGATGCAAAAATGATTCAATCCAGTTGATAGTGTGACTAATGTTCATTTCTACCTTCTAAACCTCAGATGTTCAATAAGATTTTTTGAAAATGAATATATGGACTATGAAATGAAGAAGCTTTTACATGCATGGAGAACTTATAAGATTTATAAGTACCTTAACCCCTCTATTATACAACTTTAAAATAAACTTGCTTAGGTGTATCTCCTGTCACCTTTAGTCTTGTATACACAATAATAATTTGTCCAAGAAGCAATCCGGTTTAGTTTAAATGGTAACATTATAAACATAAACCTCATAATAGCTTTATATGTTATATGCCATGTGAAATATTCAACACTCCTAATTCTTGGATTGTATAGTAGAGGTACAGATGGTAGTTTTTAGACAAGGACAGAAATATATTTTATATGTATGTAATTTAAGCCATAAGAAAAATTTCCAGGAAGTATCTTGCCTAGAACTTACTTGAGTATTCATCTTATCTTTGTTTATATGTTTTCATGTTCTCTTCAGTAGGATATTGGAATAGCTGTAATCTAAAAATTCATTTTTTCCACTCACAAGTTTTATAACATCCCATGGACTTTGGATATTATGTAAAATTCAAATGTGATCAATTATATCTGAAAATATGCATTCTCAAGAAACACTCTTCCCCACAATTTGAAAACTTTATTTCAATATTGTCCAAAGTGAAACAAAAATGTCCTAAAATTGTGGATCAGCTCTATTCATCAGTTTTTTTTCACCACCCACCAACACCATACATTTATGAAGCTCTAGTGCCAACAAGAAGCCATGTTGTTGGCCAACATGAGAGATGACTGCTCAGTTATTTTCACATCCAAGGTGCTTGAGAACACGTCAGTTTAGGACTATAGTCCTATCATAGGCTTACAGGGAGGAATTTGGTTCTACTGGCCTTCTTCTGGCATATAGTTGGAGAATATCATCTACTTTTTTCTTTAACTATAAACAGTCACTGAATCCATTGTTGGCAGCCAGCCAGAAGGAAAGTCTTGGGATAGTTGAGCCACAGGGAAGTACAGTTGGACTATGAAACACTGAGAAAAATCCTCTTTTACCTGGGCGTCTAAACTAGAGCCTTGGTGTCATTTCCTGTTTTTCAATCTTCCTCTCCTCCCTCCTTGATCACCAAATACTTTCAGTATTTACATCTGAAATATTTCTCAGGGCCGCCCCTCCTCCTCCACCCCCTTTAAAGTCCTCTGACTAAAAGCTGCTATACCCTTCTTCTGAAGTATTGGACTCTCCTTCTCGAATACTCTCTATAATATTCTTGGAGAGCTATTTCTAAAACATGAATTTCTTACATTGCTGACTTAGTAGAGCCAAGAATCACTGTAAGTAAATTTTCTAGATAAAATAATGGGTACAATAATTTCATTAAATACATATTTTTATTTTCCCCATTTTATGAAAAGAAAACAGAGACCAGAGAGATTAATTTGCCACATCTCACATAGCTTATACACAGTGGAATCTGAGTCCAACAGCTTTGTCTCACTGATGCTCAGTGCATCTGTGTTATACCTAAGCTTCAAAACCTACTGTCACTTGTAAAGCTCTCAGGATAAAGTTTTGGACTCTGGTCAGATATTTGGTGGCCTTCAGAATTTAACTCACTTAAATTTTCAAGTAGGCATTGTCTTAGTCTCTTCCTGATGCTATAACAAAATACCTTAGACTGAGTAATTTATAAACAACAGGAATTTGTTTCTCACCATTCTAGGAACTGGGAAGTTCAAGATCAAGGTACCAGCAGGTTCTTTGTCTGGGGAAGGCTTGCTCTCTGCTTTCACCATGGTGATGGCTCCCTGTTGTGTCCTCAGGTGGCCAAAGGCAAAAGGGCAAATAGGGGTAGGCAGCACAGGAAACCTCTTTTATCTGGATATTTATCCTATTCAGGAGAATGGAGCATCCATGGCTCAGTCGCATTCCCTAAAACACCCACTTTTTAATACTATCACCTTGAGTTTTAAGTTCCAACATATAAATTCTGGAGGGACACACACATTGAAATTATAGCGGGTATGTTTAGAGGATCTGATCTGGAATCCCAGGCATGAAAGGAGTTAGGTGAAATTGACCAAATTTACCTTCTTGGTATGTTAGTTTCCTTTTCTGGTATATATTTGGAGAATAGCATCCACTTTGTTAGACTGAATGAATGCGTTACATACAGTAATGTACATAGCGTTATTTCTGGTATGGTTACCTGTCTATAATGTATTCAACAAAAATCAGTTAGTTGAATTGCCAATGTCTTTTCTCCTATAAATTGTATCTTCCAGTCCTACTTAACTGTTCAGAGTTTCTCATAGAACCCATGCGTTTTTATTCCGGTAGAGTCTATTTATCCTTTAAAAGTCTTTCTTTGCCTATAATAAATAGTTTAAAGGCTCTGGGAATGGAATGCCCTTTCCTCAGCTTCTCACCCTGAAGAAATTATCATCATCCTTCTAAAGATGGATCAAAAACTTCTCTATAACGTCTCCCTAATGTCCCACTGTCTGCACTTGGTTCTGGACTCCAGGGTAGCATCTGGAGTGTGCAACATATTATTACATATTATTGTAGTTAATTTTATCTATTTTTAGTTTGTACAAAGAAAATACTACATCTTATTAATCTGTGTCTATAATACATGTGACAGACAGTGCCTGGTACAAAATGGGTGTATTTACTTAAAGAATGACGAGAGGATGAGAAATAGTACCATAGATTTGAGGAAACAACAAATAGATTAGCATCAGGAGATCCAGGGCAAAGTGAGTAATAGGAAGAATGTGATGTTTTGACTTTTTAAATTTTGCTAAGAACACTTCTAAAATAAGAAGTGTTTTCACCTTAACGTGGTAAATGGCCATATTCTTTAATAATCTAAAATGTTAAATCGCCATAATTGCCTATACAAATATCTAGAAAAAATACTCAATTAGGAATTAAGAGAAGCTAGTAATGAGGAATTATTAACCAGTTATCCCAGGGTCACTCAGTCACAACCCCATAAAGGACTCACTTGTGTCTCCAACAATCTGTAATGGACGAAAACAAACTTCTCTTCAGTTGTTCTTCTCTAACTTGATTATTGCTCTGTTTGACAGTTACTCTGCTGACCACATAAGTTACGTGGTATTACAATTTGTGTATTTAATGTCATCGTATTATCCTTCAGTGTTTTCTTGAAAATTCTTGATCAATAATGAAGCTTAATCTCAAGTTTACACAATTATGACCATGTAAAATCTGAAATCATAAAGTTAATATACTCATAATAGGAAAAAATATTAATTACTATAATTGTCAAACCAACGTTTTCTCTCTGTTTACTGTGTGGTCTGCATTTAGCAAAAGTACTGAGCGACCAGGGAGCAATAGAAACAGGTGGCAGTCAGACAGGAATTACAATAACGAAGGAACACATACGATTACTGAACAATCCAAAAAGTTAAATTCCCACTTGTCTCAGGCGGATTATGAGAAAGCAGAGTGCCAGGCTCCTGTGGCCCTAACTGAACATCCCACAAGATTTTCCCCTTCTCAAGGAGTGTTTTCTGACTAAAAGCAGTGCAGTGCTCCTTTTGTGACAGTTGAAATTGTGGCTAAGGCATCCCTTGTCCTGTGACCTTTCCCTAGTTAAAGAAGTTCTGCTTGTTTGCACACTTGCCCTTCACCTTGTTCTCACCGGTTTTTGTAGAATGTCTCACACGACTTTTTACTCAGAAAACAGGTAAAAACAGCTGTGACTGGTGCTTGGTGGGCAGGAATTCAAGCGAGGAGAGAGACAAGACTGTGAGTTATGTTTCCGCCCTTAATTGTCTCAGTTTGTAAACTGATCTCAAACTAGACCGCACCAGGTGGGACATGCCAAGCTCCCTTAGCCAGGAAGCTTTTGTTTACCTGCATTTTTCCCAGGAGGGTGACCAGTTAGATTACACTGTCACAGCCGCTGCACTCCCACTACTGCAAGTTTGGTTTCTTTCTCTGTTTTTGTGTAGTTGTTTCCTTCTTCCCTCAAAATCATTCAGAGTGTTTTTATTTCTCATTCTTCATTTATTTTGATAGGACATTCATTTTTCCACATTGTTTTGAAGTATTGGTTTTGAGAAACAGGTAACAGCTGCACAGATTCAAGACAACTTAGAGTGTCTGTTGACCATCATGCAGCCTTTTATCCGCCAGCCTCAAAACACCCTTCTTAATTTTATTCAGTGAAATCTGTATCAGTGGCCCAAAGTTAGTGGTAGTTTCATGATAAGCAAGAGAGAACAAATAACATACAACATATTGGCAAAACTAAACATGATATTTGTAGACAAAAACCTATTTGTGTTAGAAATATTGAAATCACAGCCTTTAGATATTTGCATTTAATTAAGATCACATCAATCTAACAAAATTAACATTAAAGGTATACAACCTTGTATGTTGTATGAATATCTTTTCAGTTTCTGTTTACCACTGTTAGCTAAATTAGTTATAATTTCTTTTGGTTTTGCTAAAATGGCACATGAACAACACATGGTTTCTTTAATAATATTAGCCGGTTGATCTTTAGCTGTACATTTATTCAGATGTTTATACTCAGTGGATGTGCTTTTGAGATTTTAAAACTCATGGTTATAGTCCAGGGGCAATAAATTGTTTTATCTGATTTTCATGATTGGTTGGGGGGAAGATACTCTCCAATTTAGAGATTAGTTAACCTGAGGTTCAGAGAAGTTATGAAACGTACCAATGATCACAGGACAAGGTGGGAATGATGCTTAAATCTAGATTTGTCTGTTTACCAACTCTACTGTGTTTCTCCCAAATGGTACACTTTTCAAATCCCACCTACTCCATCCTATTTGTGCTAAATCTAGTTCTTAATCATAGATTTTATTGATTAAACAAAGTATAAGTCTGATTATTTTCATTCATGTAAGGTAAATATAGCAAGGTTTACCCTACACATTTTGCATTTTAAACACAACTTTATCAAATCAAAATGAATATCAGGCAAGGTGTAAGAGTTTAGTAGAGTGAGGGTAGTTAGTATATACTTGTTAACTACATAATTATTAATGATATTCTCTTTTACTCTTAAAAGCTACCTGGTTTTGGACTATCAATTTTATTGTCAAGTTGGATTTGGGGGATATTTTTCATTAAGGGTCCCTCAGCTACTAATGGCCTAATCTTGTCCAGGAAGTAGGGAAGCAGATTTATACAGTAGTGTGAGTCGGGAGCAGGGGGTTGTATCCCTTTCCTCTCTCCTTCCTTGACAAAACTTTTTTTCTAGGAACGATTTTGTGATTTACAAAATTCGCTATTAGTATTTAAAAGGAATATCATACATTTACTTATGTGGAAAGTCTCTGGCTTATTTGAAACACCTCCAATTTTATGTATCTTGGGCCAAAGACAGGCTCAGTTCCTTCTACACATCCTATTGTCTGTGTCTCTGAGATTCTCCCAAGGGCCACCATCCTCAGGACTCTTCCCTTTGTCTACTGGGTTCATTCTTCCTGAGATAGCCTTTGTGTCCTCTTCCAGCACCCTTCATCTATATTCTTCCACGTCCAAGAAAATTTCTATGCAGCCTCAATCTCAGCTCCTCGCTCAGGTCTATTCTAAATCTCTCAAACAGACTTTTCCATAATTCCTAACATTTTTTTCCCTGTCTTTATTGAAATATTTATGAAATTGTGTCATAGTAGTTTCTATGTCAATTTCTTCCACTTGATGCTTAGGATTTTGAAGGGACTTGTTAAGACACTTATTAAAAAACAGAAGAAATGGCAGGAGAGCAAGAAAAAGTACATGCCAATTTACAGAGGAAAATGTCTGCAAGATGACAGGTTCTGGCAATGTCTCCTCCAGCCATCTACTCATTCAAAATCTCATGCCGGTCATTTTGCTTCCTATGAGAGTTGCAAAAATTAACAACTTACATTGTTTATTAACTGAGAAAAAAATAACTTGCTGCCATATGGTTTATATATTATAGTGCAGTTTATTCTGATGGTAACCTTCAACCCTAAAAAGACATAACAACTAACCACCTTTCTTGATTAACCCAGAAAAAGAAAGGCGAATGGTCAGAAGTGCCCAGAAAGATCCCTGATCCCCACAGTTAGCTCACACTGATGGGGTGTCCACAGGTTTAATAAAAAGAATTTTTATACATGTTCTTTTAATAATATATGCCAGCCCTCTGATCTCTTCAGTTAGATACATATGATAAAATAGTTATGAAACCTTGCAATTATTCTGATTTTTTTTCTGGCTATCTTTTTCTATACTTTGAATATAGCCATATACTTACGTGGTCTCCCAACACACTTAATTCTTTTGCTTAAACCCTGAGTCATAGATTGAGGTTGTAAGGACTGTATGGTATCATACGATACTTCATCAGTCACATCCTGGTACAGGATTTCACCACCTCAGCAAGGACTTCACATCTCTCCTTTCACTCTGTCTCATCAAAGTGACTCGACTTCACTATTGAAAAATTAGAAAGTACAGAGAGGAGGTAGAAAGAAAAAGACCTATACCTTGAAACTAACAGATACCCACTGTTAAAATGGTGACAGGTACTCCATCTATAATTTTTCTACACAAACACAGTCGTGTGCAAGCAGGCATGAATGCGGAAATTTTTTTAATAAGACCAGGTTAGCACTATATATATATCAAACTGTAGCTTGGTTTTCTCACTTATAAATTTGTCTTGAACATGTAATAGTTTTAATGATTGCATAATACCTTTACATGAACAGTGCATAAATTATGCCAATATCCACAGGATATTACCAATAATATCCTCCTATCAAGCACTTTACTGCTTCCAGCTTTCAACAATTTTTTTTTTTTTTTTTTTTTTTTTGTAGAGACAGAGTCTTACTTTTTCACCCTCGGTAGAGTACAGTGGAGTCACAGCTCACAGCAACCTCCTACTCTTCGGCTTAGGCAATTCTTCTGCCTCAGCCTCCCAAGTAGCTGGGACTACAGGTGCCTGCCACAACGCCCAGCTATTTTTTGTTGCAGTTTGGCCGGGGCTGGGTTTGAACCCGCCACCCTTGGTATATGGGGCCAGCGCCCTACTCACTGAGCCACAGGTGCCTCCCAATAATTCTAAAAACATAGCAAGAATCTATACATCCAACTTGACCACTTGTACTGTAGTTTTCTGCTCCTAGAAGTATAATTATGATTAAATAGTGTGTGTATCTTAAAAAGATTTTGATACCTCATGTCAAATTACACTCAAAAATAGTGGACTTAATGATACATTTTAGATGTCTAATAAAATGTGTCATTCTTTTAAAATTTTATTGACTCAATAAGAATAGTACTTTATTGTCTGATCACTAAATTTAATTCCAACTCTTAATTAAAAAACATATTTGAGGCAATTTATTTTCCTAATTAAAGAAACCAGTTTTGAATATTTCCAAACCTAGGGAGTAATGGGAATCTCTTGAAAAGCTGATTGCCCTAGTAGGATACCTCACCCCACACCAGCGTCACTCTTCCAGTTCTGCTCTTCACATTCATATTTTTGTTTCAGTAATTTGATGGCCGTTTTCCAAGACCCTGGTGGAGAACCTGATAATAATTGCTTACTATTTAAATAACTTAGTATTTAAAAGATCAGGCATAGTTTGAACTTTTTCTCCTTTCTTTATGGGATAAATGGGTTTTAAATTATTTTTAATATTTTTTATCAACTCTAGAAACTATAATGAAAATCATAATTCGTGATAAGAGTTTTTGTTCATTAGTTTTCATCTCATGGTAGGCATTTTAATAGTTTTGCTCAGATGCCAAGTGATGACTACTGAAAGGTAGCAAACTTCTTATACATATTCAACTAAGATATCATGTAAGACAAGTGAAATTGACTTGAACGCCGTGAATGGCAACAAGTACTCAATATTATACATTACACGTGAGGAAATACATAAGCAGGAGGAACATAACACAGTATTAGCTAAACCACTAACTGTAGCTGGAATAATACTAGTGAAATGTCTGCAGGGAAAGATCATTGTCTTCCCAGGCTGCCTTGCTTAACCAAGACACGCAGAGCTCAGGTAATCTGATCTTTCTATGTGTGACTCAATTCTCCGGTCATCCCTCCAGGTGTTCTGTATAATGAATGTCACTTAACCAAGGCTCAGTAGGATTTATGGATTCCCAGACTGCTGTTCTCAGAATTTGTTCCCTGGTGAAGGACTACACAAAAATGTGACTAATGATACACAACCTTAACTGTCCTATTAGCCAGCATCTAGTCACTTCTGTTTTTAAAAATCACAGGACTTATTTCTTTGCAGTTCACGTTTCCAGAGTGAACAGAAGGTATCCTACTGAAATTTTGAACCCACCAACACTCATTATTTTAAATAGATTCACAGCAATGTGTGCATAGCGTGAGTTATACAACATTTTGTCTTAATTACTGGCTCCTTCAAGGATGCCAATAACCTCAATGATGATTTCCTTCTGAAGAATAAGTCATTCCAAAGGATTCTTATTACTAATTTTTTTTGAAATGCAAAGAATATAGATTACAATCTCTAAATCTTTACCAAGTAAGAATTTTGTATTATCATATTTGCTTTTTCTTCAATATTTAGAAAATAAAACTCAACGTGGATAGAGCTACAACAATCTCACTCAAATATAAAAACATAGACAAAAGTATTTTCACAGGTATTTCTTATATGGGAATTGAAAAATCACGGATAGCATTTTAATATTTTTTCCTGAGAGGAGAACACTTAGAATTTTTAGTTAGACCTGAGAATTTTAAACTTAAAGCGTAAAGAATGAAGGTGAAACTTGCTCTTTTAACTTCTTTAGCTGTGTAATAGAATACCTGGAAAAAAGAAAGAAAAATCTCAGACATCTTATTTGCATTCCAACAGAGGTTTATATGCTCATTTCTGTTAAAGATTCCCAGAAAAACGGACTATATAAAAGACTAGAAACTTTTTTTTAAAGAATGGACTTTATTATTAAAGTATGATAATGAGTGCATTATGGTACAAGCAGGGATCACAATCCCATTGTTCCAGAAAAGAAATAATCACCCCTTCCCCATCCCCAGACTTTAACCATAAATCAAGTGACGAATCAGATCCTGGAGTTTTGTTCTTTTCGTTGATTTTCGTTTATTATGTATATTTATGCACCCTAGCATCTTGCTAATGAGTTCCAAGATTGAGCTAGCTAAATTATTTGTGGCAACTTATGTGCACTTCTATAATTGGAAATGATTAAATAATAGAGCATGTTTGAGCACTTTGGATAATATTGGTAATAACTGTCACTTATTGAGTACTTACAAAGTGCCTGCGTTCTTCTAAAATCTTCATTTTTTCAGTTCTTCAGCACCTGAGGAAATAGATGTTTTATTGTTCTCGTTGCACGTACTGAAAAATGACGTTTAGTGCCTGCCTCAAGGAGATGCAAGTAGAATACAAGAGCTACCACCTGAGCACAGAACGTCCTCTTTCAGGGACTCTGCGAGAGAACTCTACTGTATCACCTCAGCCCCCTCCTGTTCATGAAAGTACATCTAACACATGTAGAGTTAAGTGGCATCTAGATGGAAAATTGTCATTTGTTTCTGGAGTTTAGGCATTTAAACGTCTTAAATTTGGAGGCCTTTCATCTTCTTTCTACAAATGCAATTAGACAAACACCTGCCTCCTGCTGTCCAGTACAAGAGGTTTGTGCCACAGGCACCTTCATCCTACCCTCCTTTGGAGGCAACAGGTATTAAAATCCCTGTGTTTTGTGCACAGTAAGGTTTAGTACCTACTGCTGTATGATAATCTGATTACATGTCCCCTGAAGGGTTTTAGAAGTAATTTAAATTCACCCGTCTCCCACAATACCTTCCATAGAGTAACTGCTCAACAGTTTCTTTAAATAAATGGGTGAATTAAAACATTAAGCTAATTCTTTTATGTGAGCTAGCATTTGAACTGTTAGTTCTTTAGTAAAGTGGAAGGAATCTCTTGCCTGTTTGAAAGAGATCATCAAGTGGGTCAGATCATGGACACTGGAGGCAGGTTGCTCAGGGCCAAATCCTGAACAAGTTATGGATTTGTCTTCCACAAGTTATTCTACTGCCCTGTCCTCAGTTTCTTCATCAGTTAAATGGCAACTATTGCTGTAATAGAACCTAAATGTGATTATATTTATAAAAATACTTATAATAGTTCTTGGTACCCTAGAATGAATAAGGGTCAAACAAAGAAATATGAAAAGAAACAATATGTGAAAAGGGATTGGCTTAAGAATACATATTAAGTTGATAAGCACACTGAGTGTTGTGCTTTAAAGAAAATTTGCAACTTCGTGTGTGGCTGAATAAAAATTGTGAAACAAATTTTGACTTCAGTGAGTAAAAAAAAAAAAAAGAAATCTTGAAAATCTAAAATGAAAAATACCAGGGTCTTTGTCCCAGAGAATAAGACCTCAGTCTGAATCTGGACAATTTAACTTATTTTAATTTTGATTGCCAAAACTCATTTTAGGTGTGGTTACCCTGAAAATATCAGCAGTTTGGGAACTTGGACTCTTACGATTTCTCTGTGCACAACTGTTTTACAGCTATATTACAAATAATTCCAATAATGCTATTCCAGAAACCAGACTCTTTGGAAACAAAAGTTCTTCAATTCACACAGTGAAGAACAAGCTCAGTCCATCTCCCTTCCCCTACGATTTAGTGAGAAACAAGATAATTTTTTTGTTTTATGAAACAGAGTCTCATTGTCACCCTGGGTAGAGTATCGTGGTGTCATTATTGATCACAGCAACCTCAAACTCTTGGGTTCAAGCAATATTCCTGCCTTAGCCTCCTGAGTAGCGGGGAATGCAGGTGCGCACCACCACACCTGGGTAGTTTTTCTATTTTTAGTAGAGATAGGGGTCTGGTCTAACTCTTACTGAGGCTGGTGTCCAGCTCGTGGGCTCAAGCAAAACCCTGCCTCAGCCTCCCAGAGTGCTAGGATTACAGATGTGAGCCAATGCACCTGGCCCAGGATATGTTTTGTTGAAAGCAAAGTTATGGAAATAATAGAAGCCTATTTACTTGAGAAAATAGGTAGATGTAAATATCCAAATACAGGCACCATAGCTAAGGTGACCATATCATTTATTTAAGAGTTCTTTTATTATACAAGTATTTTCTCCTAGTCTATAGCTTGATTTTTCATTCTTTTAACAATGTCTTTCACAAAGCAGATATTTTTAATTTTAATAAACTTCAATTTATTTTTTCCTAGATTATATTATATCTAAAACTCATCACCAAACCAATGGTTCCCTCCATTTTCTTCTATACAACTTATGATATTTCAACTTAAAATATTTGTGAAAGCAATCAGCAGAAATCACATTTGGAGTACCTTTATAACCCATCCGTTTTTTATTTTCAGTACAGCATTCAATAAATTACATGAGATATTCAACATGTTGTTATAAAATAGGCTTTGTATTAGATAATTCTGTGTAAGTATAGGCTAATGTAAGTACTCTGAACACAATGATGGTAAACTAGCCTAAGTTATGATGTTTGGTAAGAATACACGTATTGAATGTATTTTGACTTACAATATTTTAATCTTACGAGGGGCTTACAGGAAAATAAATCTATAAATCTATTGTACTTCATGGACTATCTGTATTATCTACCAGAAATTTTATAATTTTGTATTTTACATTTAGTTCTAAGATCTATTTTGATTTAATTTTTCAAGCATAAGTTCTTTCAACAAATGGTGCTGGAACAAGTAGACATCCACATGCCCAAAATAAATTCTGGTACAAAGGAGAATTCTTTTTCAAGTGAATGGGGGAGGTTATTCAAGATTGTCCCAGTCAAACTGGATGTATGGACATTCTAAATACAACCTATATCTGGCATTGTGTATCAGAGTTTTCAAAATGTATAGCGTTTTATAGTACAGACTTTTCACGAGCATTTTTTAGGCTTTCCAAACTGATGAGTTTAAAAATGTAGCCACTCATTCTTGTGATGCCTAAAATGCTTACTGTGTAGTCAAAGACAATATCTTGCAATCTGGAGAAATGAGTCAGAAATCCTCTAAAGAATACAATGCACCTGCTGACCTCTTTGAAATAAGACTGCAAATGAATTCCTCTGTAAATACCATGTTGAAGGTTCTTAGTAAAGGGAATTAACCTTAACCATTTTGTGAACCATAGTGAGTCTTGAGAACAGCGATGGACTAAAGAGGTAAAATAATTGAGTTCATTGTTGAATGCTAACAATCCTTTAGGATATCTTTGACTTTCCAAAGGATCTTTATCTTGGAATCTTTTAAAGTGTGGGTGTGTGTACACAAAGATATGTGCACAGCCACTTTTTTTTTCTTTTGTGGCTTTTCCATCAGGCCTTTGTCAAATGTGTTAGTTTATTTGTAATCCTGTAATAAAATTAGTTATGCGTAAAATTTGTTATCTAAAGGATGAATGGTAAGTAGGAGGAACATCCCAGAAAAGTTAAGGTTGATAGAATGAAAGCAGAATGCTATTAACAGGAGCATTCATAAAAACAGTAAAAATTAATTCACATTTGCAATATAAAGTAAATGTATTAGCACTCATGAGTTAAATAGAGATTGATCTTTTCAAATTTCAAGAAGAATATTCAGATAACAAAAAATCAAAATTGAGTAGCAAGAAATTGAATTGTTTTTCAGAGAAAAATTAAATGAAATGGTACAGATGGTATTCTCATATTGTTTGTATTTTTGCAGATCAAATACAAACATAAAGGAAATCATCTTTGTGAAAATTTGGCTTGTAAACAAAATTAATTTTTGCAATGTTACAATCCAAAAAGCAGGGGGGGGGAACCCTGTGATCTACAGTAAATATAAATTATTCACTCCCTTCCATATTGAACTAGCTTACCTTTTAAATTACCCCTGCTGGTTGAGGTCATTGTACTTGATGAAATATAACTGGAAGCATATATGAAATATATATGAAATATAACCGGAAGAATGTTGGCCAAATAAATGGAGGTATAAGAAATTACACCCTCCCCACTTACCTGCTATTTTCCCATTGAAGTACAATGTTCCTTTCACTTTGTCTTTGCTAAATAAAAGTGTTTAACATAAAGAAATACCTGAATAAAGACATTGCAGAATTTATAGGATGTGTGAACATGGAAATTACATTATTTGGGCAGTCATATATATTTTCAGCTGAGAATTTTTTTTTTCTTTTTAATGAACTAAGATGGGGGGAGATAAAAAAACAACAAGCAGGCTTCTAGTTGGCCTTATTTTAACTTAGCCTTTGTGAAAAGTTAGTCATAAAGGACAGCAGCACACAAAGCTCTTCCTTTGGGAGTCATTTCTTCTTGTCCACCATCCTGCACTTCCCCTCAACTCCATGTTCCGGGGAAACATTGTCCTGTCTCCAAAGCATAATGAGCCAGAGATTTAAAAAATCTTTGGCAACTCAAAAGCAACATTTATGCCTGTCTTTCAAGTGGTGAACAAATTAGCATGAGCCGTGCTAAATTACAGGAAGGAATGTTCCATATATCTAACTTTGCTATGATTACTTTAATTGAAATTACTCTTTAGAAACATAGATGTACAGAAGAGTGGCGAATATCTTACCATAAACTCTCCTGCAACCTTCACGGACCTTCTCCCATTGTTCACAATTTGCTGCATTTCCTTTACCTCTTCCAACATTTGTCTGTGTGATGTGTGTGTAAGCACCTTGCGATTTTGCATCTAGTAATTTTGCTGAGATGTTTGAATTAATTTGGAGAGATCATGACTCTCAACAACTTCAAGATTTCTTCTATAATAAGGAAACTATTTTATGTAACTACAGCTTAATGATCACATTTAGGAATTCTGACATTGATACAATAAAATTAATATACTCCAATTTCAAATTTTGCCAATTGTTCCCACAGTGTCCTTTAAATCATTTGTTTTTAATATCTTAGGGTTTAAAACGGTATCAGGCATTGCAGTTTGTTATGTCTCTTTAGTTTCCCTTAATCTGGATCACTTCCTCAACCTTTCTTGTTTTTTGCTACATTAATATTTTGTAAGAGGACAGGCTTGTTGTTTTGTAGAATGTTCACTTTGGATTTGTTTGATGCATCTTCGTGATTGATTTAAGTTGTAGATTTTTGTAATGATTAACATATAAGTGATGTTGCGTCCTGATTTTAGCATCACTAGAAGCACCTGGTGTCAGCTTGTCCTATAATTGGCGAGGCTAACTTTGATCACTTTTCGTGCTACTTTTTATGTGTTTTGACAAAAAATTGGAACATGGATTTTAACAATATTCTGTAAATAATACCAATAGAATAAATTTAACAGAACTGTGAAAGACTTCTACACTGAAATGATCATAAATACAGAGAATAATCATAAATACGTCATTGAAGAGAATGAAAGAGTGAATAAGTAAAGAAGAAATGTATTCTAGAAGTGACTCAGAAGTCTCTACATCATAACAACATCTAGTCTTTTCAAATTGGTCTGCATCATAGCCAAAATTAAGGGAAGACTTAAAATACAAACTGATCAAAATATGAATGAAAATGTAAAGAACCCAAAATATGCCAGTGATGGGAAGGGATAAAATTTGATGACCCAAACCACCTGATTTTAAGAATCATTACAAAATCACTGTTTTCATGACATTGTGGTATCAACATAAGCATAGATAAATAGATCAATGGAAAAGAATAATCCATAAATAGGTCCTCATATATACAGTTAATTGCTTTTTGATAAAGGCATAAAGATAATTCAATAGAGAAAAGCAAGTCTTTCCAACAAATGAGCTCAATTGACTAGGAAAACATATAGGAAAAAAACGAATCTTGCTCCCTACATTATACTATACATAAAAAGTAATTTGATTTTCATTATAAACCTAAACATAAAAGGTAAAACTGTAAACTTTGCAGAAATAAGCAGAAAAATATCTTTGTAACTTTGAGTGGGTAAAGATTCCTAAGAAAGGATGCAAAAGGCACTAACCATAAAAATAAAAAACAATGAATGGGGTGTCATCCAACTTAAAAACTTAAGCACTTCAAAACATCCCATTCAGAAATGAAAACTGACATAGACGGAGAGAAAATATTTATCTAACAAAAGAAATATATTCTGTGAGTGTGCATATACGTATATAATATAGCTACATGCATGTGTGCCTGTGTCACATGGAAAGACAAATGTCCCACATAAAATGTGTGAGAGATGTGTACATGCACTTCACACAAAGATGTGTACATGCACTTCACACAGAGATTTGTACAGGCACTTCACACAAACAAAGATATACAGTGGCCATTAAGTACATGGATATGGAAATGCAATTCAAAACCAAAGTGAGATGCTATTACACCCACTGGAAAAGATAAAATTGAACCAATTGAGAACATTCAATGTTGGTAAGGATGTGGAGCAACTGAATTCTTACACCACAATGCCAGTGGGATTATAAAATATTAATAGTATAGACCCTTGTTTCATTCTAAAGTTAAAGGTGCACATACCTTCCAATCCAGCAATTCTTCTTTTAAGTCTCTATCTATAAAATGAAAATTTATGTTCCGAAAATGATTTGTGTGATATAGCAATTTTTATTTATAATAGCCACATCTGAAACCAACCCCAACGTCTATAACTAGGGCTACATATAAATAAGTTGTGATATAGCCACACAATATTACAGCAATTAGCAATGGATAATAATAAACTGTTGTGATATATGTGTGTGTGTACACATATATGTGTGTGTATATGTATATATATAAAGGATGAATGATGCCCTAAAACATGTTGAGGAAAAAAAGCTGAAACAAACATATACACTGCTTAGTTCCAAATAAATACAGTTCAAGGTTAGGAAATACTGAACTATGGTGATGGAAATCCAGCAGTAGCTGCCTGTCACACAGGGGAATGAAGAATTGATTGACTGGAAAAGGCATACACAGGAATTTTGAGGAGTGATGGGCACATTCTTTATATCGATTGGGGTGTTGATTATTTGAGTCTGGCATGGTCCAAACTCAACAAATTAGAAAAATTTTCCTTTCTCTGTACAACTTTCCCTCAATTGAATTAAGTCACTCTTTACTTTCAGAGTCAGACTATGTCTTCAATAACCGCACAGTCATGACAGAGACTTCAATAAGACTTAAATAATTCCATCAAAGGAAATATATTTTCTAAATTCTAGTCATTTACTTTCATATGTAGGGGATTAGCTTATATTTATATTCTGTTGGTTGAATATTTATGACAGCGTAAAAATCACAGTACATAACTCAATTTCTATCTCTATTTTTCGCAGTTGAAAGATGCTAGAAATATCCCAATACATCAATCAGACTTTATTTTCATAATATAGGAAATCATAGTTACATACGTTGATTATCAACTAATTTTGTTTATTTTCTCTATTTCCCTTCTGGATTTTAGCAAGGGCTCAAAGGAACTAAATCAATTATTTTATTACATGTTGCCCTGTTCACTATCCACTTTTGCAAAAGTGGTGAATCATAACTTTTAATCCAATATTTCAAAACCTTACAACTATATCTAAACCAATTGCATTCAATTCATTTCTACATTAGTAAAAAATATCTCAGTTTTGTTCGAGGGCATTATTTTTATTCTTAAATGGCAAATGAATCTTCAATAACCTGTGAGCTCCTCGGGAGAGGGTATTTTCTATTGATTTCTCCTTGTAGTTTTCAAGGTTCTATTATGGGAAAGACAGAAATGACCACTTTAATGAAAGCCAATTGTTATTTGATGCAGATACAAGGAGTTCTTCTAATCCAAAACACAGTTTGTCAAAAAAGAAAACCAGAATGGTGGGAATATAGGACAGATTTCTACCTAAGAGTTTTTAATCTGGAGGATAATTTTGAAAGAAAATCTACCTGTATAATCCAAAAAATACATGTGTGCTATTTACTTGAAATCTAGAATAGCAGAACTTTCTTTGAAGACGGAAAGAAAACATGTTTAAATGTATAGCTAAATTGGTATCCCCAAGAGATGGTATTGGCTGCCTTTATAATTATGTCTTTTTAATTTGTTTAAATTGTTTTTATTATTTTTGAGTGTACAAAGAACCAGGTTACACTAATTGCATTTGTTAGGTAAAGTCCCTCTTATAATTGTGTCCCGCCCCCAAAATGTAAACTATGTTTTAAAGGAAAGTTAATTTGTGGCTGCTAGAGATGAGGGGAGTATATTTGAGATGGAAGCAACATTTTATTGACTCCTGACCAAAAGGACACCATCCTTGGTGCCCCTGGTGCTTTCCTGTATGCATAGCCCATCAGGACACTCTGACTCAAGTCATGTGTTTTTTTGTTTTCCTTTTTTCTTCTGTATGATTAACAGCTTCCAAATCAATCCAAAACCACATCTCAAATTGAGTGCACCTACCCTTGCATTACTTCCTAAGATTTTTTCTAATGATAGCACGCAGGCCAACACTTATCCTAATGAAAGCTTGAACTGCATACTAATTGTTTTTATTTAGGTGATAAAGCTTATCAAACACATTTTATCCTTCTTGGGAAAAAATTATGTGTCTCAATTTTTGTTGATAAATTATCATTCTGATTACTTCGATCCATTTGGAATCTTTAAAGTTTTACTAGTTCCAACAGAAAGCTTAATCTTGGTCATTCTCTTCCTCTGTTTATAAGCTTCCCTAGAATGATTAGTAAAAATAAGTTGGAGGCTGAGATAATATTTCTTTCTTTAATTATGGATATAGTGAACATTGGATTAGGATCTGTGGTTTTTAATTATGAACTATTTGAAGAGATTACTCATTCTATAAAAAATACATATGGCTTTCATATTTGCTGCTCAATTATCGGAGGCAGCAAAAAAATGGAAACAGGATGCAGAGGCGGAAATATAATGGAGAGAAGCTTTAAATATAAGAAAGGAAGACTGTGAAGTGCAAAGAAATAAATATCTGTAGTGGAGACTGAGTGGGATAGGAAACTGCTTCAGGGCTTGGAGGGAATAATAGAAAGAAGAAAAAAGAATAAAAATTTTAGAAAACTGGTGTTTCCTCTCTTCAAAAGAAAATATGCCAATGAAATCTCTGGCAAATGTAAGTTCAACAGGGTTATCTGAGACCAGACACCATGATCCTAGAAGGATGAATTTTTCAGTGTGAAGAATTTATTCCTTAGATCTGTTTTCTGTTCTATTTGGAGCTAAGGCAAGAGTGATGAATAATGGATAGCAGGACACTCTAATAGTCTGGAACAAAGGCAGACGCACTAGAATTCATTACATCTTATTGTGTGAGAACCATATATTGACAGTTCCATGGATGAAAGCACTCCCACTCTACAGATAACAGGTCTTTGTTCCAGACAACAGATTTACTTTTCCACAAGTAGAAGCTGATACTTGAGGCCTATTTTGCTTCCACACCTTGTCTCTTTGATGAAGTAACTAGATTAAGCCCCGTGGAAAACAAGATAATAACATTAATAGCATTTCCACCCTTGAGTCAATTTAAAACAATATTATCTAGAGATGAAATGCTGTAGAATAACAAAATGTTAAGATGATAAGGGGCTGGGATCATCTATTCTGCTTTCTGGGAAGTGTGCCAGTGGTTTTTGGCCCATGGAGCTGCCCCTGTGATGCTGTCTCACTAGCCAACTTCCCGCCTGCTGCCTGCCTGCCTCCCTGCCTCTGTTGCCTCTCTCCTTACTTCCATCCCTTTCTTGTTTCCTTCCACAGCCTTGACTTTATAATTGTAGAAACCAAGGCCATGCAATTGTCCGAGGTCACTTGGAATCAGAATGAGGACCCAAATTTTTCAATTTCTTTCTGTATTTAAAATTCTATCGATCTAGGCAGTTGAGGTGGCCTGTAATCCTAGCACTCTGGGAGTCTGAGGTGGGTGGATGGCTTGAGGTCAGAAGTTCAAGACCAGCCTGAGCAAACGTGAGACCCTATGTTTAAAAATAGCCGGATGCTATGGCAGGCACCTATAGTCCCAGACAGCAACTTGGGAGGCTGAGGCAAGAGGATTGCTTTAGTCCAAGAGTTTGAGGCTGTTGTGAGCTATTGCCATAGCACTCTACCAGGGCAAGAAAATGAGACTGTCTTTAAAAAAAAAAAGAAAAAGAAGGAAAGAAAAGAAAAGAAAAAGAAATTCTATTGTTTTAATAAAGAATGTATTCGTGGAATTATTCACAATATTTTTTCTTTTTTTTACTATAACCAAGTTGTCACAGTCCAGCTAAGTGTATCTGTGTTAGCAATTCACAGGAAAGCAGTTAGGCATTTTTGTGAATGATTCTATCATGTCCTCTTAGAAGCTTCTTAATAAATGAACTTCAGAAATTAGTGAGCTATCTTGAAAGAGAGTGGTGGTATTACTAATAAGACAATGCACTAAAACTCTCATTTCTTCTAGTTCTAAATGGTGCTGGGGTATGGTCTATTAAATATTTCTGGCATATCTGGTGTGTAAAAATATAAAGGAGCATACAAATGTTAAAATCAAATTTTCTTAATGAGAGACCGAAGAGAAGTCAAAGTGAATTGTTCCTTGCGTAAAGTGTGAGCCATGGCTGATAGTGGAGAGGTAATAATTAAATCCCTCTGTACTTTCGTGGCTATCCCCACCCACAATTGAGAGAGAATGAATGGGGGATAAAGTGCTGATCTAGAGGTTTTAGAAGTTTGCCCAAGTTTTAATGAGCCTCACCAATCACTCCTGATGGTGGCTGGGTAGTTTACAGTCCCTCTCATAAAGCTTCTCCCCTTAATGTTCAGGGATGCCGCCATCGTGCCCACAAGGCAGAGAGCACTGTACCTGGTCGAGGAAGACTGTCGTATAGAGCAGAAGAGTGCAAATTTGGCTTTAATTTTTATTCATGACTGTCATTCCTTTTTTTTCAATTGAAGGTTAGCATGGGTCAATTATTCCTAGTCCTGTCTGGGTCCTGGAGTTAAAAGCAATCTATGTTAAATACACACACCGTGATAGTTTGACTTATCCTCTCACCTTCAACATCTTCAATCCTCTGTCTCCACAGCCTCTGCCCTGTCTGGCTTTGAATGTGCAGATATTTTCTAAATTTCTGAGGGAGGGTAGAGAGGAGACTTACTCTCTTCTCATTGTTTACTCTCTGGTTTCACTCCCCTCTTTTCCCTGTAAGAATTCTTAAATGATTTATTCCTCTCTTCTCTCGGCATTTCCTCTCCCCATCCTTGAGTCCCAGAAATCTTTGAACTCTGCCCATCCTAGTAAAATCGAGCTCTCAGAAGTCACCAAGGATGTCTTCACTACAAAAGTCATCCAGCCCTTTCTCAAAACTTACTCTGGCCAGCTGTCCCTTCTTGGCATCTTTGATGTTTCACTTTCCTTCTCCTCTGGTTGCTTTTTTTGATAACTCATCTTCTCCCATCTTTGGATTTTAATTTTTTTTGTCATTTTTATTGATTTGTTCCCTGTAGTTTGACTTCTTAAATTTTATTTGCAGAGCTGTTTCTTCATCCCTCCTCAAGCACTGTATTTCCTAACGTCTAACAGTCCTTTTCATTTCACTGCAAGATTAACTTGGCCAAAGCCCTATTGATCTTCTCCTTGAGATAATATTCACCTGAAACTGATCGTGGCAAAGCATCCTTCCTCTTGGCATGCAGGATCGGGATGTTCATGTTCCTTCTGATTGGTCCTTGCCTTCTTCCTTTCTTCAGTAGACATTCTTCCTCTGAAATGCCAATCTCTCCTTTCCCATTCTTTCCATCCATAGATCTGTGATTCCCATTACCTCATGAGATTACTGCAACAGGCCAGATTACTACACTAGAGTCGTGTATTACTAGATCACTAGATTACTGCAACAGGCTCCTGGTTGGCCGTGCCCCAAACAGTCTCGTTATCGCTTCAATTTCCCTGCCAGTCTTAGCTCGCCTTGACCTTGTTTTCACTATGTTTCTTTGCCTCCAAATATTTAAAAGCCTCCCGTGTCTTTCTGCCTTCTATAGAAACTCTCTGCTGCTATGTGAAGTTTCCAGATCTCCCACAAACTACCTCCACCATGCCTCCTAATATTTCTGAAATGTTTCTAATCATGCCCAGAAAAGCAGTACTTTCTATTATGGTTTAGCATGTGTGTGCACTGCCACACACACTGTGCTGTACACGCACACAATGGAAGCAAGTCTCCTAACACACTATTCACGTGAATTATGTGCAGTTTACTCTCATTTTTCTATTCTATCCTACAGAAGCGTCTACCCCTTATATTTATATCAGAATGCATATGCTGTTGTCTGAATTATCAGTCATGTGTCTCCAGCTCAAGTCTCTTCTAAACATGAAGACTTTCCAGCCAGCTTTAGCTCTTAAAAATCCCTAATTTCTATAATAGGACATTTTTAAATTATCCCACACAAGATGACTCATAATTGACTGCTGATTTTATAATTGTTTTATGATAGTAAATTTCATCTTTTCTATCTAGCTTGTAAACTCATTTAAAATAGCACTGTTTCCCATAGTACTTTAAATGATCAAAACAAGGACAGTATGTTCTTTTTAATTGATAGAGTAATTAATTGATTTTACAAACTGTTGAATTTTTGATATGATATTATGAGAAGAACTTATTTCCTGATGCCTATGTGCAAACTTTAACTTTACATTTACAAGTCATATGATCTTGGGCAAAATCCTTAACAACTCTTTTTTAGTCGCAAAATATGAACCCTAGAATCCTAGAATTTTCAGAAAATTGCCGACAAGGATGAAACTAGATGGCTCGTAGACTACGGTGGCATGTTATGTAATATGCTGTCCCTGGCAGGTACATTTTTATAATCTTGCTTGGTTTTCTGTCTATTTGTTCACAGGATTTTTCAATACAATCCTTTCTCCATTCCTTGCTATGTTTTTCTGATTATGCCAGTTACCTGCTAGACACATTTTTAAAAAAGTATGTTTGAAATAAAGTCTATTGGAGAATAATGGGGGACACAGGCATGCCTTTGGGTTCCTGTCTTCCTTTGTAGCACTCAGCATAGGACTCCCGTACTCTAGAGAGCAAAGAGATCCAAAGCCATCATCTACATTACTGTATATTTACTTTGCAGCAGAGTCATTCGTCATAAGATTTGCTGCCACTAACTCTGAAGGTTCATTATACCAAATTAAATTGGTTGAAAAAATGTGTTACTTAAAAATAAAAAAAAA
>NW_003852485.1:1773628-1924753 GCF_000181295.1 Otolemur garnettii | reverse complement strand
TTACAAATTATAATGTGCTTTTTCTTTTCAATTTGTGAAGGGAAGGTTTTGTATTTTAAGATAAACTAGGACACTAAGTTTTAGAGGCACATATTGCATCAGATTTTAGAACTAAATTTAAATTCATTTTCAATGTTCTTCACCGTGATATATGCAGATTAAAAGGAAAGTGACACACATAAAATCATGTCTGTTAAGCATTTTAAGTTTAAAAAAATAGTTTTTTACTCACCGAATCTCCCAAGAGGGGCACTTTCTGGCATAAATTACCCGGCATCAGTTCAATGGCATAATGTAACGAGGATGGAGAAGAGCAAACCCCAATATAAATATGACTTTCCTGTTAATATTAGCTGACCTCTACCCTCACGACAAATGCAGCAAAAAACACTTCTCATTTCTATTTCATTCAGTTTCTGTTCTATGTGGTATGTGTATCCTATTAGGTGATGACAGATTGCTGACATGGTTTCTGCTGACACCCAATCTGTATTTTGATTTACTTGCCCACTTTTCTCTGCCCTTCAAAGGTATGTCACGACTGTAATACATTTATTTAGTATGATAAAGGCATAACCTCTATTGGTATCGGTGTATTTGATTGTAACATGAATATCACATAGATGGAATCGGTGTATTTGATTGTAACATGAATATCACATAGATGGATTACAGATGCTATGATTATTAACGCATATTGTATTAAGGGGTGAGAATGTATGACCTGAAAAGAATTCTGCAATCTGTATCAATCAAAAATTAGGAAAAAAAAAAAGCATAGAGTCAAATAAATGGCTTAATGTTATTTATTCTAGCTTCAGAGTATGTCCGCTTTTCTTATTAGTATAGAAAATTTGGAAAGTATCTTTTGTTGATATAATGACCACCTTCAGAATATCTAGAAATATTTGTGAGGTGGAAATTTAGACCTGGGCTGTCCTTGTCCTAAAAGAAAGATACTTTGATAAAGCTTTAATTCTTACAAGAGTCGATGGTCTTATTATGCACCCAAAAATATTTCTAGCAAAATTTATTTCTGATATACAAGCCTGACATTTGTTTCTTACTAAAAGGAACAATGATGTAATAGTTATTATAGGAATTAAAAGTACTAAATAAAGCTTTACCTTCAGTGCAGTAAAGCTTTTATCTTGTTCTAGGAAGAGACAGAACAAGAATTTCTAAAATGTCATTCCAACATTTCTTAGTGTTGTAAGTCAAAAGGAATAGCACCTTCTAGAAATTTAATTCTTAATAAATTTATATCAGAAGATGCAAGAAGCTGAAGAATGATTTATTGATGATTATGTCATTGACTCTATAAAATTAGATACATATAGTGATACAAAAGTACATCATTATTAAATCCTATATTATAGAAGAAAGTTAAAGAAAAAAATTTACCTACCAATTGTCCCTACAGGGCAGGAGTTGGAGGTTGCTGTGAGTTGTGACACCATGGCACTTTAATGAGGGTGATAAAGTGAGACTCTGTCTCTAAAAAAAAAAAAAAAGGAACAGAAAACTAATTCCAAAATTCCCTTATGAAAAATACACTTAGGATTTAAAAAATTTTATGTGTATGTGTATAATATGTATGTTTATATAATAGATATTCGCACACATATAAGTATACACAAGCACACATGTATATACAATACATTCCAAAAATGGAAGTTATCTGGACCGAGTATCAATATGGTAATTCACACTTTAAAAATCTGTTAAAATTGCACTTCTTGTTAGATTTCTCCTTGACCCAGTTTTAACATGTGGATTGGCAGTTTCTGAATTGATAAATTATTTCAAAACTGATAAAAATTAAAACAAAACTTAAGTAGATTACATAGCACATAGTACCAAATAAGGGGCTTTCCTATGTCCCTTTGAAACCCAGTTCTACTCCACAGAGATAAGTCCTTTTAACCATCTGCTGGTGACTTCCCTCCATACTAATAGCTTCTTAGGGTAAAGACCATCATCATAGATCCAGAGTCTTGGACATTGCCTGGTAACATACAGTCAGCACTTTGGATCCCCAGGTTCTCCATCCATGAATCCAACCCACACAGATCAAAAAATACCAAAATAAATAAATAAAAAAAAATAAATTACAACAATTTTAACCTGGATAGAGCTGGAACACATTCTTCTTAGTAAAGTGTCACAAGAATGGAGACGCAAGAACCCAATGTACTTGTTTCAGATATGAAGCCAGTAGACAATCTAATACATACTCCCATAAAAGAAAAACTCAATTCAAGGTGAGGGCATGGGGGAATGAGAGACTAGGGAGAGGGGAGGAGGTTGGGGATGAGGGTACTCCCACTTAAGTGGCCCAATGTTATGGTTTATGGCACACTTCTTGGGGGTGGGACACAATATAAGAGGGACTTTACCTAACAAATGCAAACATTATAACCTAGTTCTTTGAACCCTCAATGAACCTGAAACAATAAAAAATATTACAAATAAAATATACTGTATAGCAGCTATTTACATAGCATTTATATTGTATTAGGTTTTATAAATAATTTACAGCTGATTTAAAGTACACAGGGGAATATGTGTAGATATATTAACATGCAAATACCGTGCCATTTTATATAAGGAACTTGATTATTCACAGATTTCAGTATCCACAAAGTGATGGAACCGATCTCTGTACTAGGAGTTCATTGAATGTTTTTGAAAAAGAAAGATGAATGGATGGAAATAAAAGAAATAGTGCATAGTTTGAAGGTTCATGGTACTAACATAAATTACTGAAAAATCACTGTTTTACTTCGTGTCTTTTCTATTTTTAAACTTGCAAGGGGTTCTAAGACTTAAAGCTTTTCAAATATAAATAAGCTATAAACTTGTTTCAGAATTTCCACTTCCTGTTAAAATGAACCCTAGAGGTAAATATTTTTAGAAGTTTTTTGTTTCATTTATTTTTTTCTTTTTGCATGAGAGTCATTGTTTAATAGTCTTCCATTGCACTTCTATAATATAGTTTCTATTTCTGTTACTATAGTTCCTATTGTTAATGGTTTCCTACATATTTTTAAATACATAGATTATATAGTAATCTACATAATACTACATGGAAATATTGCCTAGTTTATACTGTCCATTTAGTTTAAGAGTTAATTTAGTTATTAATTATCACTTTAAAATTTCCTGTTTTATAAAATGGTTTCATAGTAGGGCTGAGTACATTGGATACATTTTCTTCCATTCTTGAGATACTTTGCTAAGACTATTTTCCAGCTCCATTCATGTAAACATGTAAGAGGTAAAGTCTCCAACTTTTTTAAAAGGCTGCATAATATTCCATGGTGTACATAGACCATAATTAATTAATCCATTCATGGGTCGATGGTCACTTGGGCTTTTTCCATGACTTAGCAATTATGAATTGGGCTGCAAGAAACATTCTGGTGCAAATGTCTTTGTTATAAAGTAATTTTTGGTCCTCCGGATATATACCTAGTAGAGGAATTGAAGGATCAAATGGCAGGTCTATTTTTAGAGCCCTAAATGATCTCCAAACTTCTTTTCAAAAGGAATGTATTAATTTGCATTCCCACTAGCAGTGCAAAAGTGTTCTTTCTCCATATCCATGCCAACATCTATGGTTTTGGGATTTTGTGATGTAGGCTTATCTTACTGGAGTTAGATGATATCTCTAAGTGGTTTTGATTTTTATTTTTCTGATGATTAAGGATGATGAGCATTTTGTCATGTGTCTGTAGGCCGTATGCCTGTCTTCTTCAGAGAAGTTTCTCTTCAAGTCCCTTGCCCACACTGAGAGGGGATCACTTGTTCTCCTCTTGCTAATACATTTGAGTACTCTGTGAATTCTGGTTATTAAACCTTAGTCAGAGACATAACCTGAAAATATCCTTTCTCATTCTGAGGGCTGTCTGCTTACTTTACTTACTGTGTTCTTGGCTGTGCAGAAGCTTTTTAGTTTGATCAGATCCCAGTACATGTTAAATCTACGAAGTGTAGAATATCAATGTCCTAATACAATAACTAAGAAAATGCAGTGAAAGCTTTGTTAACCAGTTTGAAGAAAGTGTTTCTAATTGTATATAAAACCAGCACATTATACCCCATAATTGCATTAATATACACAGCTATGATTTAATTTAAAAAAAGAAAAAAAAGAAAATTTTCTGTTTGTTTAAAAATATGTTCTCTATTGGCAAAACTTCAATTTTACTGAAACCACAGATTTTATTCAAACTTCTAGTACTGGTAGTGGTGTGAATACTTAATAGAAAACCATGTGATCGTTGCTTGATTAAGACAACTTTTATTATGTCAGACTACTAATACTTCCTCCACTGCTGACTTCAAGAGAGTGCCCTAAAGCAGGATGCAATTGTAACATTGATTCGAAGAACTGGAAGGCTAGAAGGCCAAACCATTTCTTTTTTTATTAACTACAATGATGACTATTTTTAATTTCCTGCTCTCTACCTATGACTTACAGAGATAAAAGGCCATGTACGAACTCCAGAAACAACGTGTGTCAGCTACAGTGCAAAGCATTTACGGTTTTCTGGTACCACAGAGTAGAGCATGTTGTGAGAACTCAATAAATTGTGATTTATAAACAGGATTTTATTGTAATATCTTCATCCAGAAGCCCCCTCCTTCAGGATGGTATATGGGGAAACAGCAGTTATTTCTAAAATTGAGTAAATTAACATTTGTTTAGAATGATTTTATATATACATCAGCATAATTCTTTGAGGCAGTGAATCAGAAAATTTTATGTTTGTAAATTTATACATAGGAATATTTTCTTATTTACTAATCAACTATCCATTCTCACATTCGTAGAAATAGCATAATTCTAAATTTACTGATGGTATAAGATATCATTTTTCAAAATGACATTAGATCACTTTGATTTTAAAATATTTTGAAGGAAAATACCTTACAATGTTTGGAAATAATTGGAGGCACGCAGGCATGACATACTGACCAGAGTTAGTGTACCTAACATGTCATAGTTTATGGATCCTGCAAGCAGAAAATGCAAACATAAGGCAAGGGAGGACCAGTGATCTGAAGCGAAGTTTCAAGCAAACTCCAAGTTTCAGTAAATTGAGCTGTTTCCTTATTACTCTAAATATTATACTATGAATTATATATCAAAGTAAAAACTGTTCTTTGTAGTCACTAAGATTTCAAAGATGATTCTCTGATTGGAATATAATATATGCCAGTGATTTTGGCTGGAGATTATTGCCCTGTGAATAATGGTCTTTGCAAAGTGAAATATTATCTCGTGGTACAGTAGAAAGAGTTTAGCCTTCTCCACAGGCACAAATGGATCATTTACAAGCTGTATGACCTTGGGGAGATTATATACTCTAAATGTCACATTCCTCATCTGTAAAACAGTGATGATTACCCTTTATGAGTGGAGAATTAAATATAATAGTACAGTATAATTAAAATATCTCATAGAAATAGATCAGTAAAAGTGCCTGTATCATAGATACTATTTATCAATGACCATGAATCCAGAATTATTTTTAAATGTCTATTTTCCCCTTTTATGTATCTTTAAAATTAGTTTAATTAGATCGTCTATTGGCTTCATATACCCACATGAGAGTAAAACTCAATTCAAGGCGGGGAGAGGGGAGGAGGAAGGGAGATGGGGAGGGATGTATGGCACACCTCTCAGGGTTGGACACGACTACAAGAGATAATTTACCTAACAAATGCAAGAGGTGCAGCCTAATTCTCTGTATCCTTATGAACCCCAAACAATAAAAAAAGTTGAATTAAATAAAATTCCTCAATTGTGGAAATTGAGCTGGATTACAATGCATTTTCAATAATTCAAATATTCCTCCCACGGAGTCTGTAAAGAAAATTAAAATAAATACTTTATGTTTGTAGATAAATTGGCTGCCTCACTAGTGGTGTTTCAATGGCAAGAATTATTCAGACTAGAGTTAAGACGGCCTTTAGTTCTCAAAATAGAAATCTTTGGGAAATTAAGAATAATATGTGCAATGCAATAGTGATTTCCATGGAATCATTAAAACTTCTACTTTCAATTGTATTTTGTTATTGAACAAAAGACCTTTTGGTAAGGATGAGGTCCTTCCTCTTCCGTCTTGGTGACGGCACGTTGCTAAGTTTTTCTTCTCTTTAAAGCATCAAGTTCTTCCTTTGCGGCACGCAGTGAATCTTGAGGTATTTTGGATGCTTACGAATTTCCCTGACGTGATCACCTTTGCCTAAGCCTTCCCAGATCTCCTACCAAAGGACATGAATTCATGCTGTAGTTAAATGCTGAGCTGGGCTTCCTTTATGGTGGCCACTTACCATTTTTAATGGATAATGCTCATAGAGAGAGATGGCTGAAGGAAAATCACTCAGTTCTGAGTTAAGATGCTCCAGGTAAGTCAAGACTGACTTAGAATATGACCTAGGAGAGAAGAATAGCTGGTGGCAGAAAGGAACAAAAATGATCTGCTCCTAAAGATTCTAGTACAAAAGCTGCTTTAGAGTTTAGTCGTAGAAACTAGTATATAGAACTGTCTTTCAGCAAGAGTGTTAAGAACAGCTTTACCCAATCAGCAATACCCTGGGCTTTCTTAATCTACTTGAGTATTGGGGAACTTTGGTGATACTATCTTTCATTCATTAGAAAAGAAATTAGAAGGTTATTAAAATAATACTGGCTGTCCCTGAGCTGCAAACATCTGGCTTAAGTACAAGTTGCACTTACGAATGGAGATGATTAGAGATAAAATGTGTATTCCAGCTTATGTACAAATTCAACTTAAGAACAAACTTACAGAACCTATCTCATTCATATCCTGGGGACTGCCTGCAGAGGAGTTCTCAAAGTAGTTCCAGAACCAGCGGCATTAGCATCACATGCCAACTTAAAACAAATGTGAATTCTCTAGGACACTGAATCAGAAATTGTGGGGACAGGATCTAGAAATCTGTGGTTTAAGCTTCCCAAGTGGTTCTGTTGGGCATTCAAGTTTGCAAACCACTGTGCTGGAGTGTATAACATTCTTGCTAAATAATGAATAAAATTTGTTGTCGTTAATAGGCTGAGATTTCAGTAAGTCCACAGGTATTTAGTGAATACCTACAAAGAAGCACTGAGGCTGGAGGGAACTTGTTCATGCACAAGCAGATTCCCTCTTCCAAAATCTTCTTACATTAAATCACTAGCATGCAGGAGGACCTCTATATAAAGACTGTCCTTGTTTCAGGTTTAGTTATTAATTGGCTTCTCAATGGAGTTTATTGCTTAGCATCCTCAAACAACTCTTGTTTTATTGCGATATAAGAAACTCTCATCCACCACAGTGCTTTTCCTGTTCATTACGTGCACAGAAGAACTGCTGAATGGGATAATGTATTAGCTTAAAGGCAGCCCACTATGCTTCATCCATTTGTGATGAAAAATGATTGTGTTGCCTTTTGAGAAATGTCAAATGATTATGTAACATTTTATGGTGCTGAATTATTTTGGATGTGACATTCTTGTTAAGAAAAAGAAGTGGTGCTTCAAGAAATTGTTTCAGAATCCAACTAATTTTTTTCATTGCCTATTTTGCTTGTGTAAATTAAAAATAAAACCACACTGTGGAGATCTGCTATTCCTGCTGTTAATTTCAGCAGCCCAAATATTTAAATATTTACATTAAGAAGGGAAATTTTTAACTTAAAAAGAAGCTTGTCTTTTTCATATTTTAAATTTCCACTGTTACCTTTTCTCCCTTATTGTTTATTTTTAGGATGGTTTTATTCTACTTTATAAAATATGTACTTGTTTTCCAAACATGTCTATCCCCTTCAACTTAGTTCTACATACAGCAAGATATTTTTTTCTTCTCTGAAAATGAACAACACTTTTCTCTATCCTCACATAAAATGTAAACAAGGATTTAAAAGAAATGAAACATATATATTTTTCATACAAATGTGAAATAGAAAGTCAATATATGCATGTTGCATTTGAGTAGATTTTTATCTTTTTTAGAAGGAGAGAAAAGCTAGCAAGAGATCTCTGTTAGCTACCGTAACCTTGAACAGACCCTACAGCCCTACCACCAACAAAAAATTAAAAATAAACAGGACAAACCTACCAAACACAAGATGGCTTTTGGTACTTTGAAGATAGGATTTCTGTGAGAGCTTTCAACATGGTAAGAGTATCAAAGGCCTAGTACACTGGCATTGGCCATTCATGTCAATATTGATGATTATAGTATTTTATAATGTCAAGCATAGGAGTAACAAAAACCACAGAAGATTTTCTCTTCGTCAGTGTTAACAAATGATATTCTTGTTCTTGTGCATGACTAATGCCTTTTTAAAACTTAGTAATTTACACGGTAATTTAAGCCCATAATACACTGTTCCATTATGATTGGGCGATAAAGAAATGGCATTTTCTATTGTAACAAATGGGCTAAACACTTCAAAGGGCACTTAATGGAATATTTAGAATTAGCACTTGACGCATGCTGAGGTTAAACACTTTTAATCAAAGTTTTTAAGATGGAGATGATGAGTGAACGAAACAAACAAATTAACATAAGTGGTAATAATGAGCTCAATAAAAATTAAAAAATATTGACATTGTACAAACCATTTAGTAAAATGGCCTGGCAAATAAAAACCTTGCAAAGGCTGCTGACTTTTACTTTCCACGTTGCTGCACCAGGTCACTTTTCTAAACTGGTATAAGTTCTCTCACCATCAGCCCTTATTTCTGTCTTGGAAGGTACAGAGGATGCCCTTATCTGCCAGTGGATTTGTTGAGGTGGCAAAGGCAAGTTGATAAGAAATTTATATTTAGGCTCGGCGCCTGTGGCTCAAATGGCTAAGGTGCCAGCCACATACACCTAAGGTGGCGGATTCGAATCCAGCCTGGGCTGTCAAACAACAATGACGCTACAACCAAAAAAATAGCTGGGAATTGTGGTGGATGCCTGTGGTCCCAGCTACACTTGAGCCCCAGGAGTTAGAGATTGCTGTGAGTGATGCCACGGCACTCTACCCAGGGGGACAACTTGAGGCTCTGTCTCAAAAAGAAAAAAAAAAAAGAAAAAAAGAAAGAAATTTATATTTATATTTTCTTGTGTTCTTAGGCTTTGAGTTGCCCTCCCATCCATTCTCAGTAGATATTTATTTTGTGTGAAGCAACATACTTTATAATGCAAAGCCCCCTCTCTTACACTGGTAGAAAAGACAAATGTATGATTGATGATGCCTTGAACTTTCCAAGGCTTTGAAATGAGAGCTAGGGATGCAAATTGTTTTATCAGAAATGAAAATGTCCTTTTGCATGACAGTAGTTTGTCCCAGTTGTATTTGTGCTCTGTATAATTTGCAAATTGTTTGAAATTTGGCCCTTCATGTCCGTTTAGCCTCAAAATGTCTGAGGATAACAAGGGTGTGGGAGTGGTCATTTATATCCTCTTAAATCTGATTTTAGATAAATTCTAACTATGTAAGGCATTCTTTGAACAGAATGATTTGATAAAGAAGAATCACTTATAACTACAATGACACACAAAATAGTCTTCTAAAAATTTAAGATCTGACTTACAATGATTGATAATTTCAATGTTCACCTCACCTTTAAAAATATTAATTTACTGATTATTACCTATGCTCCATGTCATGCACAATGATTAGGTAACTGTTTTTGCAAAGATATTAGTATCAATAGTAAGTAGCAATTCAATAGTAAAATTTTTTTTAAAAATTTAAAAAGGAAGAAATAAAAATTATAAAACATAGGGAGAAAAATTAAACACAATATATAGACTATGTAGACCTCAAAAATTGAACACAATATATAGACAATATATAGACCTCACAATGGAGATATATTTATTGAATTTGGCACTGAATTTCTCAACAGCTTAAGGAAAATATAGAAAGGGCCAGTTAAAAAGAAGAAAACATCTTTTTCTAAGAAAAAGCAAAGCTTTCTTTAGTAATTAAAAACCAAAAGATATTTTTCAGGTGTGACTTCACACAGACGGTTTTTGGTGATAGACTTATAACTGACTCTGTTTAATAGCAGACTTGGCAAGTGGGGTCATTTCTTACAGAATCCATCAACAAAAACCAATAATAAAACATTCAAAGTCAACTCACTGGTATATTTTGAAGATAAAACTGATGATACTTTTAGCAAGAATGTCTTTCCAAATATCTTTTCCTGACCCCACTTCTTTCAGTTGTATTTTTGATGAATTAGAGACAGTTGTTTTTTATTATCGTTATTATTATTATCATCTAACCAGTTTGAGATACAGGAGTCCTCCACTGATGATTGGGGATGAAATTTTTTTTAAAAAGTAACTCAAATCAACAACGTATCAGTATTAATCCCACACGGACATTTAAAGTTTGTCTAAGACTGTTGCACAATAAGCAATAGATGCAAAATGCATGGTGGGTCAGATTAAACAGCACTCCTGAACTCTCACAACAACTTTAATGTTAGCTGCTTGTTTTGTATCCTCCTTATTAAATTGGGAACTCTTTATACTTGGGACTACTTTCCTTCATAGGATAGTATCTAGTACCTATTACATGTTTGGTACAGGAAAATAGGTAATATAAAAAATTTATTATAGTTCTTCTATTAACACATTCCATGGGACATTTTTCTATTTCTGCATCTTAAAAGGATTTTGGGGGGAGGGGTCTCTCTTAGTCACCCAGACTGGAGGGCAGTGGCATCAACGTAGCTTACTACAACTTTAAACTCCTGGGCTCAACCTGTCCTACTGCCTGAGCTTCCTAAGTAGTTGGGACTGAAGGCTCCTACCACCACACCTGACTTATTTATTTATTTATTTATTGTGGAGACAGGGTCTAGCTATGCTTTCCAGGCTGGTTTGAAACTCCTGGCCTCAATCCTGGCCTTTCAAATTACAGGTCTGAGCCACTGTGCCCAGCCCCAAATGACATACTTTTAAGGTGATATTTTTAAAAACATTTTGAAAAATTGATTTATTTATACTGCTTATGCTCTTCACAGAAGTGTAAGTACAGATAGAAGGCACTCAATATATATTGCTGGCCAATATTTACATAGATTCTGGTTTGAGCAAAAATGTCACCAATAGTGTATGTGGAATAGGTCTGTTGCCAATATACCTGGACAAGGAAAATATCAGAATTCTTAGAAAAGGAGTCTTAAAAGTTTGTTTAAGATTATATCATACAGTATGTAAAATGTGTAGTGGAGATTTTGAAACATCTGTATATATTTTTCTAAAATTCATGTGTATCTCTTATGGATCCTACTATATTAATACCACTTATAATGCAGGCCAAGGCCTTGGCAAAAATTTTCTTGTTTCAATTTTTTTTCTAAGGTATTAACTCCATAATCCTTCCTTCAGCAATTCTCTGGTACAGCAAATTCACAAGGAAAAATAATAGAAATTTAAAAAGCCTTAGGACCAACTATTTTTATTTTCTTGTTAAATTACTGTGCTTTTAGGAAGGAAGTTTCTACTGAAATGGGAAAGTGGTGTAAGGGATCCATGTCTATACCCAGTGTTTATGGGACACAGGAGGACATAAATTTTAGCCTCAGTTTTTCACTTACTGAAAGCAGATAAATGTATATTTCTTTAAGGATGGCCTGAACTCACATTGTGGAAACTATTACTGTTCTTGTCATTATTCACACTTTCCTTAATTGTATCAGGTGTGAAAAAAAGATCAGAAATAGTCTTTCTTTTAATTTAGATGTGGGCCACTATAAACAGCCCACCATTCAAAATCCATTTTCTTAATGTTATACATTTGATGACTTTGCATGAATATATGCTATATTCCTCTCTACTTCGCTGGATCTCCAGAGCTAAGACTTGGCTTGTACCTGCAGTTAGGAGCCTTGGTATTGTCAGGCCTGAGTAAGGCAGAATGGAGAACTTACTTCTGGTGCTTATAAATCTCCCCAGGGTACCCGGCAGATTAGTCCTGCCCAGCATGTTGATATATATGGTGTTTTAAGACCTGCAAAGACGGCCTCATTTCTATACCTTTAGCATTTAGGTCATAGATTAGGGGTTTGCAAACCATGAGCCATAAATATTCCAATGATTCGTTTATTGTGGTTATGCCTTGCTTAGAATTTAAAAATTTATCTGTGTTCTATAATACCCCTAGGTCCTACTGGTCCTAATTTTCACATGTAGCCCATTACGCTCATTTATAATAACAACTTGTCCCCTGAAGATATGTGAGTTTTTCATCCCTCTAACAACTCTTGTTGTCTATTGAGTAATGTTAGATCTCTCTGTTCAAATCAGAAATGTTAATTTCCTAATAGCTATCTAATGAATGGATCAGTTCTCTTAGGTAACATATCTTTTAGCAAGAAACACCAGTGTCATAATTCAGAGATACTAATTAGATTATTGACTCTGAACAAACATTGTCGGCTTGACAGAGCATCGTATTGAGAAGATTTCTGATACCAAGCCCAAGTTTGGAGCAAAAGACTGCAGTCATTGCTGGCGACAGGCTATGAGAGCTTAGAGTTTTTCAAACTTCTGCAGACCCAATAGATGAGGATTTACCACATTATATCTTGTAACAGGAATAGATTATGTGCTATGCACGTTGCTCCACCATCCTCCAACTAGATTGTAATCCTTCTAGGTGGACTTGTGGCTTAAATATTTCTGCATCCTCATGCACTTATCTCAGAGGTTTACGTGTGGAAGCCTACCTCTTTAATTGGAAAGAAGTTAAATCTGTTCTAAAGAGATTTTTCTTAGCCTTTCTCTTCTGTTGAAACCCTATACCCCGAAAGATACAGAAATTTAAAATTAAAGCAAGATCAAACAAAAACAGGTTTTTAAAAAAAGACCCAAGTAATAGCTATCACATGTGAATACTGCATATTTTATTGAGGCTACAGCTCTCTTACAGATACCCTGTAGTTGTTAGTGCATAGGAGCTGTGAGTTATTAAATGTTTACATAGGCACCATACTAAGCCTAATACAGGAGATGTTATGCATAGCTGCTGTTGCTAAGGAACCACAGATCGTACCTGTCCTCTGAAATATTTTCTGATTAAAACTGCATAATGATATATTTTGCATTCTCTAAGACAAGGTGGACAGTACATGACCTGAGAACAATTAAATCACCTGAAGTACAGAAAGAACCTCTAAACTTGCTGTCATTAATAAAGTACTTGAGCCCACTAAAACTTATCTGAGGCCAATGGCTGAGCCATTCTAAAGATAGGATTTTACAGTCCCCATAGTAACTGACTCCCTCAGTTTCACTGGGAAGTTCTTCTTATAACCAGTGTTGGCTTGCAAGCCAGCGGGGTGGTAGGTTTTGTCCTTGCCCCTTATATACATTGTCACATTCAATCTTGTCAAGAAATCCTTGAGGTTCAGATTGTTATGTACATTTTACAGGTAAGAAAAATGAGGTAATTGTATCAATGTCATGCAGCTGTTCAATGGTAGATAGGAGCTTCAGACTCAGGCCTCTGTGATCCCAGTGCTTATGCTTTTAGGGAGGGGTGGTAATTCATGGTATGCAAAAATGGTGTTTATTTAAGCATGACATAGATATTATTGGCATACAATAGACTTATTCTAGAATTTTAGCTTTCTTGTTCCTTTATTCCTTAGGTGTGGTTTTACTTGTCTATAGATGTGTACTCTTGAGGTGGCGTCCTTCTCTGCTCTTTCTCCCGTTACTTCATGAGAGTAAAGTACATCTGCCTGTGGTTGTGTCCAGGGAAAGCCCACAATCCTGTGTTCTTAGATTTGCTCTTGGAAGGACACAAGATTCTTTTCTCTCTGACTATAGAAATGGGACCAGAGAACGGTGCTCACAATTATCTTATTTATTGGATTGTACATTTCTATGTTGGGTGTAGCTAAAGATAAGATGAAGAGAAATGATCTCTGACATTCAGAGAAGGTTGCATGATGCAATCTCAGCACGACTAGAGGAAACTTAGGTGTCAGAAACCCAATGTAGACAAGGACCTCCATCACAGCTTCCCCCATCCACATTCTTCTCATTTGGAGTTGTTGGTTTTCAGAGCCATTGGTGAACATCGAAGTGTGGGTCCTGAGTATGGTGCTCAAGAACTGCCAGGAGCCAAAAGTGGGTACCCGCAGGATGGATTAGTCCTGCTCCAACCAGAGGATCTTCATCCAAATTGGATGTCCTTTGAGAAAGGATATAACCCGGAAAGAAATTTGAACACCACCCCAGTGTCGTCTAGATTCCTCATTTGCTGCTGCCCCCTCCTTCCTTACCCTTCTTTCTATCCTTTCACCATCAAACTCCTGCAAGTATAAATTTTTAAAGAATTTATTCCAATTTGTCTACTGAATTTGATGATGATAAAAAAATTTTAATTGAAGTTATATTTTCTAATTATTGGATCTTATAACAATAACATTGAATTACTGACAATGTGGAAAGTGAACGTTGATATACAGGTAATTAGGGAGGCTCTCTGAATCTATCAAATGAGTTAACTGTCTAAGAATATAGATTTTGTGGTTACTTATTTAAACTAAAGCATATTCTTAATTACCGACCACCTGGGCAAGATAGTTAAAAATTCAATGACTAACTAAAAAGAAAAAAAATACTTAGAGTAATTTCAGTAGCTTTGGTATGGGGTTTTTTTCAAAGTCATATGTCAGAACTTTTAGATTTATTAAAATTGAAAGACATCAAGAAATAAAATTGATGTGTTTCTACACATATTAATAAGGTCATTTTTCCATGTTAAATTCTTCTAGGAAAAATTGCCTTAATAAACCTAGTAAACAAGGTAACCTCTGGCAATTTGATCAAGTGAAAGCTCTCTGAGACTCTTTGCTCATGTGGACAGTAAGAATAGGCTTGAGTCTAAGTGGACTGTAGAACACAGGCATGAGATAAGAGAAGTAAATATTACACATGGGACAGTCAATTATTACATATTTGCAGAGCTCATTGTGGCAGTTAATGTATAGGTACCACAGTGAATGTACAGAAACCACAGTTCTAATAGTTTCTCCAGTGTTTTCAGAATCTTTTTCTAGCCCAAGGCTAAGTAGTTGTTTTAAGAGGGAAAAGTACTGCCTTCTGTGGCACACCTGTTGCTTATGGGCAAGAACAGGAAGTAGATTGTCTGCTCCGATAGCAGATACAGCTGGGTTAGTTCCTGGTACATAAATTATCAAATGCTCAAATGCTTATCAAAGCATTATATGATACAATTGAGTTAGTTCCTGCCACACAAATTATAAAATGCTTATCAAATAAGTTTTGAAAAGTATTTGGGCAAAAATTCTCAATGAGAAACTAGTAACCTTATGTATTTATTTATTTTTCTAGCTTTCTTGAAGAATAATTGACAAATAAACATATCGAAGGCGTGCAGGATGATGTGTTGTACACATTGTGAAATGATCATCACACTCAAGATAATTAACATATCTGTTGTCTCACATAGTTACCTTTTTGTACATGTGGTGAGAGCATTTGAGATTTACTCTCATAGTAAATTTCAGCACACATGCGTAGAGTGTTGTTAACCGCAGTACCATGCTGTGTATTAGATACAAACCTATTCCTCCTGCATAATTGAAACTTTCTATGTTTTGACCAAGGTCATCTCCTTTACCCCAACTGCTAACCCGTGGAAACCACTATTCTAGTTTTCTGCTTCTATGAATTTGTCTTTTTTAGATACGAATTACTTTGAGTCTGTAGGAGGTTTTGAGTAGTGTGGACATTTTAACAATATTAACTCCTTAAATCCATAAAAATACAATTATCATTCCATTTATCTTTATCTGCTTTAATTTCATTCATCAATGTTTTATAATTTTTAGTATATAAACATTTCATTTCTTTGGTTAAATTCATTCCCAAGTATATTGTTTGCTGTTATGAGATTGTTTTCTTAATTACATTTATGGGTAGTTTGTTATTAGTCTATGTAAAGAAATGAAATTGATTTTTGTATGTTGATTTTTTTAATTCAGAAATTTGCTGAATTTATTAATTTTTTATTAAATCATAACTGTGTATATTAATGCATGTATGGGGTACAGTGTGCTGATTTTATATACAATTTGGAATGCTTACATCAAACTGGTTAACATAGCCTTCACCTCACTTAATTGTTGTGTTAAAACATTTATACTTTACTTTTAATGGATTTGACATGTACCCTTGCAATATGCACTATATTATTAATGGAATTGTTTGGTGGGGTTTTTAAGATGTTCTTTACATAAGACTGTGTCATCTATAAAGAGAGATGATTTAGCTTCTTCCTTTTTGATTTGAATGCCTTTTATTTCTTTTTCTTGCCTAGTATCTCTGGCTAAGACTTTCAATATTATGCTGAAAAGAAGTAGTGACAGTGAGCATTTCTGTTGTTGTTGTTTCTTTCTTTCTTTCTTTTTTTTTTTTTTTTTTTTTGGAGACAAGAGTTTCACTTTGTTGCCCTGGGTAGATCATGGCTCACAGCAACCTTTAACTCTTGGGCTTAGGAGAATCTGTTTCCTCAGCGCCCAAGTAGCTGGGACTATAGGCACCTGCCACAACACCTGGCCATATTTTGTTGCAATTTAGCAGGGGCCGGGTTCGAACCTGCCACCCTTAGTATATGAGGGTGAGCCACAGGCACCCTACTCACTGAGCCACAGGTGCCGCCCCTCTGTTGTGGTTTCTAATTTTAGAAAAAAAGCTTTCAGCATTTTACCATTGAGTATAATTTTAGGTGTGGATTTGTTATACATGGCTTTTGTTATGTTGGGGTTATTGACTTTCTATACCTAATTTGTTGACAGTTCTTATCATGAATAATGTTGAATTCTGCCACATACTTTTTAGGCATTATTGAAATGATTGTATGATTGTTTTACCCTTCACTTTGTTAATGTGGTGTATTGTGTTTTTTTATTTATGTATTTTGACCCATCGCTGTATTTCAGAGATGACTCTCCCTAGTCTGTGATGTATGATCTCAGTGTGCTGCTCCATTCAGTTTGCCAGTATTTTGTTAAGAATTTCTGCGCCTATGTTCATCGGAGGTATAGGCTTATAATTTTGTTTATTTGTAGTGTCCTTGTCTGGCATTAGTATCAAGATAGTGCCAACCTTATAAAATGAGTTTGGAAATGTTTCCTTTTATTACTTTGGAAGAGTTTATAGGGATTTGAGTTAATTCTCTTCCAAATGTTTAATGGAATTCATCAGCGAAGCCATTAATTCTTGAGTTTTCTTTGATGAAAGACTTTTGGTTGCTGTTTCAACCTCCTTCCTTTGTTTCCTCTGTTCAAAGTTTCTATATGTTCATGACTTAATCATGGCTGATGTATCTGTCTAGGAATGTATTACTTTCTTCCAAGTTCTCCAAGTTGGTAGATAATTACATATAAAAACCTCCTATGATCCTTTGTCGTTCTGTGATAGCAGCAGTAATATCTCCTCTTTCATTTCTCATTTTATTTAAAAATAAAATGGACTTTATTAGACTTTGGACTAAAAATATCAACTTCTTTTTTCTAGAAAAGTTAATCTAGGTAACTGCTTTTTTAGCTGCTTTTAAGTTGGCAATACAACATTAACAATAGTACCATGCTGTACATTAGATCTAAATTACATTAAATTTAGTTTTGTGAAGGGTACAAGTGAATCTTTCTAAAAGTGGAGTATGAATGTCTTGACTCAATAACTAAGAAGATGACATGAAGGCTACGTTAACCAGTTTGATGAGAGTATTTCAAAATGTATATGAAAACACCACACTGTACCCTGTGATTGCATTAATGTACACAGCTATGATTTAATAAAAAATCTTTAAAAAAAATTTAGTTTTGTGGATTTTGTTTATCTTTCTCGAAAACAAACTCCTAGTTGCATTGATCTTTTTTATTGTCTTTATGGTCTCTATTTCATGTATTTCTGTTCTAATAACTTTTGTTTCATTTCTTATATTATTATTAGGCTTACTTTGTCCATTTTCTAGTTCCTTGGGATGTAAATTTACAGTGTTTATTAGAGATTTTCTTTTTCTTAATAGAGACATTCATCACTATAAAATTCCCCCTTTGAACTAGTTTTCTGACATCTCATACATTTTGGCACATTATAATTCCATTCTCATTTCCCTCAAGATTTAAAAAATTTTTATTTTGTGATTTCTTCTCGATCTGTTGACTGTTCAGGAGTATGTTGCTAATTTCCACATATTTCTGAATTTTTCCATTTTCTTTCTGGTTATTGATTTCTAATTTCATACCATTCTGGTCAGGGAAGAAAGCTGATATGATTTCACTCTTTTTTTAATGTGTGAAGATTTATTTTATGACCTAATACATATACAATATATCTTGGAGAATGTTCCATGTGATCAAGAAGAATGTGTCTGTCCCCTGGTGTGACTGGATGAAATTTTCCCTGTTTGTCGGTTAGAGCCATTTGGCCTATAGAGTAGTTCAAGTCTAATTTTTCCGTATTGATTTTTTGTTGTTGTTGTTTGTATGATCTGTCCACTATTGAAAGTATGGTATTGAAGTTTTCTCCTACCATTGTATTGGTATTTCTTTCTTTGCTTCTGTTATTATTTGCCTTATATATTTAGATGCTCCAAAGTTATGTTCATATATATTTTACGTTGTTATAGCCCCTTGATGAATTACCCCCTTTATCGTTATATAATGACCTTCTTTGTCTTAGAGTTTTAGACTTAACGTATATTTTACCTAAGTATAGCTACCTGACCTCTTTTGGTTACTATTTGCATAGAGCATGCTTTTCTGTCTCTTTACTTTTGACCTGTTTTAAAAGGCAGCGAATAGTTGAGTCTTTTTTTTTTTTTTCAGTTCATATAGCCATTCTAGGTCTTTGATTGGAAAGTTTCATTTATTTACATTTAAAGCAATTTTTTCTTTCTTTTTTATTTTTTTAAGGTTAATTGAGGGTACAAAGAATTGGGTTACACTGTTTGCATTTCCTAGATAAAGTCCCTTTCAGAATTGTGTCCTGCCTATGAAGGCATGTGAGGACCAGCCTGAAGCCTAAATCCACGGATGCTGGCCTGGTGCCTAGGACCACAGGAACAAGCTGAGCACAGGGGTGGGCCTGGGTCCTGGAACCATAGGGGCCACCTGAGAGCTTGGGTCCATGGGGCCAACCTGTAGCCTGAGGCCACAAGACCTGGGTTGGCACTAAGGTGGGGCTGGAGCATAAGTCTGAGAGGAAGACCTGGTTCTTGGATCTGTGGGCCGTGGCCTGATATCTAAGTCCATGGATGCATTGAGACAGGCATGGCCTCTGGTCCACAAGGCCTACTTGATGTGAGGGCTCACTGGGGAGGGCTTGGTGCTGGGACACACTGTGAAGTCCTTGCTCACTTCATTGTCCTTCTTCTAGGAAGAGGGTATCTCTCTTCATGTTGTGCTATGTGAGTTTGGGGGGATATTCATGCAGGGAATATGAAGCTGTCCTTCCTATCCTCTTCTATGAATGTTTTCTTATTTCTTTGCTTCACTTAAGTGCTGTAATACCTCATTTGGGTTCCTTAGAATTTGTGAAGATATTTTCATGGATACCTTCAGAAAGACCTATATGATTGTTAGAATTGTTTGGTTTGTTTGTTTGTTTGCTTGCTTGCTTTTGGTGGGAGGAGAAGCATTCCTATCGTGACATCTTGCTAAAGCCATGCTCCTTCTTCTTTCTTTCTTGATTTTTATTAATAAATCATGCAGCTTGAATGTTGACCACATGGATAATTCCCAGAATTAACCCAGGTCATGTCTGATACATTTAATTACACTTATGTTGGACAGTAGCTTATACAGGGAGTCCATAAAGTTCATGTGCAATTTAAAATAGCTTAATAGTTTAATATTTTAAATTGCACAAGAATTTTATGGCATCCTGTATTTAGAATGTTTTCTTAAATTGAAAACATAATTCAAAAATACTTTATTTTAAATACACTTAAACCTTTCAAAGACATTACACCAACATTTATTCAAACACAATCTACACTATCATGTGGATTTTTACATTCGTTTTGGTTTTTAACATAAGCACAAGCTCTAAAAGCTACATTTCCCCATTCAATTTCTGGTTTTGTGACTTATTCATTGTGTGATCAAGGACAAATGACTTACCTCTGTGCCTGTTTTCTTGTTTATAGAATGAGGGTAATAGCGCCTACATAACGGAGTTGTAGTAAGGAGGAGTTGGTGTTTGTCCAGCTCATAAAATCATGTAAAAAAGAGACCAATAAGAGCGGTATAGTCGCAGCATGGTGCCCATTCTCAGGAGATTCTAAGTAACATTTGTCGAGGCTCTTTCTCAAGAAAGTTGCCCCCAAGAAACCCAAAGCAACCCAAAACAGCAAGCCAGCAAAAGCAACAAAACAAAAATCTACCCTATCCACACATATACATACACACAAAAAATCCACATGCACCCTGAATAAAGAATAGAAATGGTAACCAGAAGAAAATAAAATCTAAAGCACAGAAAGCCTTCCTTTGTAATTCATTTACTTCAGGATTTAAAGCAAGTTAGATTTAAGTGACTGCAAAAAAAAAAAAAAATCCAATTAAGTAAGTCAGGGCATCTAAAAAAATAGCAAATCGCTATAAATCTGTAAAGTCAGTGAAATGTTGTAAAACTTCTCATGTAGAATTAGTGGTCAGAATAATAAAACACCCACGTACTGTGAGCGAGCTAAAATGATAGAAGAGAGAGAAGTGAATAGAAAAGTAGAGCTTTATTATATGGTTATACTTAAAACTATCTTGAGAACAGACATTGCCAACTGGGATATTTATCTCTAACTAAATGTGATTCACAAAAGTCAGAAAAGCTGATGTCTCTTGATTTACCCTCTTTCATGATAAGCTAATACTTTCTTTCAAAAGTGAACTATATGTATATATAACAACCTTTTAAGTAGATTTAAGAATTATGAAATAATACCGGCTTGTCTTTGAATAGTAGGGGCCATCTTTACTGGGCCCATGACAGATAGCTCTTACTGGTAGATTGAGAGTTCCGGTTGTCAGAAGATTAAGAAATTATGGCTCTCTCCAAACTTTACCACCTCTCTCCTTCTCTCATTGCCTGTCTCCGCACTCCATGGGCTGGATGTAATTGCTGTGGAGATTAGACAGTAAGTAAAATTAATAATGCGCCTACTTGTCCAGACTTAATTCTATCCTAAATATTAAATGCTTCTGAAACAGTACTGTGGGTAACATGGAATAATTTTGTCAATGATGCCTTTATTCTTATATATGTGATGAAATTACCCCAAACAATACTGTATCCAAAGTAGCACTATTTTGCAAGACCTTTGACAAAGCAGAGAACTCTAACATTTATTTCATGTCTTACTGCATTTGGCCTTTACTGGAATCCTGAGGGTAAATCTTGCTATACAGTGTATTTGTGGATGAGGACAAATTTCCCCAAATTTGCCAAGTTTACAAGCAGTGGGTCTTAAATCTGGAGTTCTCTGGCTTAAGCTCTTTCCACTTCTTGAAAATTAGGAAGATTAGTAAACTAAAAATTTAACATAAAACCACCTAAGAAGTTAATTTTCCAGTCCTCATGTTCATGTTAGCAGCTAGTGTTGGCGTCTGTATTATTATTTCTATGCCTAACATTAGAGAGGTTAAAAGAAGAAACACCAGCTGGTAGGCAGTCTGCCAGGTCAGCCCTGTAGCCCTGCCACTCACTGGCTCTAGGACGGTTGGAAAATTATTTAAACTTTCAGAGACTCCATCTTCTATAAAATGAGCCCAGAGGATAGTCAGGGGAATTAAATAAAATAATGTAGCAGGCAATCACTAAAATACCTAGTGTGACCTTAAAAAATCATTGCTGATTTTGAAACAATAGCACTGAGTAACATCAGTTTTTTTTTTTTTTTAAATCTTTCATTTACTGGAGATGTCCACCATTCTTCTAGTGATGGTATGTATTTCACAAAATCCAAAGAATAGATTATAGAAAACAATGTGAATCCAGATTATTAAGGAGTTTTCCTTAAATAAAAATCACAGGAATTTCTCACAACTTGTTTTATTCAAAGAATATTGACATTTGTTTCATACAGGCATGCCAGTTATTAGCGCTTTGAACTGCAACTAGAATGAACTCAATACTTTTAGAAAGGAGAAACCCTGAAGTGAGGAATTATTGGTCAATAAAGCATGCATTTATTTATATTTCAAATCAAAACATTCAGAAATATTGTCTTTAATGTGAGTTTCTTTGTTCAAAGCTGGGATAGAAAAGTATGGAAACTGTGCTGAGTTTTCATGGCAACAACCCTTTTTATTCTTTATTTTAGAGATGTCGTCTTTAGAAGATACTGCTAAAAGGAGTGGCAAAATAAACTTAAGAAAGAATAGTGATTCAGTCAAGTCTCACATTGTCTTTCCTTCAGAGAGCGTTTGCTGAGGCATCAGACTGGCAAATATATCTCTGTCAACATCTGCTCTCATTTTCCGAATTGACAGCATTCGGAGGCAAAAATTGGGATTAAATGTTATTCTTAAACCTTGGATCAAGCTATAAAACCACTTTCCGTCTGCTACAGAAAAGGCTCCCTAAAAACATCTCAAAACATTGTTGGCCTGAGCCAAACACGTCCTACAAAGGATGTAGTTTTGTTTTCCAATTTTCCAAATTTGCCAATATTTGCCAAGTTTATCAAAAGTTGAAGGAAATGGAATTTTTTTTTTTCTACAAATGGACTGTTTCAGGCAGATCCAGGCAGGGGAGAGTCACTAATGAGCATCAGGGATAAGGAATTTATATAGAAATTAGATCTTACATCATTGTGTAAGGAACCATAACAACGAAACTTGGAAATAATAGTTGGGTCATTAGAGATTTAATCTAAGAATCCTAGCACTTCCATTTGTCAGGTGGACCTGCCAAGGAAAGCTTGTGTAGAAATCTACAAGAAACTTACTTCTCATATGTGGTTCACTTCCTGGCTCCACAGCGAAGCAGTTGGTGGTGGCCCCACCCACTGTTGGGTAGCAGGAAGATACTGGATACATAGCAGAGAATAGTTAGGGCAAACTAGGTGGGTCCCTCTGCACTGGTCCTTCATAGCATCTGACTATGTGACACCCCTCAGAGACTGATGACTACTTAACTGCTCTCCTTTCACATCCCAGATTGCCTCTTTTGGCCAACAGATTCCAACAAAAATACAAGGAAGGAGGTTTGCAGACCCAAAATTCCAGCTTAACCTCTCGTACAGTAGAAACCACTACACACTTCATAGTACATGCCTGTTTTGTTGATGGCCTTGGGGTGGGTCTGACACTTTCTTTTCTAAGTGTATAACGTAACAGAAACATAGAATCACTGCTTTTCTCACCACTTGGATGTTTTCTCTTCTTTGTTCAATATCTCTAGTAGCTCTCTGTTTTTTATTTCTTCTCATTGTTAAAGCCAAAGTCCTTACAATGATCTAAGATGTTTTGAATATCAAACTCTTCATTCTGTCTTTGATCTTTAATTGCAGCTTTCTTTTTCTCCCTCCCTCAGCTCCAGCCACATGGCCCCCCTCATTTTTCCTTGAAAATGTCAGACATGCTCTTCCTTAGTGCCTGTGGACCTACGTTCCTGGAATACCTTCCTGCAAAAATAGGCACAAGACTAATTTCATCACCTTTTTTTGGTCTTTCTTCAAATGTCAGAAAAGCCTTTCATGACTATTTTATTTAAAACTATGTCCTGATACTCCCTTTTCCCTTCCTAATTTATTTTTCCCTTGACCCTCTTATTATCTGTGTGTATATATACGTGTGTTTGTGTGGGTGTGTATGTACGTACGTAAGTGTTTGTGTGTATCTTTTCTCTCACACTAGGATGTAGAGGATGTAAGCTCAGTAAGGGCAGAAAGTTTTGACTGCTTCATTGACTGCGATGCCTGGCCCATGATTAGTGGGCAAGCCCGTGGTAATCCCACAAATATTTATTAAATATATTCAATGAAATAGTATCATAAATTATTTGGTCAAAGACTGTGCATGGATTTTGTGTTACAAGTTCAAGGTCTAATTTTAAATGCCATTTAAAACCTAATTCCAGTCAGTTTTTCATTCCAGTTTTCATTTCATTGATCCTGAGAGCAGCAATACGAGGAATATTTGTTGAATTTATCAAGTTATGTAATTTTTACCATTCAAGGTATTGAAACAGTCAGTCGTAAAAAGGAAATATTCTCAGCCATATTAAGATATTTGTTCTTTTGAACCCAGCATTGGTTACTTTTCTTTTCTTTTCTTTCTTTCTTTTTTTTTTGGCTAGGGTTGGGTTTAAACCCACCACCTCTGGTATATGGGGCTGGCGCCCTACTCCTACTCCTTTGAGCCATAGGTGCTGCCTGGCATTGGTTACTTTTCTAAATAATCCTACTGCAATCTTAAGGCCTGAGTTTAGACACTGAAACAGTAAGTATAGTCACATCCACATATCTACATTTCTTACATTTCACTGTGTAGACACTAATCTTTAAGGACCCCTTGTTCAAAAAGTACTTTAGAAAAATAGAAACAATGAAATCCTATGACACTTTTACTTACTTATGATACCACTGTCTTCCCTTCTATGAATACTTCCATTTCTTCCCTCATTTTCATTCTAATTTTTATCTTCTAAATTTATTCCACCAACTTTACTTGGTCCTATTTTCATAGGTCATCAGAATATGCATAAATTGTGTTGAGCACTAATAAGCATAGGAATTTAATAAACATGGTAATTAATGTTAATAAACGAACAAAATTCACATCAACGCCAGCATCTTTAGCTTTGGGATTTTGTGATGTAGGCTATTCTCACTGGGCTTAGGTGATATCACAGAGTGATTTTGACTTTTATTTTTCTGATGATTAGGGATTATGAGTACTTTTTCATGTGTTTGTTGGCCATTTATCTGTCGTCTTCAGAGAAAGTTCTGTCAAGTCTCTTGCCCATTTATAAATGGGTTTCTTTGCTCTTTTCTTGGTGATTAATTTGAGTTCTCTGTAGATTCTAGTTATCAGCCCTTGTCAGATTCATAGCATGCAAATATCTTTTCCAATTTTGAAGGCTGTTTGCCTTCGTTGATCTTTGATAAGCCTTACAAAAGCATACACTGGAGAAAAGAATCCCTATTTAATAAATGGTGCTGGGAGAACTGGTTAGCCACATGTAGAAAACTAAAATTGGACCTGCACCTCTCACCACTGACAAAAATGGACTCTTGCTGGATAAAAGATTTAAATTTAAGACACAAAACTTTAAAAATTCTTGACAAATTGGCCTGGGAAAAGATTTTATGAAGACCTCCTCAGCAATTGTAGAAATGCCAAAAATAAATAAATGGAACGTGATCAAGCTAAACATTTTCTGCACAGCTACAGATACAACAACTGAAGATGATGTTTCTATCATGAGTCTGTGGATTACTACTAACTATTGTTAGCTCCTGGAGAAGGGAATTACTTTTCTGGAAACAAGGAAGGGAGACAGGGAGAATTAGCTTTGCTGTTTCTTCACAAATGAATTTGCAAGCAATCATTTAACTTTGTTTTTTCTGCCTCCTTTGATATAGTTGCACCACTAGCATTCTTGATATGCCAACTCAATAGTGCATCAGAAGGTTTTTATTTAAACTCACAATTGCAACAGAATGAAGGAGAAAAATGAACAGGTATCTTGAGGAAATCAAGATGATTGAGAGGGGAAACTAAAAGAGAATTTACAAGAGTATCTGAGCATGTGTGAGAAAGAGATTATTTAGAGCAAAATTAAGGAACATAGTGACATGAATTAAGCAAAATTTCTCTGAGAAGAAAGAGATCATGAGACAGCATGGTTGGCTCAGATGGTGTCTACCACCAGGTTGCCTTATCAAGGCAAGACAGTTCAAATGTGGTTATAATAGAAGTGAGTGAGGGGAGGGAGGGAAGGTAAAATCAAATGGCTTTGGATTAAGAAGTGGAAAGCAGTTTGTGAGCATCTATTCAGAAGTTATTATACCAAGAAGTACACATTACACTCAGTTCCTACACTGATAATGTTAAGAGAAAAAATACCATATTGTGTGCGTAGATATGACTTTTTAAAGGCTTACTTAAATGCTGTTGTATTCTGATGCTAAATTCAATGTATCTCTTTAAAAAAAATTTTCTCCATAAACTTTGTTGGTAAAATTGCATATTTAAAGAGTTGGTATAAGTAATGAAGATGAAAACATAGTTTTCCAGTTTCACTACAGGTTCGTATGAATGACCTATTAAGCTGAACCTCCCAGAAAGGGAAAAAATATTCAGCTTCTTTCACTAAGGTATGTGAACTCAATGAGTCAAAATTTAACCAAATAGTGAACGCACGTAACCTCGCAGATACATTTACTGTCATAGGCGTGGGTCAGTTCTTTCTCTGGATATCATTTTAAGTAGTGATGTCTGACAGAGCACAGATTCATTTGAAATATGAATATCCAAAATATAAGCTTTACAATGAGGCATATATGGATTGTGTCCATTTACTTACTATAAGCTCTTTTTATGTGATTTAATAATGTTGAAGTAAATATTTTAAATCATGTTATAAATTATGTCTTTTGATATCTATTGTATATAGGAAGAATCTTGTGAGATTTATTCAAGAATATTTCCTGGAGCCAGGTGGCTCGTGCCTGTAATCTCAGCACTCTGGGAGGCTGAGGAAGGTGGATTGCCTAAGCTCAGCAGTTCCAGACCAACCTGACCCAGAGCAAGATGCCATCTCTAAAAATAGCCTGGTATTGTGGCAAGTGCCTATAGTTCCAGCTACTTGGGAGGCTGAGACAAGAGGATCATTTATGACCAAGAGTTTGAGGTTGCTTGAGTTATGATGCTACAGCATTCTACCAAGGGTGACAAAGTCAGGCTCTGTCTCAAAAAAAAAAAAAAAAAAGAATATTTCCTACTTATCTGCCTTGTCCCAGGTTCTGTGCACATGCTGACAATAAGAAGATGAAAACATTTACACAGTCCTGCCCCTGACAGTGTAGGATGATGGAGAGTATAGGATTCGGATTTAGAACTAACTGCTAATCCAAGATACTGCTTGTTGATTATGTTACTTGAAAATTTAATAAGCTTTCTTGATTCTCCACTTCCTCCAAAAATATTAATTCTCCATTTACTCAAAAAATTTCCCATGTACCTACTATATTTTATGATCTTGGACAAACAGGAGTATATAAAACAGGTAAAAATCCTTGACCCTAAGAAACCTAAATAAGTTTCTTTATTGGATAAGTAACATAATACTAATTTTGTTGGACTAAAGATTGAATGAACAATTTTACACATAGGGTACTGAGATCAGTTTTAGAAAAGACATTGGACTGCCGAAAGGAAAAATTCCCTTTTCCTTTGATTTATGGTTCTTTAAGATAAATTTTTTTTCAAAACCTCCTTTTTGTGAGGAGGGAGTAATCTGTATTTCACCTCTTTGTTTTCACAAAAAGCAACTCAAGGAAAGTTTATTGAATTATTATTTATAGAAGTAGTAAAAAGTAACACTGACAGTTAGACAAGGGATAGACTTACCTGACAAGCTTGTAAAGAGTCTGAATCCTGTTCTGTAAACAGTTAGGAACCACTGAAGAATTTTAATCCAAGATTTTAGGAATTCTGACTTACAATTTAGAAAAATTGTCCCTTGAGGAAGAAAACAAGCAAGTCATAGAAGAAGGGACTAGGGAAAGTTCAGCTCATGAGTGGAATAGTTTATGTACTTGAAGTTTTGAGAACAGATGGTTTTGCTCAGAGAGATCTTATGTGGTGAGAAGAGACGCGAGGTAATGGTAGAACCCTAGGTAATGTCAAGATGTTGATGCAACTCAATTATATAAATACTTGTGGAGCCCCTTCTCTCCACATAGTGTTCTAAGCACTGGAGAAATGGTGATGAATGGTTGGTTGAAGTTTACATTCTAGTGGAGGGAGATCAAAAGATAGAAACATAAAAATCAGAAGAAAATAGCAGTTAGTTACAAGGTGCATGCAGAGATTAAAATAGGTTTATGTGAGAAAAATTCCAAGACAAGCTTAGAGGAACTGATCCCAGAAGCCTCTGTGGGAGGTGATGGTTGATATGTACATGGCAAGAAGGAGTCAAGACCTGAGAAAATCAAGAGAAAGCCCACGCTGAGCAGAAGGAAGGGTAAGCAGAGAAAAGGGAGCTGGCCAAAAGGACAGAGGATGAGCAGTCAGAGTGATAGACGGTAAAAGAGTAAATATTGTTGTCCAAGATGAGAGAGCAAAGAATCAGAGGAAAGAGTGGTCAACACTGTCAAATCAGAAAAACCAAGTGGAAAAAAAGCCCCTAAACTATCAAATTAGATTTGTTAACTGATGGCTATTTAGTGCGAGAACAGGGGGAGCTCACATTATCACCTGTAAATATTTGTTGCTATGCTTTTTTACATTTGACACAGTTGTTCTTTTCAGTCTTCACAACCTCAGTAATACTACTATACTCATTTTACAGAGGAAGAGACCTAGAATTAGAGATGCTAAATAGGTCAATTGGTATATGAACCCAGTTCTGTCTAACTACAAATATCTGTGACTACAGCAAGTCCCAAAAGCTGCCCCTAAAATCATCATACAGAGGGAAAATGGGAAATTGTAGCTACGTGTACATTCATTTACATAATATTCATTATAAAATTTTACAAAATGTTTGCAAAACATTCTTTACATATTGGCCACCTCTTAGTAAAATTTTGTAATGAATATTTTGTAAATAAAGGTACATTTAGCTACAATTTCCCATTTTCCCTATGTGTGGGGACTATAGGGGTGACGTGGCTTTGGGGACACAGCACCCTGTACAACATGGATGTTGACAAAACAATCCAGATTGCAGAATGTGATTTGTAGGAGTGAAGACAAGGCCAGAGAGGAAACAAACATACTGTGTACACAACGCTTTCATGAAAACTGACCACCAAAGGAAAGCTATGGTGTAGGGACAACAAGCTGTGTATTTGATTTTGTGGATTAAATGTTTCATTTCCAAATAATGCAAAGGGAGAGAAGGAGAGAGAGAGTATGTGTGAGAGCTGGTGAGCACACACCATTGAGTGCTTTGAAGAACAAATGCAAGGTTTTATTTTCAGTTTAGCCTATACTAGATGTGGCAAACTATAGCTAAATAGAGCACACTCCATTTTTCTAAATAAACTATCATTGGAATACAACCACAGTCATTCATTTACATGTTGCCTATGCTGTGTCTGCAGTTACCTGATGGAGTTGAATTGTTGCATCAGAGACTGTAGGGCCACACAACCTAAGATATTTCCTAGGTGGCCCTTTACAGAGAAAGTGTGCCTATGCCTATGTTATTAGAAAAAATAGAGTTGCTGAATGTTGTTAGGAAAATGAAATGGATTGTGTAGGGCATATAAAATGGCATATGTATAAACAAGATTAATGTGGTTGTGCATGCAGAATGAATCTGTAGCCAAGTGTGCTACTATTCCAGGAAAGAAGCGATGGGAAGCTTGCCAAGGTCAGAATAGCCAGGAAAGTCTAGATGTGGAGTCGGGGACTTAGGGGATTATGGGAGAACACCAAAGGCTGGTCCAGGCAGCATGGGTGAACAAGTCGGAAATAGCAAAGTCGGAATAGAAAGTTGGCTTAGGGCAAGATGGAGAATTTTATTTTAGAAATCTGTAGCACAGTAGAAAGAAACTTAACTCCAGACCCAGTCACCCAGTTTGATTTTCTGCTTTCCCATCTGTACACATGTGCTATTGATAAAATGGAAATGTTTTCCAGACTCTGTTTTATTGTCTGTAAAATAGGATAATGATATTTGCCCTTCAAGGTTTTGACTATATGAAAAATGAGATGTCATACATTTAGCATTGTGCTTGGGACATGTTAGGTAATTGTTACAACTATAAGCTATTTTTTTACTTTACATTAAGTTGTTATATTTCAAAATGTGATAGAAATTAGGCCATCATACACGTATTATATTGCAAGCATATTTAATTTTCATTTGCATCATAAGTTAAACTTTAACTTGACTTTGTCCTATTTCTTATTATTCAATAACCTTTTTTTATACTTCCTTAATAGACAGACAATTTGTCATGTACATGCCCAAGTAGGAAACTTTCTAGCATAACATCAATTTTCCTTGGCACTGAAGAATAAATTAAAATGATTCATTAGCATTATGGAATTATTTGTTGTAGTTAGCATAATTTTAGTAGAACTATAGGATGTGATCATATTATTCTCTTCTGAAAAATTAATATTCTTACTTCACATTTACATTTATTCTCAATAAATACTTCAACTTCACCATTTGTCTTTCTAGAGGTATCTACCTCATCACTGAAGAAATCCTGCAGACAATTTCTTCTACTCCAGCCCTTGCTGATCATTCTACATGATTTTTGCATGTTATCATGAATAAAATACCAAAATCAAAATCAAATAAAACAAAACTTTTAAATATAAATGTCAACAAAGAGGTCTTATGTGAACATGAAAGGCCATAATGTACACTTTAAAGACTTTTTAGATTTTACTTACACACAAAAACACACTTCAAAACCATGTAATTAATTTTTGCTGTTGACCTTTTAGGAGGTCAAAAAAGTAACTTTTCTACTTGCTTTGGGTACAAACTGAGAATTAGATGCAGTGATCAGATAGCTGGGTCAATTTTATTACTAGTGAAATCTGGGTTTAACATGTGAGACTGAGATACAAGTAAATGGGCCTTAAAATACTTCTCATAAATTGAACCTCAGACTTTCCACTTAGGGCAGGAAAGAAAGGCTGAGAATGCCAGTCTAGGAAAGTATAAAAGTAGGAAGTGAACGTTATCAGTAACATCAGTTTATTCTTCAAAATATTTCTTACAGTTAAACACATATGTATGTGAGGAGAATTATAGTAGGCTAAATGCTCCAGGATCAGTTATCCTTTGACAAATATTCCTTCTGCTTTAGGTTCTCCAAGTTGTCCTGAATTTTTACATTTTAACACAACACCCACATATTTATTTTACAGCTAATCTTTTATTCCTCATGCAAACATGATTTGGTTTATAACGTAATTTCACCTTGATGAATATTCTGGTGGTTCACTGAGTGTTTGTAGTCTTACTACTGTATATCTATATTGCTGTTGTTAGTTCATTTTGGTTTATCTTTTTAACCAATTGGCAATTGGTTTAAACTTACTGCTGAATTCTTTGTTAATTTACAATCTTAATATAAACATTAGATTTATATGTAATAATTTGTTTAGATAATATATGCCAAAAGGGCCACTATATAGATGAAAGTTAGTCGGTTTTTTTTTTTTTAAATGATAACTAGTCTTAGAAATAATGTAAAATTGGCTTCAAGACTGAGCACAGTGGCTCACACCTGTAATCCTGGCACTCTGGGAGGCAAAGGAGGGTGGAAATTTTAGCTCAGGTGTTCAAGACATGCCTGAACAAGAGTGAGATCCTGTCTCCACTAAAAATAGAAAAACTAGATGGGCATTCTGGTGGGCACTTGTAGACCCAATTACATGGGAGGCTGAGACAAGAGGATCTCTTGAGCCTAAGAGTTTGAGTTTGCTGTGAGCTATGATGACATCACAGAACTCTACCAAGAGCAATAGAGTGAGACTATGTCTCAAAAATAAAAAGAAAGAAAAATAAAATCTGCTTCAACTTAATATTGTATTCAGTATGATAATGCAACCTCTGTTAATTCATATCACTCTTCCTAGTTTCACACAAGGACAAATAAAGTACCTACTACTCTCTTCCCTTGGCATCCTCTCATAAATTTGAGCAGACATGTATTTTAACTCCGGTTGAAATCTTGGCTCTGTTAACTTGCCATCAGGCTATTGGTAAATTGCTTCATTTTTCTTTGGCTATCCATGTTTTCTTTGTAACATGATGATGACACAAACTTCACAAGGTTGTGAGAGGAATAAAATGAGACAATGTAATACAGATAATGTGTGTATTTAGCATGGTGCTCAGCCTCTATAAGGCATGTTCTGCATGCATTCATCTCCTCAACTTCAGTATTTTCTCTCACCTTTTACTGACACTGGTAGAGTGCAGTGGGCCCTCTGAACCCAGTATTTCGCATCCCTGGATGTAACCAACCATGAATAGAAGATATTGGGGGTGGGTGGGAAATGATTCTGTCTGTCCTAAATATGTACAGACCTTTTTTTCCTTGACATTCCCAAACAATACAGTATAACAAATATATTCATAACATTTGTGTTTTATTTAGTATTATAAGTAATGTAAAGATGATTTAAAGTGTACAGGAGGATGTGGGTAGGTTATATGTAAATACTATGTCATTTTATATAAGGACTTGGGCATCTGTGGATTTTGGTATTCTCAGAGGTCCTGCAGCCATTCCCTACAGATACCAAGGGATGACTATAGTTGCTAAGTAAAGAACGGAATGATCCTCAGGATTCCAGTCACTCCTTTTCGGAGTTTTGGAACATTCCTCTGGGAATTTCTCTTGATAATCAGTCACTCAGCCTGTATGTAGTAGTTTGAGATCATGAGTGGGTACTTTTAGATGCAAATAATAGCTCTAGAAATAGAGGAATGAGAACAGGAAAAAAGAGAAGAGGGAGTAACCGTCATTAGAGGGTGTAAATAGGAAACTTTTGTAGATTAGCAGGTCCTATGACCAGTCTCTTCCCAAGCCCGGTAGTTACTTTGTGTTCATCTCTTTGCATTGCTTTGGTTAAAGCTCTCTGAGGAATGAGAAACAGAAATACCCCTGACTGTATCAGGTCAAAATAGGAGTGGGAGGATAGGAGATATTATTAGAACATGAGAGTAAATACCATTGCCATCTAAGATTATGAAACGAGCCGAGCACTGTCAGACCCAGTGGAAAGGAAGTTAGGAAACGCCAAGTCCTGGCCTGAGCCACTGTATCTTTCAGAGACTGCATGGTCTCCACTTCTGTCCTTTCTCCTCTTTCCCACCTCATCCCTCTTCTTTTTTTCTTTCCTTTCACTCCCCTTCCTCTTTCTCTCTCCTCTGCCCACCTCCTTCTTCTCTTTTTCTCTGTCCCCACCAACATTTTCTACTTGTACTTGGCCCAAAATGCAATCTTTGAATCAATGTGTCCTTTTAGTTCAACACCTAAGGAGAACCAGATCAGTCTTATACTATTTTAAGTACTTTTCCCAGAGAGAGACTGATTTGGGCCACGTCATTTGTATTAACCAATGATTGGCTTCCCTGGACTTGCAGAGGAAAACACAGTTTATGTGCACGTGATTCTTGTATGAAGCCTCCCTCCGGGGACCACACATAGAGCAGGTTCCTGGAAGGGATCAGTTGTAGTGTTAGCACCTTGCAAGGATGTGAAATGTGGTATGTGCTCAACAAATTTCTGTGAGAAAACACTGAATGTATAAGGTACTTTAGTAAATTTGCAATTTATTCATAGCCTTACTAATAATTGAAAATCAATGTGTGTTAAGTATCAGGAGTTAAAAATTATTTGATGTGCATTCCATGTGTTTAGTGTGTAATTTTTGCAATAGTCTTATGAGAAAATCAGGGACAGAGAAGATAAACAAACTGCAAGTTTCTAGAACTAGTAAAGACCAGAGCCAAGGTGTGTCCTTAGGCTTTTGGACAACAGCATCCACACTATTTAGCTGGATGCTAAACCCACTCTCACCATGTGCTTTTTTTCAGACAATACAAAGCAAGTCTGTATTCACTTATACCACTACTGGTATTTTAGAACTTTGCAAGAGTTAGTAAAAAATATAAAGGAATTGAGTTTTACAGCACCAACCTAATGGACCCCAAGGAATCAATGTGTCCTGACACACAGGGCAAATGGCTGGCTAAGGAGTATTATCACCTTGATCCTAAAATTCTGTTATGTTTCCCCCCTTTTCTTTTCTCTCTCTGATTATACATCTCTACATTTTTTGCTTTTTTTTTTTTTCATTTTTCTTATCCATTTTTTTACCTTGAATATGAATTTTATCTATATCCATCTGACTCTTACACGTGACAATTACTTTTTTATAGAAGCCATTTCTACTCAAGTTCTATTCTATAACTCTAAAGCACAAGCTATCAATTCCTCCTAAAGGATAACAAAGAGAAACATCATAGACAATAAGATAAAAGCCTTTTGTACAACTAAGATAAGTCTCAATGCCAATATATATTTCCCAAACCAGACACATTATGTAAAATACAAAGACAATATAATGAAATGAAAAATACAATAGAGTATAAATTATTATTAGACTCACTATTAATAAAAAGACTAACACAATCAGATATTTTTAAGTAGACCAGTTAATTTATTAAAAAATGATAATACTCCTTGATAAGAGGACATATAGTATAGAAGAGCAGCATAATTCTAGTTTACAATATCGTGATATCCATATACTAAGGGCTTTAAAATAATGTTCATTCAGTCTTTTTTAAAAAAATTATATTCTAAGGAAATTATTTCAAAAGCTTGCAGAGATACATTTACAATGTTCCTCATCACTGTTATACAAATTAAGGTCCTGTAATCATTAAATGATCAACAATAGGAAAATGTTAATTATAGATTAAATATATAAAATATTGCACTACTATTAAAATATTTATAGAAAATTAATGTTGTTCAATTCCTTTGAAGTAATGCCTATAATATTATACAAAGATACAGACAGGTATAGACACATACACATTCATAAACAAGAGGAGACTCAAAAGAAATGAGCCAAAATATTGGTAGCAATTATTTCAGGGTAGTAGAATTATACACTATCTTTTACTTTCTTAGTATGTTTATATATATATTAGCATTCAGAATTTGCCATAACAAAAGTTTTGAGGACATTATCTTTCCATTGGGTGCATAGTTAAAGGAGTTTCTTTACCACCCTACTTCTCACCACCATGAGTGCATCAATTCTTGTTGGCAGCAGGCTCGCTCTTGGTATATTTGACAGTAAATCTTGTGGCTCTGCAGTATAGGAAACCTGAGGTGGGATGTGGTGGCTCACGTTTGTAATCTTAGCACTTTGGGAGGGGGAGGCGGGTGGGATTGCTTGAGCTCAGGAGTTGGGGACAAGCTTGAGCAAGAGAAAGACCTCTGTCAAAAAATAGAAAAACTAGCCAGATATTGTGGTGGGTGCCTATAATCCCAGATACTTTGGAAAGGAGGCAAGAGAATCTCTTGAGCCCAAGAGTGCTGTGAGCTATGACCTCACAGTACTCTGCCCAAGGCGAGAGTGTGACTCTGTCTCAAAAAACAAACAAAAAATCAAAACCACAAAAAAATGGAGGCTAAGCACCCTACATCTTGAATAAGAGTTGCAAAAGAAATAGCAAAGGCTACCATTCTGTTAATCCCTCTCCTAGAATGAAATTCTGTGGGTAGGCTGCTCTGAGATTAATCCTTCTATCCTATTCCTTCCCTCTGTCCCTTCCCTGTGGAAGATATAAGATCTCTCCATGTCTGATCTGTGTTTTGCTGATTATTTACAAAAGCAAATGATAAACTCAGTGAAATAAAAGAGAATAAAGATGGTAGACAACAAATTTAAATAATACATGTAAAATATACAAATTTAAAAGGAAAATGAATATAAAGTAAGAAAATACTTTAATGATTTCCAATAATGAAATTGAAAGAAGTTCAGAACATTTCCTTATCTGAAAGACTATACACTAGTTTTTCTTAGATTTGTATTTCATAGTATATTCCTTGAACTTACTCTCAAAAAAAAAGAAAAGAAAAGAAATCAGTATACCATGACATAGGAGCTGTGAAGTTCCATTAAAATAGCACTTCCAATTTATTCTTTTTAAAAAAGATTTTATGAGAATAGTGCTTTAAAATAGCAAAGTCTGAGTATATACCATAAATTATCTGTTTGTAAAAGCAGTGATAAAAATTTTTGTGTTTGTATTTTTAGAAGAAATACAGTTACTGTGATTTTATTATCAAAATCAGAATAGATAGTAATAATATTGTAAACATTAATATGAAATACTGATACTGCTCAGAAGTGGTTTATCTTAGGTATTGTTCTGCAATGATAAGCTAAAGTCATAAGCTAAAATTTAATTCTACCTACAAAATGAAGGGTTATTTCGTAGATTTAAAACCTGATTTCTATGCTTTGTTTTTATTTTTGCTTAGTGGTTTTTTTTTTCTTGATGTTTCATTTTGTTTGTGAGTCATAAGTTAACACAATTCTTGTTTTCTTTCATTGTCACTCATCAGCACTTTACTTCAAGTTGATAAAGTAAAATTTCTTCGAACATTATTATTCCTTACAATGATACATTGGAATTATTTAGAGAGATAACTTTTTGTGACTATGATATCCATAAAAGCTTTTAATTTGACATTGTAGAACTATATTTAGCCTATATTCGTCTTTATTATTATACATATATATTAGTATGTTGGCCACTGGAAATTTTCAAGCAGATAAAACTCATCCGTTAATAATAAGTCCTGAAGGAAACAGTGCCAACAGCGTCCATCGAAAGTTTATTTTATAAATCTTCTTTTGATATGTGAGGAATTATTTGTTCACCAAGTTTATAAATTTCTAGAAGCCTAAGAACCCTTTGTTATTTGTCTTTACATCGACAATGCCTATTCTTAATGAAAGCATATTGAATTAATACAATTCTGAGAACATATCTATGAATGTTTTCATTTTTTGTTCTTTTATTTCTACTGTTAAGAAATAACTGTCATAAATTTGTGAATCTTTTATTTCAGAAATTCCCAGTTTAGGGAGTACAAAGTATTGACTTTGGACACATTTGTATTTTTGGGAAGGCTTCCTGTTGTCTGCTTTTAAGGACTCTCTTCCTTTGGTGTTGGATGACAGAGCATGTCTACCATTTGACGGTTGCAAATGATCAACTAGTTGAGGGAAACACAGCCATGCTTTGCTCAAGGAGGAACTCTGATATGATACAAAAATTAAACAAATACAGTTATGTAAAATGTATGTAAAAGGTCACTGTAATGATTGGAGTGAGATGATCTGGTTGAGGTGAAACTTCATAAAAGTCAGTTACTTAACAAAAGATGAGTAAAAAGCTTCAGGGGGAAGGATTGGGTTAGCCAGGCATGTTTCTAGGAAGAGTGGAAACTGGTGCTTTTCGCTTGTCTTCTCTTTTCTTCCAGGTATCCAGGCTTCCTGCTGGATAAGCTTCTCAAAGACAGGAATGGTATTTTACCCACACTTAATGAATGTTTAATGCAACAAATTTGTTGAAGTGGGAGAGAGAGGAGACAAGATGCCAGAGATACAAAAGCTAAAGTTATATTTAGTCTAATTATGGTCCTAATTGACCTCTGCTATTGATTCCATGTGACCAAATGGGGCTTTCAGTATCTTAAGTTTAAAGTCGATCAATGTGTTTCCAAGTATATCTGAGCTGGCTGCTCTGATAGTCACCTGACTTCAATACTTGTGTCCAGTCGAAAGGGAGAGAAAATGGAAGACATAATCCATACTCTAAGAAGAGAAAAATGCAGAATCCTGAATGAATTAGAGCAAAAAAAAAAGGAAAAAGGGTTAGAAAAATATTTCATTTTTATAAAGAGAAAGAAGTGTTATAACTGATGTTACTGGATACGTTACAAATGAAGTACTACAATAAGGCTAGGAAGTGAATGCAACGGGAAAGACTGTGTGTTGAAAAAGAAGAGTTGATTTTGTTGAAATCTCTGAGTTGAAGTTCAGACTTCCCTTAGAGTAACAGCTAAGACCGTTGTAATCCTCAGTTTTCTCTTATCTCATTTTCTCATTTCTAACATGAAGGAAATATTAATATTTAACTTAAGGAGTTATTGTCATAGAGCTTGAAAGTGATAATATATGTTGTCTTTTTTACAAGTTGTTTGGATAAAAGAATTTGAAATCCATTAGCTAACTCAGGTAAAATCGAGGTCTAGTTAAAGGTACATGGAAATGACTAATCAACAGAAGTATAGCTTGTACTTCAATAGTCTGATTAAGAATTCGCAATTTCCACCAGAGATGAATAGAAATGGAAATGAGAATTCAAATCTATGAGTCTGTCCCCAGTTGTAAGTGTGTAATACTGAACAATCACCTAGATATGAGGAAAAGGTAACCCCAAGGAACTGGAAGACAGGTAATGCCTTCACCCGAAATATGGCAGGGAGAAGAAATTTGAAAGATGTGATAAATTGTTGAGATATAACACAGTTGAGGTAAGTAAAAGGACTTCAGTTGCAAATATCAGGAAGTTTAGGTCCAGAGCTTGAGAAAAAAAATCAAGAGTATATTTCATATTCGTCATAACCATATTAACAATCCACAAGAAATAAAAGGAGGAGAAGAGGTGAAAATAAGATTCATTAGGGAAAAAAAGTGATTACTCTCCCATAGTGTACACATATATGGCATATTTACATTGTTGTAAAAGAATTATGTAATATTTGCAGTTTCAGCATGAATTTATATGTTTTATCTTAATTGATTTTCTCAAAAATGCATCCAAATATATTGATAAATAGTCTTACAGTTTGCATAAAGGATGCTCAAAGGGGGTAGTTTGCCCCAAAACATGCAGTCAGAAAGCAAAGAAATTGTAACTCTTGGAATCTAAATTTCACCTTTTGTAATTTATAATTAACTAGTGTTAGTTAAAAAAAGACTTTGGACTTGAAACTGTCATTATATAAACAAATAAAATAAATATGAATATATGAAATCATATAGTGTTGTCCAGGAACTCTATATTTTAATGAAATAATCTAAACATGTCTGCTGTTTTTGAATCAATCAAAATTGACTCATTCAGATTTTAGAAAGTAAAGGGATAATATAAGTGGGTTGTTTTGAGTAATCTCAGGCAAATATGTAACCAAATTGCTATGAAGTAGCTCTTAAGATGTAGCACCTGTAAATAGCTGCAGTTGCCAAATGAATCCAACAAATTGTTTTAGGGATAATTAAAAAATCAAAGATTAAAAGCCCCAAGTTGAAAAAATAATGAATAAATTTTAATTTAAAAATAAGAGTGTCGCTTTGCTTCCATATTGCACTTTTTCTAAATCTCAAAAGGTTGAAAACACAATAATACACCTCCATTCAATGTTTATTTGTTTATAAGGAAAGCTGTGCCTTCTGCTTTGCTTATTTGCATCCTAAGTTTGTATATTCACAAAATTTGACTATGTAGCTTACAGATACCATTTTTAATGCTTTGCTTAAATATTTTAACCCCTTAAGTTTCTATTTTATTCCATCTTACTTAGATATTTGTAGGTATATACGTGCATACACATTTAAACCTGTATTTCATTACATAAAGTACCTATATATCCATGATACATATGAATGTATTATATAAACACTATGTATGTATACACACACACACACGCATAAACTGCAGTATGTGAAATGTAACTGGTAAAGCATTTGTTCTTTAGAATAAATTTTAGAATATCTTTTTCTCTGCCTTTTCCTTGGAGATGGCCTTTCTTTAGTAAGGTCTATAGAAGGCTGTAATAGGCTGGTTGCAATAGCAGTATGTGGGCAACAGGACTGTTAATTCAGTGGATATTATTAGTTGATGAATATTCATTAAACATATTTGTATGAAGCAATTCAACTTTGTAAATGGTTGCAGCCAGAAAAAGCTCTAATTAGAGGAATTAATTAGGGCTTGGAAAGGTATACAGAGATTTGTGGGCATTTAGAAGGGCATTTTTCCTGTTGAGAAAAATACCTTCTAGGGAGCTTGCAATACAGTTTGCATTCCTACCAGGTAGAAATAAAATAGAGTGTTTCAAGTCTTAAAGGCACAGAGTTGGAGGTCTGTTGTTCAGGTTAGCACAATATGTCATGCAGATCACAGTGTACCTAGGTCCTTTCTTGTTGGAATTCACCATCTTTCAAACGATCTTGTTACCATTAACATTGAAAAAACACGTTTAACCCTAGTATAAAATGAAATCCAGTTAAAGAAGAATTATCTGACTATGGGAACTATTTTCTCTGGTCACAGGGGTACTTCTTTCCCTCTCAGTTACCTTCATAGTATCCCTGCCACCAGAAACCAAAAGGAAGCAGCTGTTCTGGATATCTACAAACAAAAGAAGCTGTTACTATAGCAACCATAGAACCCTGTGGAAAAGCTCTCCCTTCAATGCCAGCCAACCTCTCCTCTTTACCCCTCCCTCTTATTCTTTTGTGCACTAGTGCAGACTGCCCTTGGAGAGAGATGGTAGTTGGTGATTTGACTGCACATGGGGAACCAGAGTGAACACTGCAGTCCATATTCACACTTTGCAAGAGCTGGAAGACTTGCTTCTAGCCAAAGCTTATGAAAAGGCTGCAGAATCTTATGGGGCACCTGGTTCCTGAGTCCCTAACTTTTTTCTTACTCCTTTAAAAAATACTGCCTGCCTCTTTCATTTATTCCTTGATGAAGTGATGCTGTCTCTTCCACCCCATCTTTCTTTTCAGTTTTCCTCTGTGGCCTATATCTATGTTTATGAGCTGAATGTGACATAGCCAAATGAAGTCTGTGGACTTTGCTGACTCTTAAATTGGACGAAAGACAGGGCAGTTGTTTTGATTTCAGAGGTAAATGTGGGATGCTAGATATTCATTGGTGCTGGATTTTTTTCTCCATATGGTAGAAAGCACAGTTTATCAAAATTAAACACAGCTTCAGAAAATTAGTTGCAAATAATTAAAATTTTAGTTGTTTTATTCCTATTTTAATCTCCCTCCAAGGCTGGGTTTTGATTAATGTATCAACAATATATTTCATTTACTTTTATGTCTTTTAGTAGTTGGCCTTCAATTTACTAATTGCTTCTATTCCCATATAATTATATTCCCATATAATTATTCTTAAATGAATAATTTAGGTACTTAAATTAGTTTTTTAAGCCAGTAATTTAAAACTTGGAACATATTTTGATGTAACAGAAAACCTGATTATAAAGGGTGCTAGACAGACTTGAAATGTTAACAAAAGGGACTCCATTTCCCCGTAATATACCTTCCTTTTACTTGTAACCGTGTTTTCAAAAAAAATTCAATTGACTTTGCTTGTATTTGGATTTTTATTTTATTTTTGTTTACATAAACTTTTCTTCCCTGGTAAGGCACATGTGCAAAGCAGATTTTTCCTATCAGTAAAGGGCACAGGTAATTTCAAGCCTTCTAGCCTTTTATGTCAAATACACACACACACACACACACACACAAGGGAATGCACAAATATCTCCCAAAAAGAAGACATAGGAAAGCAAAAAAAGTATTACCTTTCTGTAATAGTATATGTGGAAGAAGGGAGAAAAGAATATTAGAAGCAAATATATAAAAGAAAAAATGGACAGTTCAGTCATCAAGGTGAAGTAGAGTTTTTTCATTTATTGTATTTTTATTACATATTGTTCTTCACTATTTATTGAACCAGCTCCACGAAAGAGAGTAATAGGACCACTTCACAGTTTTAGTCCTAGATTCAACAAATATTTTTGGTACCTTAACAAATACCCTTCGTTAGGAGAAGAGCAATATCAACAAAGTGGGATACATGTGCTCCAGTCACTGTGAAGATAGCCCTTGAGCACATAGAACAGTGGAGCTGTTGTATATTAGAAGCCCATAGACTTAAAAGGATAGAACCTTCTCAAGAAGAATGGTAGTAGAAGCATGATTCAGAACTTGCACACTCGTTCTTGTCAGAGATCTAACTCCTCAACATAATTTCAGAAGTTAGCTGATGGTTATTTAGTATTTAGAAAAGAAGTCACATACATAGGGATGTACTTTTTGAACTTGTACATATACCAGGCTTTAAGTAAGTATCACCTATTCCTGGAGCTTTGGAACTTATATCTCTCTCTTTTTTCTTTTTTTCTTTTCTTTTTCTTTTTTTTTATAAAATGATAGCTGTGTCATTAATGAAATCATGGGGTACAGTATGGTGTTTTCATATACAATTTGAAATATTGTCATCAAACTGGTTAACATAGCCTTTATGTCATTTTTCTAGTTATTGTGTTAACACATTTATATTCTACTCTTAGAAAGACTCACTTCTACCCTTGTAAGATAAACCATAGAAGTGATTCCCTCCAATCACCCTTCCTCCACCATCTGCCCTCCCCTCCCCCACCCCTTTCCCCATATTCTTAGGCTATAATTAGGTTGTAGCTTTCATATGAAAGCTATAAATTAGTTTCATAATAGGGCTGTGTATATTGGATACTTTTTCTTCCATTCTTGTGATACCTTGCTAAGAAGAACATTTTCCAGCTCCATCCATGTAAATATGAAGGATATAAAGTCTCCATCTTTCTTTATGGCTGCATAGTATTCCATGGTGTACATATACCACAGTTTATTGATCCATTTGTCGATCAGTGGGCACTTGGGCTTCTTCCATGACCTAGCAATTATGAATTGGGCTGCAATAAACATTCTGATACAAATATTTTTCTTGTAATGTGGTTTTTGGTCTTCTGGATATATACCTAATAAAGGAATTGCAGGGTCAAATGGCAGGTCTATTTTTAGTTCTCTAAGTGTTCTCCAGATGTCTTTCCAGAAGGAACGTACTAGTTTACATTCCCACCAACAATGCAGGAGTGTTCCCTTCTCTCCACATCCACGCCAGCATCTCTGTTTTGGGATTTCGTGATATGGGCTAATCTTACTGGAATTAGGTGATATCTCAAAGTAGTTTTAATTTGCATTTCTCTGATGATTAAGGATGGTGAGCATTTTTTCATATATCTGTAGGCCATGAGCCTATCTTCTTTAGAGAAATTTCTCTTCAAGTCCCTTGCCCACCCTGAGATGGGATCACTCGTTCACTTTTTGCTAGTATGTTTGAGTTTTCCATGGATTCTGGTTATTAAACCTTCGTCAGAGACATAATCTGCAAATATCTTCTTCCATTCTGAGGGCTGTCTGCTTGCTTTACTTACTGTGTTCTTGGCTGTGCAGAAGCTCTTTAGTTTGATCAGGTCCCAAGAGCATGTTTTTGATGTTGCTTCAATTGCCCGGGGGGTCCTCTTCATAAAATGTTCACTCAGGCTGATTTCTTCAGGTGTTTTCTCTATACTTTCTTCTAGTATTTTTATGGTTTCATGTATTAAGTTTAAATCTTTAATCCAGTGAGAGTCTATCTTAGTTAACAGACTTAATGTCATTTTCCTTTCCTTGTACTCTGAATTGAAGTCTGTTGAGGCTTTCAAAAATTCTCTTCTACTTTGTGCTCTGAAAAGCAAACTTATCCTTGATGTTGGCATTGGTTGTAGCCAGAACTTTTATTGTTTGCTCTCCTATATTCTTTTTCCTCCTTCCTTATCCTTTTCCTAGTTATATCTAATAAATAAAGTCAGTGTAAATATTCATATCATTATTTTGACATTTTAATATTTTTTTGAATTTTTTATAGCACTGGTGTTTGAATGGTTATATATGTCTAACAATTTAAAAATATAACAGCTTTAAAAATATGTGAGCTAACCAAAATATGTTGGCTGAGCTCTCTGCCTATTTAAAGTAAATTTATTTTGGCTAGAATAAACTTATGTACGATGCTTCATAACATGTTAAAATATCATGGATTTGGGGAAATAAATTTAAAGATGAAATGCATCTGCTGAAAGATATTTATGTTTACATTGGGTATTTTTACAAATGTCTTTAGATTTTTTTAAATAATTCATGAATTGATTTTTTAGTCATCTATATCTAAGCCTACATTGCTTATTCCCTGCCTGTCAGTTTTAATCTGGCTTTGGTACTTGTAGAGGGAGTGGTTATTTATGCTAGGGCATAGGTCTTCTGGAAAAATAAGTCAATTCTGTACATCATTTTTAAAAGCATTTATCATTTAGCATTTCTAGTGGTTTCTAACAATATCTTAGAATAAGATCTCTGATTTAAACTAGATTTGATCAATTTCATCAACATTTAAAGAATGGGGAAAATATATATAATTATAAAATATTGTAAGGAGTCTACACAGAGAAGGAAAGTTACCATGGAAATGCTTTCCTTCTTCATTTTTATGTAACGTATTGCCACCCTGTGCTTTGAATTTCTGTGGTCAGGCAAGCCATAAAATCAGAATGTCACTAGCTCTTGTACTTTTCTTTTACAAAATTAAACGTTCAGAGACATCACATTGACTATTGAATTTCCAGTTCCTGATGGGTAGCACTCTGACTTGAAAACTTAAGGAATCTTATAATTATGATAATATATTATTAATTGGGTAAAATTTACCTATTTCAAGCTGTGTTCTATGTATACCATGGAATACTATTCAGCCATTAAAAATGGAGACTTTACAGCCTTTGTATTAATCTGGTTGGAGGTGGAACACATTATTCGTAATGGAGAAGCATGAATCCTATGTACTCAATTTCAATATGAGGACAATTAATGACAATTAATGACACGATGGGGGAGGGAGGGGAGAAGAGAGAGAAAGAAGGAGGGATGGGTGGGGAAAGGAAGAGCAAGAGAGAGGGAAGGAGGGAGGAGGATGGAGTCTTGGTATGTGCCACATCTTTTAGGGGCAAGACATGACTGTAAGAGGGACTTTACTTAACAAATGCAATCAGTGTAACCTGGTTTCTTGTACCCTTAATGAATCCCCAACAATGAAAGCTATAACCTAATTATAGCCTAAGAATATGGGGAGGTGGGAAGGGGAGGGATTTCTTAATTCTATTACTTCTCACTGAAGGACTCCCCTCTCCTATCTTTCCCTTCCTTGAAGTTTTAGCAACTCAAATAAGTTTAAAGAGGATAAAGGGTGAGACTTACTGGGAGATTGGAAGATGCTGTCAGTATTAAAGAAATTTTAAACAATTAAACTCTATGACTCAGAAGCAACTCAATCTGGACTCAAATGCCGCCACCAAATCTTTTCTCATCCCTTGTCTGTATTTCTCCTTCAATGATGCACCTCATAAAAAAAGAGAGAGAGAAAGGTCGGGTACAGTGGCTCACACCTATAATCCTAGCACTCCGGGAGGCCGGGGCAGGTGGATTGCCTGAATTGAAGATTTGAGACCAGCCCGAACCAGAGTGGAAACTTGTCTTTAAAAATATAGAATGGCATTGTGGTGGCCGTCTGTAGTCCAGCTATTCAGCAGGTTGAGGCAAGAGAATCACTTGAGCCCAAGAATTTGAGGTTGCTGTGAGCTGTGATGTCATAGCACTCTACCAAGAATGACAAAGTAAGACTCTGCCTCAAAAAAAAAAAAAAAAGAAAAAAGAAACGAAAAACGATGCACCTCATCTCATATTTTCAGGCAAGTTTCCTCAAAGTGTTAAAAATTAATGGTAAAGTATTTCCAGATTAAAATCAGACTGCCTGGAGCAGCACCTGTAGCTCAGTCAGTAGGGCACTGGCCACACACACCTAGGATGGTGGGTTTGAACTGGGATCCGGCCTGTTAAGCAACAAGGAAGTTGCAAACCAAAAATAGCCAGGGGTTGTGGCAAGTGCCTATAGTCCCAGCTACTTGGGAGGCTGAGGCAAGAGTTTCGCTTAAGCCCAAGAGTTTGAGGTTGCTATGAGCTGTGATGCTACAACACTCTACCCAGGGCAACAACTTGAGACTCTGTCTCAAAAAAAAAAAAAGAAAGAAAGAACAGAAAAGAAAGAAAATCAGACTGCTTAAATTTAGCTGACAATTCTATATTATTTATTTGCACTAAGACTTGGACAATGACTCCAACCTACAGTTTCTTTACCTGTCACATGCAAAGAATAATGATAGAGTTATTGTAAGATGTTTAAAGTGCTTAGAAGAATGTCTGAACCCAGCAAATGTGTTGTGATTTTTTTTAAGCAACTTGAGTAAGCCTCTGATTATTCAATCATATGTTCAGACTGTAAGGAAACAGGGACTTTGGAAGAGCAAGTTTGAAGTCCGAAGGAGAGGGACATTTCCAGGGGCAGAGGTGGGAAGTTTGCTGAGCAGACCAAGCAGTAGATGCCACCACAGGGATCCAAACTCATTGTCTGCCTACAATAGTGCTCCTTTCAGTGAAGCTCACTGGAGAAGGTTTCTAATCAAACCCTTGTTATAGATACTGATCTAACTGTAGCTATAAATGCAGATGAAGAAAAAAATGTGGATATTCAATAAATATATGGTCAAAAGATAATTATGCTGTCAATGTTTTCAGAATAATGTTTTCAGAAGCTTATTTTTGCTGTATGTATCAATTGGATTTATGCATAGAAAACTTTCATAAGGCATTCATAAACTTAGAAATCACAGCCAAGTAACTAGAATGATGCAGAAATGGTAATTAGTTGCTATTCTACGTGTAAATAATGTATTGTTCATAAGTGAAAGAGTAATACTTGGTGCTGATCTTTCTAAGGAAGTTTTGTTAGAATGCAAATCTAGAGACATTTTAAATGTGCTGTTCAAAAGACCTTATTTAGGTATTCAATAAAGCATATATTTAAAAGGGAAAATCCTTGTTGAGCAGATGCCGCAATGAAATAAAATATTGAAGCTGAGCTTATTTGTATGCATACCAGACACTAAACATTTCTGGTGTAATTGGGTTTTAAAGACAAATGATTCACTACTTTTAATCACATTAAGAATACTGGTATATGGCTCAGAACATACTATTTAGAGGAGTAATGAGGAAAGGAATGTTAATCCTTTCATCTAAAATCTAAACTTTGTAATCTAACACTTCATCTACAATCAAACTTTGTAATATTTTGCACTGTTGAAGGTAACCAAGTGATTATACCTTTCAAACCTATGGGTCACAAACCTTAAGGGGATACAGAACTATTGAATGGTCCCCTTAATGCCACAGGAAAAATATCATTTACTGAGGACTGAATAAATAGTATGTCTTGCACACATGGCAAAAAAAATTTTTTTTTTTTTTTTTTTTTTTTTGCAGTTTTTGGCTAGGGCTGGGTTTGAACCCACCACATCTGATATATGGAGCCAGTGCTCTACTTTTTGAGCCACAGGCATCACCCAACACACAGGGTGAATTTCTTCAAATACAAGAAGTAGTTGTTGAGTTTAATAAAAATATAAATTAATTTTAAATGGTTACTGAATAGTGGTTGGGGGGAACTTATTTCCTCTTTAACCAATGTATAACAGAACAGAATATTATGTGTGAATTTGAGAAATAAAAAACTTTTTAAAATTTTGTCAGGCACTTCTTAAACTAGACCATGTTTGCAGCCCCTACTTTAGATTCCCACTGATGGGCTATGTTTCTTAGCTATATCAAAGTGTTGCTGACCATAAGTCAATATTCTATCTAGCTTTCATAAACTAGACTAATTTACAATATTAACAAATTATCTTCTGTACACCACACAATTGATTAACAGTGAAAATACTAAGGTACTTTCCCCTTAAGCTACTTTATTATTTCTCATTTTCAGTAAACACACGTTACTACATATTGATTGAAAACTTTGCATTTATGAACTATTGTAATTGGTGAGACTCTGAAGCCTAGTTTTAGCAATCTTAGTGGCAAAATTCAGGATGATAAGTGGAAACAAATACCTATTATCATCTAGAAAGTTACTCCTGACAAATTTGTAACGACTTTGAATCATTTCAAAATTCTCTATTTTTAAAAGTTCTAGAAGCTTCACTTCTCCGCTCTTTCTTTTCTTTCCTTGCTTCTTCCCTTTCCCCCCTTTTCTCTACCTTCTTTTCTCCGCCCTCCTTTATTTTGGTCCTTCATGCAATCAAACCTGGCTTGCAACTTCTTTCCAACTCCTATTAGTTGTAAATCCAACAGCAATTATTTAATATGTCTTTAATCCTCTTGAGTTAGAGTGCACCCACGACTTACATTGTTCCAAAAATTGTGCGGAAAAGACTTGACTGGTTAATTGATTGTTACCACAGAAAATGCACCTTGATTTGCGATGGAGGTCTACATGAAAGATGACCCTTTTCTGTCAGGTTCGCTCCTGCCGTGCCAGATTGGGCTGTTCTCCCCACAGTCCAGTGACACCATGCAGCTCCCCTTTCTCCGGGAATATGCCACTTTCTGGGACCTGTGTGTTAGACAAGGTTGCAGATCTCCACCATTGACAGAAAGGACAATCTAATTTACTTCTCTAGCTGAGGGCACTTAGTCCTAATCCAGGAAGATGAAGGTCTTTATTCTCCCTCCTATGTAGGGTACCATTTAATAATCTTTTCAGAGATCTAAAGGAAGTCTAGATCCAGCTTTTAGCTCCTCTATCTGGGAAGGAGTGGAACTTACCTCTCCTTTCTTGAGGAGGCAAAAATTTCTCAGGTCATTTTTCATGAGAATTTTTTATTGGATCATCCTATCATAGCCTAATATTTGATGATTCTTTGTGTCATCTTTTGTTTCCTCAAATAACTCATTTTCCTTCATATTTCCTTAGGTCTTGGAATGCATTTATAATGGGATCCTTAAATTCCCTCCTGTGCATAGAAAATCATGAGAGTTCAATGTTTAGCTAAAAGGCAATAAAGTTTTATTGCTTATTTGCTTTTAATTTTTATGGAAATTTCTATAAATTGACTCACATTTTAAGTATAGAGGGTAAACCTATAAGTGGATTTAATGGTAAAGGCTTTGGTATAGGAAATAATTCCTACTAAATTTAATGTTTTATCAGAATTGCTTGATTATATATTGGTTTCTAAAGCATTAACGCAACTGTGGATATATATTTCAAAAACCAACCAAAATAAAGTTATTTTTATTTTATTTTATTTTATTTTTTGCAGCTTTTGGCCAGGACTGAGTTTGAACCCACCACCTGCTGTAATATGGGGCCAGCGCCACCCCATAAAGTTATTTTTTAAAGCTGAAGAGTTTCTTCAAAAATTTTGACCTTCTGTTTACTTTAGAAATGATTGGTTTTCCACTTTGACTAAACAGTATATCCTCCAATTACTATAAGCTGGCTGCTTACTCTGAATCCTGCCAAAACGTTTTGTCTCCATAGAACCTCAGGAAATTGTCACCCATCCAGAGAACTGTCACCCATCCAGGGAACTTTCTCTGACTTTCCTCTTTGTTCCAGTCCTATGTCCCATGTTTCCTAAAACAAACTCATTAAACATTTTTTTTGTTAATTCAACAAATATTTATTCAGCTCTTACTATGTTTCACGTACAACAGATCCCATGGAGAAAAGATGGCTATTTTTTTTGTTTGTTTCTCCTGGTGTTAAACCAGGTTTAGGTTTAAATCTCCAGTTTTGCTTACTGCTCTGACTATTTTTGTACCCAAGTACAGTGAGCTTATTGAGAGTAAGGAATATTACACTGGTGCTGCATGGTAGGGCCTCAAGTGCATTCAATGGTTGCTCTTATCAAGTGTGGCACTCAATGGTAGGGTCTCTGATAAACATTAAATTATGAGAGGACCTGGATAACTTGGCATAATTGTCTCAAGAACCAGGATCTTCAGCTTCTATTTACTTGTCCTTGACTTGCATGCCCTTTGTGATCAATCTAGGGCATGACCTCATGTATTCCTAAGATATGTGGTGAAAATCCTTTCACACCCTTCTCTATAACATGATTATAACCCCTCCCCTAAAAAAAATTATGTCTGCACTGAAGTTCTTTTATTTTACTTAAATTTGGTAACTGAGATACCTGTGGTCGAAAGTTTCTAAGGGTATAACTTTTTTGTGTGGAGGGTGTAGGGAGAAGTTCTAATGCTATAATCATTTTGGGAAGATTTTATTTTGTTTTGTATTTCTCACCACATTTAAATTCTAGCAATAAAGCGACATCATTTCATCAAAGGTCTGATTATAACTGCACTTTTGAAAGGGGGGAAATGCATTAAATAGACTAATTGAGGAACCTGAAGGGTAGTCATTAAAATCAGCTGCCTTTTCAATACATGGTGAGAGATTTGTCTGTGAGCCTTTCTTTCCAATGATACTATTTCAATCATGCCTAACATTTAAATCTCTAAACACTGATATTCCCATTTTAATTTTAGCTGGCACCAGAAGGAAATGGTAAAACAGCAGATGATTACCTCAATAATTTATTCCACATTTTCTAACAGCTTTACAGATTCAAATAAAAAATAATAATCTAAAAATGAAATATACACACTAAAATTAAACAGAGAAAAAAATCTTCTTAAATGAAGAGATTTTTTTTTCCCCCTCATAACTTCCCAAATTGTAGCAAGTAAATTCCACAGTGAAGGGTAAAAAGGAAATAATTTTACCACTGGTTATGTTTGATGACTAATTTGGGCTTTAACAAATGGGTATTGATTCAGGCCCTATTAATTTAAATTAGGTGATTATTTAGTTAAAAATTTAGTTGATGTCTGTGTTTGAATTTGCATTATCTAAAAGCAAATCTTTATAAACACCGTCTGGATAAGTTAAATTTAAAGCAAGTCCTCTAAACACCTCAATTCAGTTTAGTTAACAGTTCAACTGAAAGCAACTAAGGTGAAATTTTCCTCAAATGTAATTAATAGAAAGGAGACTGAAATGGAGGAAGGGTCATTTCCACAGAAGTATTAATTGAGACCCGGCATACTTGTATGTTCACATTCATCCTAGTTCTGAGCATAGCTGGAAGCAAAGGGGCAAAGCCATTCCACTTACGAAATTTATTACACAATTGAAACCTATGACCTTAACTCTAATCGGAACCTTGGTAAGACTTTCACCTTCTTCAGTTGTTTTTATAAGATTGACCTCTCATTTGATTCATACTGCGGAAATACTGATTTGCTTTGAAAGAGACAATCATAAAATTTTATCAGTCTGTTGAAGCTTCCTGAATAATAAAACAAATGTTTCTTTTCATGTTTATTTTATAACTCATTTATGGTAATTAGCTCACAAAAACTTAAAGTAGAATTCCTTATGTTAGTCTCTAAGATTAGCATAGAACAATATCCTTTAAAATACAATGTGAAACATTGAAGTAACAAATGTCACTTACTTTATTTCCTTTAACTTAGAATTTGGTAATACTAAAATTCATTCAACGACAATGAAGCAGATAAAACAAGATGACTTCCCTAGTTTAGGACGCCCTTCTAGATTTCTTCCACCTCTTAATTTTGATATACCAAGTATATGCCAATGATTTTCATTTCATGGCATGACATTAATGTTCCATGTCATAACTTGCATAGTATAACAAATATTTTATAAGTCAATAATGAAATAATATTTGTCTGAATATGTCTGTATTGGGATTAAAGTTTTTGTCATTATAGCTTATGCTGTACATAAGTACTACCTCTTGTATTTTCCTGGGAACTGTTCAGTGTGACCATTTTTTCAACTTTTTAAAATTCCAAAATATTAAGGAGGCACAAGTATTTTTGTTACTGGATGAACGGAGTAATGCTGAAGTCAGTGCTTTTGGGGTGCCCATCACCAGAGTAGTGTACACTGTACTGGATAGGTGAGTTTTCAACCCTGCCATCCCTCCATCTACCGCCTTCTTAGTTTTCAGTATCTTTTGCACCACTATGTGACCATGTGTTCTATCATTTAGCTCCCATTTATTAGTGAGACATGTGGGGGGTTTTCTGTTCTGGGATACTTCACTTAGGATAATGTTCTCCAGTTCCATTCAAGTTGCTACGTAAGACATTTCATTCTTTTTTATGGCTGAGTAGTACGACATGATGTATATATACGTTTTCTTTATCCTCTCTTCAATTTATGGCCAGTTAGGTTGATTTCATATATTTGAAATTGAGAATTGTGCTGTGCTACACATTCAGGTCCAGGTGTCGTTTTGATAGAAAGAATTATTTCCTTTTGGGTAAATACCCAGTAATGGGATTGATGGATTGAATGCTAGGTCTATTTTTAGTTCTTTTTGGAATCTTTATGTTGTTTTTCATAAAAGTTATACTAACTTAAAGTTGCACCCATAGTGTGTGAGCATTTCTTTTTCACTTTATCCACATTGACAGCTATTATTTCTTTATTTGTTATTAATAGCTATTATGATGGGGGAAGGTGATATCTCATTGTGGTTTTAATTTGCATTCCTCTGATGATTAGTGATATAGAGCATTTTTTTTTCATGTGTTTGTTGGCCATTAACTATTTTATTTTGAAAAGATTCTGTTCATGTCTACTGCCCACCTTTGGTTTTCTTTCTTCCTTTTTTTTTTTTTATTAAATCATCTGTGTGTACATTAATGTAGTCATGGGGTATAATGTGCTGGTTTTATATACAACTTGAAATTTTATCAAACTGGTTAACATAGCCTTCATGACGTGTTCTTAGTTATTGTGTTAAGACATTTGTATTCTACATTTAGTAAGTTTCACATATACCCTTGTAAGATGCACCCAATAGGGTGTTTGAGTTTTTTTCTTGCTGATTTATTTTTCTTACTGTGTTCTGTGTAGATTTTGGATATTAGTCTTTTATTGGATGTGTGGCTTACAAATATTTTCTCTCCCCTGTGTTGACTGTCTATTTATTCTATACATTTTCCCTTTCCATATGGAAACTATTTACTTTAATTAACTCTCCCTCATTTATTTTTGTTGCACCTATATTTCCATTTAGATGTTAATCATACATTCCTTGCCTAAGCCAATGTATAAAGCATTTTACCTACATTTTCTTCTATAATTTTATTGTTTCAATTATTGCATTTAAGTCTTTAATATCTCTTAAGTTTTTTTTTTTTTTTAATATGGCAAGACATAGTAATCCTGTTTCATTTTTCTGTATCTGGCTATCTAGTTTTCCCAGAACCATTTATTGAATAGAGCATCCTTTCCCTAGTGTGTGTTTTTGTCTGCTTTGTTGAAAATTAGTTGTGCATAGCTTGGTTCTCTCTTTGAAATGAAAATCTACATTTATAATGTTATACAGGCTCCTAACTAAATGCTCCTACGAGACACTGCACAAGTCAACAAACTATAATAAATAAAGTGAGTTAGTAAACTTTGGGGTTTTGTTATATTATGTAATAAAATGCATTTTTTGACATCAAGTGTATAGGAAATATCCTTTGTTCAAAACAAAAGAAATAAATTCTTTTGGAAAAAGTGATAAATTTTGTTGCTATTTTTCTATGGGGAAAAAAAGTTAGAGAACATTAAACATAAATAAACAGAAAGAAGTCTATAAAGCCAGAGACTTTGCCTTCCTGAAAAGCCAGTTATTGGGGCAGGTATTAGATATGAGCACAGTAGTAGATTTCCAGCCCAGTATAGAGCCAGTGGCCAGGCAATTCTTGGGCCATCGTTAACTGCTTCCAAAGTGATTTCTGTTAGCATTCTACCAAAACTGATTTTCAGACAATTTCCAAAAGTTTTCTAAGTGCTGAATTCAATGGCTTCATCATAGCCTCATTTTTTTTCTTTGCCATTTTATTCCTTTGGATAGGAAGAAATGAATTTCTCTTGGTTTGACTGTTGTGAAAATCTCCTTCAGTCTTTTGTAGCTGTCTTTCCTCTAGCTATCCCTCAAACCAGGTCATCTCTTAAATGTCATTGTGAATTCCCCGAGGTTCTGTCCCTGGACCTACTCCTGGGCTAGCATTACAACAATTGCAGTTGTTTATGCAATTTATGAATTGATAGACCCTGCCCTGACCTTTTACACGGTACCTAGATATCTCCGTATGGGGATTCTACTAGTATTTCGATCTCTCTTCTTGTTGAAAGCTGCTCTAATTATTTTAACTGCTTTCCCTCATGTTGTTTACGTGCTCAGCCGCTGATATCCGTTTTAATAGAAATCTCAACTATTGTCAATAATTTCTATGTCTTCCACATCCCTTATGAAATTATTTTCCAAAGTTACTGATTCGTTCTGTGTGATGTCTTTCTTTTTCCTTCTCTTTCTGTTTTCCTCTTCTCCTTCCTCCTACCCTTATATGCCTTAGGTTTGCTGCCTCTTGGTTTATTGCAACAATCCTTTCTCCCTTCCTTATTTTTGGTTGCTTCCTTTTCAAATTCTTCCTTTATTTTTATGACAGTCCCTGTGCTGGTTTGGTATTATGCATTCGGGAAATGAAGGGCTATTTCTAAGGATGTTATACTGGGAGTGATAAATAATATTGTCATTTAGTACAACAACAATGATCATTATTATTCTCTTGTATTTGTATCGCATTTTATCCTATTCAAAATGGTTTTGCATTCATGACGAAAATGACAACTATATGAGTTTGTTAAGCTTTTAACGGGAAGAGAGAGTAAAAAGAGAATCTCAACAGGAAGGAGCAATAATTCTTGAACCCAAACGCGTTCATCTAGGAAATCTTATTAGCAAAGAAGTGTGAGCAGCTTGTTACAAACTAATTTAAAAATTATTAAATGCAGTAGTCCCATCTGTAGCAATTTCTCTGGGATGCCAACTGAAATAGTACAGAATTAATGTTTTTAGTTTTAACAGAATTGACTCCAACTAACATAAATGAGAAGGAAATTACTGAAAGAATATTAGGCATTTGCCAACTCACTGTGAGGGTGAGGTCAGTGTAGCACCACTGTTAGAGTAGAGTAGAAAACCCAGTGTTTAAAGCTCTTTGCTGTCTGTTTATATTCTTTAGTTGGGATTCAGATTTGGGGGATGAAGCACCTGAATGGCCTGGCTTAAGTCATGATTACTAAGATTCATGAGTTTCTATGAAATTATAGCGTATGCTGCCAATATAGAAATTGACTATGACAGAACACTGTGTTGAAGAAACCTGAAGTTGTATGTGAGCATTTTTCACATTTAACCAGGTCAAATTAAACCAACAAAAAATAGAATTAGGACTATTTGAGATGACCCAGGAGAGTAAATGTTAAAATATTCCCAACACGTCATCCATCCTCACAATGAGCAAAGAAGAAAGAGAAACAAAGATCAGGACCAAATTAGGAGCATTGAAAATGTAGGGTTGCCCCTTACTAGTTAAATGTATTCTTGATGAAGTTTAAAATTTTTCTTTTGAAATGGAACTGGGATGGATCATTATTAGTCAGGGGTTCTTAATCTTCTGTTGTGCCACATGCCTCTTTGATGTTCTGAGAAGTCTTTGAAGCCCACCTTGGAATAATTTTTCAAATTTATGAAATAAAATTTATAGGAAGCTCATGTTTTATTAAAATGCTTTTCAAAACGGAGATAATATTTATGGCATATGAATTTATACTTCTTTAATAACACATCAAGTAAGACCTGAGGTGATGATTTCAAATAAGTGACATGTAAATAATGTTTACGGTATCTGCAACATTGTAGTTGACAGAACACTAAAGATAGTGTTCTTCCAGTAATAAACTGGTAGAGTATTTTTTTTTTTTTGAGGTGGAGTTTCATCTTGTCAATGAAAGTAACACTCAGTAGAGTGCCATGGCATCATATCTCACAGCAACCTCAATCTCAGGCCCGAGAGATCCCCCTGCCTCAGCCTCCTGAGTAGCTAAGACCACAGGGCACTGCCACAGCCCCGCTATTATTAGAGATGGGGGTCTCACTCTCGCATAGGCTGGTCTTGAACTTCTGAGCTCAAGCAATCCACCCATCTCAGCTTCCCAGAGTGCTAAGATTACAGGCATGAGGCACCACGCCCAACCCAAAGTGGTAAAAATTTTAATGCCACTGAGATGAAAAATTTTCCCCTCCAGGTTAATGGACATCCTGAACTATAGCTAAAAAATCTCTGATCTGAATATCAAAGTATGATTCTGCCTGAACTCAGAACAATTATTTAGGTAATTTCTGCTTATATTTTTTAACCCTATATTTTTTATCTGAAAGTCTTTTTAATTTAAGAATTAAAAAGCAGAAATCGTTAGAATAGAGAGGATAGAGCTGACTTGTTTCTACTAAATATGTAGTAGAAAGCAAGCAAATACTTGAAAAAACAAAATCTATTTTCTTCTTGTAAATTTTCATCTGTGTTTTCCATGATTCTGGGTAGTTAGATATTGATTGGTTTGCTCTTAGAGAGATTTGGCATTTTATTTTAGCATTAAACAACATAGTTTCTTTCTGCTGAAAATTCAGTGCATTATAGAGTTACTTCCTTTTCAAGGTTTTTGAAGTAATATTTTATGTAACAAATTATTTGCACTATCATCCTTGGTTTTAGGTAAAAATAACCATCAATACGATTTACTGAGATGTAGAAAATATAAATTATGGCATAAAAGAGACTGAAGGAGGAAGGCTAAAGAAGAATTTAATATAAATAGAACAATGTAAATTAGCAAATTACTTCTCTAATTTCTTCTACTTGTTTTATCCAATATTTTCCTAGTAGAACAATATATAATAATAAGATACTTTGGTGGAAAGTAATGCTGCTAAATAAAGCACAACATGGACTTCTATTTTTATTTTAATTCATTCTCTGGAAAGTATGAGTGCCTTTCCTTTAAGAGAAAGTTTAAAGGTAGCATTATGTGGAATAAGAAACCTGAGCTATCCAGAATCTGACAGGCCTGAGTGCCATGTTAATTGACTGTTCTGAGACCTTACTGTTTTTGTAGAAGAGTTCTGGGGAAGAGTCGCCCTCAGGTTGTTGTTCTTGTTGGCTGGTTGCTTGTTTGTTTGCTTTTTAACTTGGCCTAGAACTTGAATATAGAAACTAAGTCTTGGCAAATTCAGAGAAAAAAGCCAATAAAGCCAGTTAAAAATCTTGTTTTTATTTATTGTTTTCGGTTCATTGAGAATTAGTTTACAGTGTTTGCATTTGTTGGGTAAAGTTCCCCTTATAATTATACCCTGCCCCCATGAGGTGTGCCATACACTGTAACTCCCAACCCTCTCCCCCTCCCCTGTCCTGTCCCCTTGTTGTCCTTGAATTGAGTTTTCCTCTTATGTGGGTATGTAATAGATCGTCTACTGGCTTCATATTAGAACTGAGTACATTGGATTATGGCTTCTCCAATCTCATGATACAAAGAACAATTGAGAATACGAATTTATAATAACATGGGAAATAAGCAGTAAGGATTTTCAGCGAGTTTTTTTTTTTTTAGCATATTTTCCCTATAAATTTTGAGAAGCATAACTTTTCCCCCTGTGTGTGAGAACTTTATAAAAACAATTCCAAGGTGACACATTTTTCCATATATCCCCCCAAATCAGGATCAAAAAAATTTTAAATACTGATGAAATTACATAAATTCAACTGTCTTACAGTGCTAAATGCATCTATTAACCTGCCTTTCACTTTTATAAATGGCTTAATGTATTTTTTGCACAACTCTAAATTATCTTTAGTACAGGTATATCATGTAAATTTATTCAACAAATATAACCTTCACTTGGAAAACGTTTTATCATTTTATTGGTTCTGTAAATTGTCTGACTTCTATAACCATTTTATTCACTGTACCATGAAGCTTATCCAAACCAATAACATTTTTTTATTTTGAAGTCACTCAGAATTTCTAAATCTTATATTTCTTTTATTAGACAGTCTATGCTAAAATCTACCCAATATTTTCTTGCATAATTTTTTTTCTAGTGCATTCTCTGAAATGTCTGTATTTCCATCCAGAGTGCAGCAAAGCTAACATTCTCTGTATGTTACAGCCTCTTACCACCTTCTTGATGTGGTACCTACCACCGTGAAGCTTATGTCCCTATGTGTTCTTTTGACTTGTGGGCTTTGCACAGTCTGATCTTCTATTATTAAAGATTTTAAAGTTTTCATTCATATCTTCTCCATGTTGATGGGTTGAACCCTGAGCTGTCGTTCCTTTCAATTAATCTTATTAAACTTCGTCGGCTCATATAAATCCCCAGTGTAAGTTTCATATTTGAAATCAGAAGACCCATTTTGAAGATTTTTTTTCAGGTGATTCATTCCTTTCACAGAATTTCTTTATACCTTCATGCTTTCTCCAACTCTCAGCAGGAATGTCTCCTTCCTTTATTCAATCCTTATTATCATCTTTAAATTGTAATCACTCCTATGCTCTGCATTAGCACCACTGTTTTCTAGGAGTTTGCCTTTTGAGATATCTTGGGTTTTGATATTTCCTGACATGGTTGGTTTCTCTGTGTACTTCTTGCCTGACTATAATTCAAGTGTTTTGGAGATTGGGTGCCTTGATCTGGCTACCTTCTGTCAACTGCTCCAATGTCAGCTTCTTATCAAGGTTTACTATTGAACTTTATGATTTGCTTCTCCCACACATCCTTGTCATCCCCATATTGCTGGGCCCCTTAGTCTGCTGAATGTTTTCCTTGCACAACATATATTATATAACTTCCACACGTTATGTAATTTACATTTACATTAGTGTTTATTATATTGTTCAAGTTTCCTACTAAAGCAAAAAACTCACAAGAGCAGAGATTTTTATTTTGTCACTGATAGAGCCTATGAACATAGAATAGAACCTAATATACAGAATGTGCTCCAGAAATAGCTGTTGAATGAATGAATGACTTCTGTACCTGATTTGTGTCACATTCTCATGCTTCTCAACAGTTAGCGCAGTGTGTTTCGAAACAAGGTGATCAAAAATCATAATTAGGTAGATCTCCAGTCAAAAGAGAAAGAAAGTAAAGAAAGGAAGAGAGTAAGGAAGGAAAAAAGGAAGAAAGGAAGAAAAGAGAAGAAAAGATCAAGGGATGTCAGCTAGGTTTGTCTTGTTAAGGATGGCTTTGTTCGTGTCATTTTTCCTCTGCTCATGGTCATAGCTCCATTATTCTCAGGAGTCCTTTGACAATAAGGCAGAAGAAAACATCCACTTATAAACTAATATCAGAAGATTTATTATACTCTGTCTGGCAAACTTAAATTTTGGAAGAAAAACATAGAATTATGAGGAAGGAAGAGAATGTCTGTTTAGCCAGCTGGATGAGCTGAATCAATGAGACTACTACATTTAAATAATCTTTATGCATGAAGAGTCTTCTATTTTCATTTCATCTTCAGTGCCTTGGCATAGGCATTTAATATTCCACATACACATAAAAAAGTTCATTAAACAGCTTGACTTGGCACTGAAAAATGAAGAATTAAATAAATCCCTGGAATGGCATAAAAACCGAGGGTGTCTCATCTCAGCAACAGGACTATTGTTCTTGCTGAAAAACATGTGAAACATGAAAAGCTCAACCTGGTATCACTGGGTAGCATATGAAATGTAGAAGCTGCAGGGATGACACTTAAGACACATTTCCAGAAGCCGTAGCAAAACCCTGTGGGATGAAGAGTCCTCTTTTGAATTTTGAGCATCTTGTAAGATTTCTCTGCAGACTAAGAAATAAAGCCATTTACATTTTCTTTGAGCAAGTCTACACAGACCATGTGTAGTATCTTGTAAAGACTTTCAAAATAACACGTTTGCTCTTGATCTCCAAAGATCATCATTTCAAGGGTCATGTGTTTGCTGGGCCTCTCAAGCAACCACTTGAACCACATTATCTCTAAGTTATAGAGGGACTGTCATGAAAGGAAAGAAAAAAATCAGAGTAAGTATTTGTTCATAGGTAAGGTAGACATGCTGTATCAATTACTGCATCTTTTCATTGGGCCTCTGTAGGCAATAACATAAGTAGTTTTTAATGGAACACTGGGTCATTATATAAAGCATTGCTTCTTTCTTTGTAAGATGAATCATACAAATATTGGCTGCATATGAATATCAAGAATGCCATTCTATAATAGAAGTCACAAACCTCAAACCACCTGCTTCGTCTTGGTAGTTTTCCATCAGCCTTGTGTGCTCCATTTTCTGAAAAGCCTATAAATTCAGTTTAACTGGCAGAGTGATTTCAATTAGCAACCCAATGCACCTTTCTGAACTAGCCTTTTGTGTAGGATATTGAGTTCAGTTCTGCCCACACATTTGCCATCACTCCACAGAACCCCAGCTGTTCAACTGACACCCAAGTATAATGTACAAACAACACTTTTAAAACACATCAGCAAGAAGCAATAAAAACATAAATACTCTGTTGTCAGTACTTAAAGTATAGAATATGAGGTCTGACAATTAAGTTTGTAAACTCGCCTAGAAAAAGAGCTACATACCTAATTGCTGGCTATTACTACAAACACAGTGGCAGTATGCCCCTTGGGAAACTGCACTGATGCCACCACCTAGGCCACCCTTCAAAACAATTCTGGAACTCTTTTTTTAGAATGGCCATCAAGAGCTGTCATCTTATGAGTATTCACCATTAAGTTTATGAGCTCATCCTAGAAAAAATGGTTTGAAGGGTGGACTAGGCTAGGGAGTTGGTGCAGAGCTTCCCAGAAGGAGGACTTCGAAGTTGACCGGAGTAATATTCAGCTTTGAGGTCTATAGCACTTTTTCTAGTATGAGTTCACAAACTGAATTGTCAGACCTTGTATGTACTTGCTGTTGAACCCTGTTGGGCCTGTGAGATACCGGCTTTTATCCTTTTCAACGCTGATGTATGAAGTTTTGATGCTTTCTTTTGTTATTTTGAACTCTCGATGTTGTTAAATCCTCAAAATCTAACCCCCATTTAGACAAAGCTTCTTTTTAAGATTCACAGTTTTCTTACTCGTTTAATTGCTATTCACACCAGATGGCTTTTCTTATTTTTTGCTATCATATTTTTAAGACATTTCTTATCACGTCATCCAGTTCTTCCTCCACTCAATGGAATACTAGTCCGCTACAGTCTGGAGTTAAAGTTTAAATTTCTGCAAACAAATGCATGAAGTATATTTTCATAGGCAGTTTCTCTAATAAAGTCATTAGGAATTTTTAAACTTCTTTTGTCTTTGCTACTTTGTCTCCGTTCTCACTTCCCTGTAGGCAGAAGAACTCGATTTTTAATTATCCATGACTGATGACAAGATTATTTCCTTCATGGTAATCCAGGAAATTTAAAAAAAAAATTTTTTTTGGCTGTTTTTTCCCCTTCATTTGTTTTATCATAACTATGTGGAGAGGCTTCAGGGACAACTTAAGTTTTAAATGTTTAAAACGTTTTATTGAAATCTCTTCTGCTAATTATTCTGCTACGTTATGCCTATGATGCTGTTTTTCAGAAATAAAAATGATCAAACATGATTTACTAATAGTTTGCTCCACTTTGGGCGGCTATCTTGGCATTTTATCTGATTTCCATACCTGCTTAGGTCTATAGCAAGTTTCATTAAAGTTTCAGGATCTTTGTGATTTCATGAAATTAGCGTTTTGAACAAATCTGGGATGCATTTCAAGTTTGATTTATTATTTCAGGCAAAAACTATATAAAGTTTGGCAGTGTGATATGAGTTTGGAGTTTGAGTTTTCTGTTTCATTTAAGTCGGGATCTCAAAAATAAAAAACCTCCAGGGATAAGAACCCACAGGAAGTAATGCTGACTTCACTATAAATATTTTAATGATAAAAATACTTCCTGACCTGTAACTCAATTTTTTTCTTTTTTTTGTATATTAACACTGATAGCATTACTGTCCAAATCTGTCATCCTTTTATGGGATAAGATGACAAATTACTACTTGAAGATCATAAATCTTGCTGTGATGTTATTAAGAATGATTCTACTGAAATGCACAGTGAGTTTTACAATTATCAAACCTATTTTCCACTAATATTAGTTTCTATATTTATTTTGAAGTTCCAGCTTAAAAATAAAAAAAAACATATTGAAAGAAAAGGAGATTCGAGGAAAATAATTGTTATGTTTTCATTTTTAAAGATATTCAGATTTAGCAACTAAAACAGTACTATTGTATCTTAGGTTTATAATACAGTAAGTTTATGAGATTCATTTTGCAAATTCTGCTCTCCCCAAAGTAACAATCTTTATTAAATTATCTCAGTTCCAAGTATCAATGTCTTATCTGAGCTGGAAAGTAGCAGATTTTGGATTATTAAAAAAAACACATACACACCCTGAAGTATTCCTTAAGACTTTTTTTTGCTTGGAAAAAGCAAAAAGTATTTTTCATAGGAAAAAATCTGATAGATAATCATAGAACTGTTTTATGTAATCCATGGTTAGAATAAAAATATGTATGGGTTATTATTTTTTAGTCTTCCTGAACTATGATGAAACAAAAATACTTCAGAAGTAGAAAATGTTGTACTGCCATGTATTCTTCATGCTACTATATTTAGTATCAAGTTAGCCTCTTAAAAAATATCTTCTGGGGAGAATATCAGCCTCTCAAAGAATAGTCTCTTAAAGAAAGGCAACAGATGTCATACAGGCTAGCTCTTGCTTATAGCAAGATTTTATTGAAATTACCTTGTAGGAATTTTATTTCCAAACCATGGAAAAATCTAGATCAGAAGTCTTAACCTATATTACTTCCTACATATCCCACCTGAAGTTCTTAGTCATTTATTTACGCTAAATAATGAGTTCTGTGTTGTTGCTGTTTTTAAAGTCTTTAAGTAGAGACAGGCTTATTTTGTCAAACTGCAGTTATTAAAGGTGGGTCAATACAGTGGATGATGAATCCAGGGAAGTGATCCTCTTTAAGGTAAATGAAGCTTAAAGCAGAGCTGAGATTGAACTATGTCAAATTGCTTCATATTTCATGACTGTTGACAAGACCTTCTGTATGCTCTGTTTATAGTGGGCTAAAAGCTCTGCTAGTCAAGTTCACATGAAGTCCAGGAGTCATGCAAGGATATTCTCAAATTATAGTGGTTTAATGCCTTCCAGGGACAAAGTATCATTGAGTATTTTGGCTACCCGCATGTCCAAAAGTAGTAGGTAAAATCTAATGAGCAAGATTGGTAATCTCTAATTACTTTCGCAAAGTGTTTGGTTACTTCTGTGTGGGAACTGGCCATAAGGGTAAGCAGGGTTTGAATATCAGTAGAACTAACACACCAATCTCGTTTCTGGAATCACAGGTTAAAGTGGTAATTGAAAGTTCTATAAATCAGAGTAAAACTATATGTGTAGAATGAGGTGGTCAGAAGAACTAAGGAGAATGTGCTGATGAGACCTAGGAGGAATTGGGAATACCTGCCTGGTAGAGAAGTTTGTTTCCCTGGGGAGAACTTAATTACAATAAATACAAGTGAAAATAACAGAATAATGGAGAACAATGTTTAATCTTAAAAGGTTTTATTGGCAATAATTAAATATCTCAGAGAAACTAATGTAAAAAATTAACGTTTGTTAAATGTCCACCATAATACTATTGCCAAGTTTTTTTTTTGACCATGAGTATTCTGAGACTGATTATAGTACATTTACCCAGGTAGCTCTTTGTTGCCTTAGGAAACTTCTGGGATTTAGGATATGGGTAGTCAGGCATGTTTGTCAGATTTTTTACAATCTCACGAATGGATGTGTTTATAAAAATGATTTCTTTCCTTTCTCTTTCTTAACCAGTCTATTTCTCTAAAGATTTCTGAGTCCACATTTTCAGGGTATGGTGAATCCAAGCATTATATGGAATTTGAACTAAAAAAAAATGGTTCTCCCCCTTGTGTCTACAAAATATCTTGAAACAAACCCATTCCACCAGAACTTACAAGAGGATGATGTTTACTAAGGAATTCTGTGAAGTTGGATATTCCTTTTTTACCCACTAAAACAGTATATGAAGAAATTGTATTTCTCTTTAGGTGAATTTCTTAATAATAGGCCATAATTCTTGTCCTGTGATTAAAGTTTTTATGAATGACTCAGGAACTGGCATTCTAGAGTGGATAATTTAAATTCTATGGACTTCGTACAATCAGCCTTTCCTCTTTTTATTTTAGTTATTATTTTTGACACTTTGCTCCATACTACTGAAATTCTGTCTTCTAGTTATGTCTGTTGGTTTACAGGGCCACTGCATTAACACATTTTATATACCACTATTTTTTAAAACCAGAATTATGATGGCTCCGATATTCCATGTTCAGCAAGCCTGTATTTGTATTCTAGTTCTTAACCAAATTTTACTCATGTTAATAAGTTAGTCTCCTGTCCTTTTCTCAGTTTTCTTGTGATAACATCCATGTTATCTGATACCAAGTTGAATTTTAAAATAGCCTCTGGTTTACCTTCCTTTTAAAATCTTAAAAGCATTCATTTTTTTCTCATTTTCCTATTTATTTTCTCCGTTTTCTCATAATGATGTTATCACTTAGAAATTTCTCTCTCCAGAGCATCTTTTAAGTTAACAATTTATTGATTTTTAACATAAACGCACAAAATATAAAATTCAAAATGCTAAAAATGATATACAGAAAGGCTCTCACTTCTGGCCACCCCGTTGCACTTGTCATAAGTTACCATGGTAACCAGTTACAGAGCGAGATGCAGATGGTAGACTCTATCATACAGAGAACTATGTAGGAACTCAGGGGAGGGGAATAGGTTGAGAGTGACGATCAAGAAATAGGAAGAAGCAGTAACTAGCAAGATCATCATTGGAGGAAAAAAGCCTAGGCCCCAAATATGACAGACAACTAGAGTTTCTGCTCGATTCCAGCCTTGGAATCAGATTGCCAAAAGCAAAGTATAACACTCCTATTCATGTCATACCTGAAGGTATTACTTCTGAGACATTTCTTAATCTCTTGTACTTTGTATCCTGATAAAAGAACTCCCACTACTTGTGGTAATTGGAGCACATCTTTAATTCTTGTTGGAAGAGCCATTGACATATGTCACAAATGAGATGTGTGTCTTTGCTAAACTTCAAGTGTACCATCAATCATAGGGAGGTCTCTTTATCTCTGTCTCTGTTCTTCTCGTCAGTAGCAGCAAGACAAAACTAGAATATGGAGAAAAGGGAATAGACTTAACATGAAAACATCTATACTGTCTTAATCATATACTACGTTGATTTTTACCTAAGCAGATAATTTACCTAAAACATTCTTCAGTTTTCTCTGAGCCAATATTTAAAAAATTTGAATTCTCCAGAAAAAAAAAGAAATGAAGAAAATACAAAGAATTCAGTTTTTTAAATTGAAGAAACGAAATAGGAAAAGCATAATGTGCAAAACAGTAGATTGAAATCAAAATGAACTAAAATATTCCAATTTTTTTTAAGCATAGATTTAAGTTAACATTTAACTTCTATGAACAAGACAAATTAGGCTGGCCTGGTTGCTATTGGCTATAGCCTCCTACAGTGTGGGAGGCCAAGGTCAGAGGATTGCTTGAGGCCAGTAGTTTAAGACCAGCCTGGGCAATGTAGTAAAACCTTGTTTCTACAAAAAGTGATAATAATAAAAATATTCATGGGTGGTAGTGAGCACCTGTAGTCCTAGTTATTCTGGAGGTTGAGGCAGGAGACTCACTTGAGCCCAAGAGTTGGAGGTTGAAGTGAGCTATGATCATGCTGTTGTATCCTAGGCTGGAAGAGAGAGAGATACCATGCCTCAAAAAAATAAATAAGTAAATATAAATAAAACAAGAAAAATTAATTTTTCATTTTATAATTTGAAAAGAAACAAAAAGAAAAATATAGAAACAAAGTGAGAGGAAACCCATTTCATAAACATTCATTTAACTAATGTAGAATCAAAGAGGAAAAATGATATATGAATAAGAGATAAATTAAACATATTCCTAATGCCATTCTCCCACATTTATTGCTCTGGATCATTGTCAGGTTACCTGGATCTTGACTATCCATACCATCCCTGGTTCTGTGGGCTTTCATTCCTTCAAGCTGTGTCTCTAGTAGAACCAGCAAAACAAGTATCTGGAGGGGTAGCTTTCAGATTGAGAAATTTTAACGTCTAATTTGGACTTTACACCATCTCCTGTCCTTAAAGGCAATATTTGGAATTCTCTATGCAATATTTTAAACACTGATTATCCTATATCAAGTGATAAAATAAATATATTTTCAAAACAAAGCATGAAAATAAATCTGAACATTCTCTGCATTCATAAATGTATTCACAGGCAACATGACTGCTTCGGAGAAAATAAATTGTATTAAGTGTAAGAAAATAGGACTTTTTAAGATTTAAAAAGTTTTAGAATATAATGCATATCTTGCATTGCTTTATAAAAGTGAAAAGATATTTTCTAAAGGATTCTAATAATGTGTCTTATAAATTTAGCTCTACTTAAATGTAAACTATCATTATTTCAGGGTTTTGAACTATATTACATTCCTTAAAAGGGACACATTAGATATTTATGAAAGTTGGGATTTTCATACTTAATAGTTGAAACTTAAAACCTGAAATCAATTTTTAAACTGTTGACTAAAATAGTATTATAAAAAACTGTGGGCATGTTAGCAAAATGGTATTGATAGATGGATAAAATATATAATGTACAGCACAAGCATATAACATATAATATATAATATTGAATAGAGTATTGGTATCTAACACTGTTTAATATAATATAAACATATGACAATTATATTTAATATATAATATACAAAAATCTTATAAAATTCTTTTGCTTATTAAGATTATTTGCATTTTAACTTAATATAAGAATAAAATATGTCCATATGTATAATCTAGTACATCAGTATGCCATGGTATTAAACCACACACACCTCTCCAAAGCATGGCTTAAATTTTAACTTGAGAAGACCAGGTTTGCTTGTACCTGGATATGGATAATCAAGTAAGCAAGCATCACCTATTTCTGACTACAGAGTGAAATGCATGTGCAAGATTCTGAATCAAGACTCACAGAGAACAAAAGAAAAAAAAAACGAAAAAAATCCAAGCCTTTAAGTTGATGACAAACCCCCACATATAGAAACCTACCAAATTCAGAAAGTCCAGAAATGTGTTTTCCAAGGGCACACAGTTCAGTAGAGGCATTGCATTTCTGGTGATTTTTGCCACGGCCTGAAAAGGTAACAGAAAGAGGAAAGGAGATTGCATATGAGGAACCAGAGCAAAGTTATGAAGGCAGAAACAGAAGAAATGTTGAGAGGCTGTTTTCAGAGGGTGTGCCCTAATGTAGAGCCAGAAGGTCACTGCTGAAGATCCAGCCAGAAATTAACAAAAAGGAACATGAACTGCCATGAATTGACAGGCTGAAGACCCTAGTCTTAGGATCCAAGTTTGATCTCTGGTGAAGCATCATCAAAGTTGTTGAGCAAGGTATGACTATAATAAGGTCTTCTGTATGCTGTGCCTCTCTCTTTCATGGTATACTTATGAACATGAACCTCACCTGCAGACCCAAACTCACTTCTCCTTCCATCCACCAAGGCAGGTCAGCCTCACCACTCACTCCATCGGGTGTTGGTAGGAGGCCAGCTGAGCTACCGACCTTGTCAGTGGTTGCTATGCCTACAGGAGCCCCAGGCTCACTGTGGCCTTTTACTCATAATGCTTTCTAACTCCTTCCAATGTTTTCTGTTGACATCAACTCGGTTCCAGTGTTTCCTTTAAGTTTCTCATTTTCTGGGAAGTACAAGGTCATATTAGGCAGCACTGAGCATGAAGCTATAGAGTTTTCAAACCTTCTGAATAAGTAAGAGCCTCCATCAGGATTCTGGAGAACCTTGATCAAATAAAAACCATTAAGGCAAATTTGTCCTTTGAAAAATGTCAAGGTGAAGTGCTAATCATCTTAATGCACAATGGCTTTGATGCTCTGTGTTGAAGAACTCCAGTAGACAGACCACATGGTAGTTGGCAAGAAAGGCTCAGTAAGACGTCACTCAACAGGTGTTACACAGAGGGCACAGGGCCTTTGCAAATAAAGAGTAATTATACATTGTGTGTATATATGTGCATACATTGAAATGCATGTACACACACACACATCAACTGAACTTGATTGACAACTTGGCTAATAGCTTTAAAGTTTAAAATTTTGAATAGAAATTTATCATAAAATGATTCTATCTCACTATAGCAAGAAAGAAGTAAAACTATTTTTTAAATAACTATTTCCAGAAGCCAAGTCCTATCATCCTATCTTCAATTTCTTTTACCTCCAAGCAGGAGAGGCAGTTCTGGTGGATGGAGAAAACTGTTTTGGGTTCAGTAAAGTTTTAGAATGTGTTTGTGCTTTGCTTTGAGTTTTTCTTTGATGTTGTCCTTTCTATCAGTCATTAATTTAATTTTCCACAAATAGAGTATGTGATTTTGAAGGCCTTATTTTGGTCTTGGAGCCAATTTTCCCTATAAAAGCTTTCACATAATTTACTATGTAGCTCAAATTTCTATATTTTATCTGTTGTCTGAATAATGGCAGAGCCTTGACACCTCCCTCATACACTTCTGAGAATGCTTGGAATATGTGGAACACTCCCACTTTCACCTTGCCCTGGTCACCAGTGTCATTTCCTCCTTCCTGCTCTATAAGCTCCCCTGGATTGAGCTGTCACAAGGCTGCTCTCCCTCTTCTCATCTATGAACATCAACAGCCTGCTCTCCAAATCCTTTAGCAGCTGTTCCTCTTAGAGCTCACAAGAGGAGCTACTTCTCTAGGTCCCCACATAGCTCAAGGCAGAGAAAGCTAACTCACATAGACCAAGAGGACAACCACGTGGTGGGGAGGGGGGGCGGTGCTTGAACCTATCCTTTTTGTTTGTTTTTGGTTTTGTTTTTTGCAGAGGCCTTATATGGAATTAAAGGAAAAATAACAGTCATTTGGTCAGCTTACTTCATCAAACACCACCCGGTCACACCCACAGATAATGTGGGGATATTTGCTTCATACATGCATACATCACCTATGGTGGATGAGCTGTGTAAATCTCCAAATTTTGGTGGCCCCAAACAAAGGTCATGTTTTATAAAAGACTACGTTTTTCTTGTAAAAACCTCCCTGGGCATTTACGTTCAAGGTATAAATCTGTTGAGAACTGGAAATGTATTTCATGCTCACAGGGCAGTTGTGTATGGTCCTCTTAAAGGCAAGCAGAAGATCAAATTCTAGATCTTTTCTGAGGCTGTTTCTCCTTAAGCTAGAGTTTGGAGTGTCTTCTTTTCAGAACTATAGTACTTTTGTTTGTTTGGTTTGGGGTTTGTTAGATAACTGGGTCTGTGCCTATAACTAGGTCATGAAAAGGATATACCTCCTCAGCAAAGCTACTTTAGTTTCTGAATCCTCAGAAGAAAAGCATGAGTCTTTTTTTTTTAACTTATTTAATTGCCAGTCATTGTGGGGAACCACAATAAAGATAATTACGTCCTGGGGAAATAAAAGAAATCCTACCAAGTCTTACAGGAGTAGCCCTTACCCTGGGTTCATTTTCTTTATGAAGCCCCAACACCTCTGCTGTCATTCTTTAATATTTTAGGGTATTTCGTCAAGGTTCCCACCTTCCTCTGATCAATCATTACAGTCCAGCACCTGTTTCTCCTTCTATGAGTTTGGCTACCTCAGAACTAATAGCCATTCCTGTTACTGAAGAACATTACATCACTTACGGTGGATGAGCTGTGTAAATGTCCACTAGCCACCAATGAAACACTTATCTTCTGGGGAATTTCCATCATCAACACCCTTCTCAATCTATAACCTCTCACCTTCACTTTATAAGGGCATGTCAAGATTCATTTGTTTTTTTTTTTTCCCCAATCAGAATGGTCATTATTCATTTTATTTTTTCAAATACATGTGATTATTAGGTTTCCACTTTTTGCCTTCACAGAATTAAAAAGGCTTAAAATTTAACAACAATGTTTAAGATAAGGACTGGAAACAAAAACCTTGTAAAGAGTGAATGAGGATAAATACATTCAGAAAAGAAATCAGATAACTGCTGCAATGAAGTATTAAGCAATAATAATATTAGTAATGCAAAGGAAGTAACATTCACATTGTCAAATAACAGTATGTCTATTATAGAATGCTTTGACTCTGAGGTTCAGTATGGAGTCATCAAATAACGTCTTATTTTTTCCCAAAGTCTCAAAAAATAAACAACTAACATTTATAAATAAAAATAAAAAGTAATTGCAAAAAACAGATCATGCCAAATATTATAGACAATAGAAAAAGAAGGCATACTTCAAAATCATTCTGCTTAATCAAGATTCATTTCTTACACAGAATACTCTTCCTCTGTTCTCATGTAAATCATACTTGCTGGGGATCCAAACAAACAAGCATCAAAATCCATAGGTTCTCAGATTTTTGGAGCTCATGTGTAATGGGTAGAAAGCTTAGAATTCTTAAAATGATACAAGCAAAAAATAACTTTAATTTCAGTTATTTTTCTATAATTGAAATTAATTTTGATCATGGGCTCAAATTCTACTCAGAAAACTGTTCATTGTGTTCAAGGTGTCTTGGTCTGACCAAGATTTTTGGTCCGTGTGGGGTACCTCCCCTTCTCCTTGGGACCCGGTCTGTTCATGGTGTTCAAGGTGTCTTGGTCCGACCAGGATTTTTGGTCAATGTGGGGTACCTCCCCTTCTCCTTGGGACCAGGTCAATGGACTCAGGTAGAAAAACCTATTTTGAGTCTTCACTCTTTCCCAGGCTGGCATTAGCTAATAAGTAGAGTTTGCACTAGTTAATTTACTGTATTTATTATTATTATGACTAACCATCAACATCAATTCTAAAGGTCATTACCAAAAATGTCTTTTCCTTCAGTGATCAAGTCATTGGTCCACTCAAGGGACTCAGCGTTCCCTTATCTTCCCACAATGGATAGCCCCTTCTCTGGGCTAACAGAGTCCTCCTCAAGGATGGCACAGTAGGTTATGAAATGACGGGTGGGGCGCTCTATGCAGCCTGGCAAGTCCAGACATGTCACAGCCATTTCTTGCTATTTGATACCATGTGAGACTTGCTGTAAGGCTTGCCATCTCCCAGAGATTGAGGCACAGGTCCTGTTGACTTTTAGGTCCCCCCACACTAGGCTTAGCTGCAAAGCAATGTAAAGAACAGGGTTCCCACATCCTTTCTAAAGGCTTCCATCAACACCCAAATCTATGGCTTTTCTTTGTGACTCCTTTCCTTTTGCACACCTCTCTCTAGTCTCTATTTTTATTTGCAGTTTTTGGCTGGGGCCGACTTTGAACCTGCCACCTCTGGTATATGGGTCCGGCACCCTACTCCTTTGAACCACAGGCGCCCCCCTCGTCTCTATTTTTATTTAACAGTTTTAAAAGGATTGGTAAGAAAAATCAAGTAATCATATGTTTTTCTACAATTATGCCTTATGATATAAATCTTATATGTTGAGTCTTACTGAGCTCTGGCTTTTGATATTTAAAGGTATGATTTTAAAATTTAACAAGAAAATTGCCCTTAAATGATTTATGCCATAACTTTAAAAAAAAACTCCATTCTGAAACATAAAGCACTCAATTTCTGTTTAAACAATCTGCCCTGGAAGAGGCAAGGGTTGCTACATATCAAGCTTTCACAAGGGGAAGGGTTTTCAGGTTAAAGAGGAATCACAGGAGGAGAAAAACAATGTTTTTATTTATTTGTTTAAAGTGCATCCTATCATACTTGGGCTGGAAAATTGCAATAATAACAAAAATGAGGATGAACTCCATGTTGCCTTAATGTTTACAGATGAGACTTTACATAAAATCAATATCCGTGATCACCATCATTTCTCGTTTTGTCATAAAAATATAAAAGGTCATAATCTGAAAATAAAGGATGGTCTTTTAAATTATTCAGACTTTCTTTAAGGATAATAAGGAACATTATGAAAAAAAGGAGGAAACATACTTTTTATTCATCTCATTTTCCTATGTCCTAGGAAAAAAAAATAAATTTTATCATGGGATGTCACAGCTTCATCAAGAAATTACTATCTCTACTCAAAAATGCCATCATGTTATTATCCAGAGCCCTTGGAATAAGATTTTCTAGAATCCACACTTTAACAATGACATGAGCTTAGTAAGAAAAGGAATATGAGCTTTGGACTAAAATGTATGTGTATTCAAACACAGACAATGCCAGTTATCTAAGTTTCTACAGTTCAATTTGCTTATTTGCAAACCAAGAAAAGCAGTAACTCTCCATTTAAGTCATGCTGAGTATTTTAAATGAGATGAAGTATGAAAAATGTGTGGCACATGGTGGGATTTCAAATACTATTAATTTACATCCCTTTCCCTCTAGATAAAACTAAGGAGGAAGTATTTATGTCATTTTACATAACTAAAGGACATTTCTAACTTGCTTTATATACTCCCCTTTCTAAAAAAAAAAAAATCAGATTTAGATCACTAGATCAAATGCTCCTTCCTTTTCAGCAGGTAGAAGGTGGTTGGCAATGTTTGGCAAAATAAAATGGCTGAAGGAGGTAAAAATTTAGGCTATGTTAGCTGTGATAGGAAATGACACCAAAGCTTCTGAGGCTCCCAATAACCATCATTTTCTGCTTATGCTACACACACATCACAAGTTTGTTTGATCTGTGCTCCATATCATCTTCATTTGGGGAGGAGACTACAGAATTAGCCCCTCTCATAGGAAAATTCTGATTTCTTGGCTGAGGGAAAAATACAGAAAGCAAAGCCACATGATGGCTCTTAAACCTTCTGCTTGGAAGTAGTGTTATATCCCAGTTCATTGGCCAAAGCAAGTTCCATGTCCAATCCTGATGTTGATGTGTTAGGGTGAAGTAATCTGGAATAGGAAGGACTAACAAATGTTTTGAATAATAATGTAGTCTAAGTGGGCATAAGTAATGGGTTTAAAGAAGGCAGTATATAGACAATAGAGGATGTGGGAATGATTGACAGCTAGCGACTGAGCTCCTGTGCTTGCTTCCATACAGGATTGGAAAATGGCAACCTAGTTGCCAAATCTGTTTTTTCAAAAGAAGCTGGGGCTGAAGACTGTGTCAGTTCAGAGCTCCCAAAGCCACGCCCAGCTTCTAGGTAGGCCCCGCCCCTCCTAAACTCTAATACCATTTGTAGTGTATAATATGCCAAGCCTGAAAGGAAGAGACTCCCACTGTTGCAACATATGCCAATTTTTCAAGACTAGTTGAGGGGCTGGAACTTTATATTTTAATATTTTAAATAATATTTAATATTTTTATTAAATATTTTAATAATATTTTTATTAAATATTATTTTAAAATAATATTTAATATTTTAAATATTTTAATATTTGTATTTCCCAATATCATCAATGAATTCAAGTTTTTAAAGCAGAATGCCCGACTAAAAAGTTTGGGGGCAAAATCTGGCTCACTGACTACAGTTTCTGAATCATGATATTGGTGTGGATGGAGATTTCTTCACTTTCCTGAATCAGCAGCTTCTGAGAAGCTGTATTATGCCTATTTGTCACAGGCATAATACAAATACTAGATACCTCTACAAAGGTCTTCCGCATATCTTATTAGGCAATTCATCAAGCCTCATTGTAATCCCTTGAGAGGTACATATCAAAAATTGTAATTTTACTGTTACAAATAAGAATATCGAGTTTCAAAGAAGCAAAGCAACTTGCTAAAATAAACACATCATATAATTGGAAATGCAGGCCATCACATTCCCAATTCTGGTTTCCTTCCATTGTCCCTGGCATTCAATTTAGTTCTACCTACCAGATCCCTAAAACATGTATATGACTTTAAAAACATTCCCTTTTTATCTTTAATTAGTAGCTGAATAACTGTGAAGCATTTCACATGATCACATTAAATCTAAGGGAATATATCATCTGAAGAAAGATATGAGAGAATAGAACACGTGTTTATATCGGGCACTTTCTTAACTTACTTTGTTTCCTTTTGTCTGTTTCAATCCATTGGTTTCAAAGGTCCTGGATCATTGCTGGCATCTCCTGCCACAGCCTGCCTTAGAGGCTGTCATACCATCAGTTCAATATCCCCTTCCCTTCTAATGCCATCTCAAGAAAACAGCTTGCTACAGAAAAAAAGAAGAAAATCTTCATCCATTTCACACATACTCCCCATCTGCTTTTCCTAGTGCATCTTGCTCCCAAGACCACCTCAACAGCATTGCTGGCCCTATGGCAGCAGAGGACAGTGAGATGTGCCAGATCGGCCCCCTAACATCTGCCTAACTTTCTGTAGCTGCATACCTTTAGCTTACTCACTATTTAGCAGAAAACTCAAGTGCGTTAATCTGCCAACTGTATCTGTCAGCTGTCAGTAGTTGAACACATAGGTTTCATCTCTTTATATTTCTGAAATTATTAAAGATTTCAAACATAGAAAGTAATATAATTGACATCCCTACACCTACCATCAGCTTTACCATTTAACTTTTTTAGTACCTTGTTTAAGAAGCCTTTTTTGTTCTGAGGTAATGAAGATTTTTTTCTCAAACTTTTATTATAATTTTTGTTTTATTTTATTCATATTTGTGGGTACATAATAGTTATATATGAATATATTTATAGGGTACAAGTAATGTTTTGATACAGTGCTATGAGTGAAGTAATCGGATCAGGGTAATCGGGGTATCCATCACTTCAAGCGTTTATCACTGTTTTATGTTAGCAACATTCCAGTTCTACAGCTTTAGTTATCTTAAGGTATATCCTAAATTATTGCTGATTATAGTCACTTTGTTGAAATACATACTGATCATCTATCTATCTGACTATTATTTTTGCACCCATTAATGGTATCAACATTATTTCCCCTCCCTACCCCACCACTAAATTTGACAGTCTCTGGTAACCATCATTCTACTCTCTGTCTCCAGGAGATAAATTGTTTTTAATATTTAGTTCCCATATATGTGTATGAATGAGAATAAGTGAGATTTCTCTTTCTGTTCTAGGCTTACTTTACTTAACATAATGTTCCATCCATATTGTTGCAAATGCAGGGTTTCATTCTTTTTATAGATATATAATATTCCATTGTGCATTTGTACCATAATATCTTTATCCAGTCATTCATTCATAAATATTTACATTGATTCCAAATCTTGGCTATTGTGAATAATGCTGTAAAAAATATGGGAGTGCAGATATATTTTCAATATACTGAATTACCTCCCTTTGGATATATGCCCAATAGAAAATAGTTCAAGTTATAGGTTTCTGAGGAACTCCCATCGCTTGTACTGTTTTCCATTAGTGGTTGCACAGATTTACATTCCTATAAACAGCATATGAGAGTTCCCCTTTCGCCACATCCTTACCAGCATAAATTGTTGCCTGTCTTTAGATAAAAGCTTATTTCACAGGGGTGAGATGGTGTCTCATTGTAGCTTTGATTTGCATTTCTTTGATTACTAATGATGTTGAGCATTTCTTCATGTACCTGTTGGCCATATGCATAATATGTCCTTTTTCTGAAAAATGTCTATTCAGATCTCATTCCCATTTTTTTTTTTTTTTTTTTGGCAGTTGTTGACCAGGGCTGGGTTTGAACCCACCACCTCTGGCATATGGGGCTGGTACCCTACTCCTTTGAGCCACAGGTGCTGCCCCCCATTTTTTAATCAGATTATTTTATTTTTTCCTATCAGGTTGAGGGAGCTCCTTACATATTACAGAAATTCTAGAAATTCATCCCCGGGATGAATCCCAGTTGATCGTGATGAATAATCTTTTTTTTTTTTTTTTTTTTTTTTTTGCAGTTTTTGGCCAGGGTTGGGCCTGAACCCGCCACCTCTGGCATATGGGACAGGCACCCTACTCCTTTGAGCCACAGGAGCCACCCATGAATAATCTTTTTAACACGTTGTTAAATTCTGTTTGCTAGTATTTTATTGAGGATTTTTGCATCAATGTTCATCAGAGATATTATTCTATAGTTTTCTTTTTTAGTTGTATCTTTATCTGGTTTTGCCATCAAGATAATACAGATCTCATAGAATGAGTTGAGGAGTATATTCTCCTCCATGATTTATTAGAATAGTTTAAGTAGGATGGATATTAGTTCCTCTTTGGATGCTTGGTAATATTCAGCACTGAAGCCAATGAATGGGTCTTGAGCTTCTCTTTGATTGGAGTATTTTTATTACTGCTCAATCTTCTTACTTGAAATTGGCTTATTTTGGCTTTAGATTTCTTCCTTGTTCAATCTTGGTAGGTTTTATGTGTCTAGGAATTTATCCATTTCTTCTAGGCTTTCTGATTTATTGGCATATGGTTGCTCATGGTAGTTTATAAAGATCATTTGGATTGCTACACTATAGGCTGTAATGTCTCTTTTCATCCCTGATTTTATTTATCTCAGTCTTCTCTCTTTTTTTTCTTAGTCTGGCCAAAGATGTGTCGATTTTTGTTTATATTTTGTTAAAGCAACATTTTATTTCTTGATCTTTTGTAATATTTTTGTTTCAATCGTGTTTTTTTCTGCTCTGATCTTTATTATCTTTTTTCCCCCACTAGCTTTGGGTTTGATTTTGTCTTGCTTTTCTCATTCTTTGATTTTTTCTTTCTTTTTTTTTTATTAAATCATAGCTTTGTACATTAATACTATCATGGGGTACAGTGTGTTGTTTCTATATACAGTTTGAAATACTTTCATCCAACTGGTTAACATAGCCTTCATGTCATTTTATTAGTTATTGTATTAAGACATTTATATTCTACATTTAGAAAGACTCACATGTACCCCCATAGGATAAACCATAGACATGATCCCACCAGTTGCCCTCCCTCCACCCATCCTCCCCCGTCTCCTCCCCTCCCTCTCTCCTTTCCCCGTATTCTTGGGCTAAAATTGGGTTATAGCTTTCCTATGAAAGCTATAAATTAGTTTCATAATAGAGTTGAATACATTGGATACCTTTTCTTCCATTCTTGAGATAATTTGCTAAGAAAAATATTCTCCAGCTCCATCCATGTAAACATGCATCATTATGTTGTTTATTTGAAATGTTTGTCCTTTCTTAATGTTGGCACTTATTGCTACAAACTTGCCTCTTACTGATTTTGCTGCATCCCATAGGTTTTGATATCTTGTGTTTTCATGTTCATTTCTTTCAAGAAATATTAAATTTCCTTCTTAATCTCTTCATTTACTCTCTGGTCATTCAGAAGCATATTGTTTAATTTCCATGTGATTATAAAGTTTCCAGTGTTTCTGTTGTTACTGATTGCTAGTGTTCTGCTAGAGAAAATACTTGATATGATTTCAATTTTTTTGAAAATTTTGAGACTTGTTTTGTGACCTAAGATATTGTCTGTCCTTGAGAATAATCCATGAGCTGAAGAGAAGAATGTATGTTTTCTAGTTATCAGATGAAACATTCTGTAAGTATCTATTGGGTTCATTTGGTCTAGATTAAGTCCAATGTTTCTTTTGTTGATTTTCTGTCTGAATCATCTGTCCAATACTGGGAAATTCCCTGTTATTATTGCTTTAAATAAACTTGCTATCCCACTCTCTCTCTACTTCCTCTTTAAAACCAATAACTTTTAGATTTCCCTTTTGAGGTTGTTTTCTAGATCTTATGGGAGTGCATCATTCTTATTTATTCTTTTTTTCCTTTTTTTCTCTTCTGACCATGTATTTTCAGTAGCCTGTCTTCAAGCTCCCTAATTCTCTGTTCTTCTTGTTCAGTTCTGTTGTTGAGAGACTCTGATGCATTTCTCAGCTATCAGTTAAATTCTTTTTTTTTTTAATTAAATGATGGCTGTGTACATTAATGCAATCATGGGGTACAGTGTGGTGCTTTCATATACAATTTGAAATATTTTCATCAAACTAGTTAACGTAGCCATTGTGTCATTTCTTAGTTATTGTGTGAAGACGTTTATATTCTACTCTTAGAAAGATTAACTTGTACCCTTGTAAGATAAACCATAGAAGTGATCCCTCCACTCACCCTCCCTCCACCCATCCTCCCTCCTCTCCCCCTCCCCCTCCCCATGTTCTTAGGCTATAATTAGGTTATAGCTTTAAGCTATAACTTAGTTTCATAATAGGGTTGTGTACATTGGATACTTTTTCTTCCATTCTTGTGATAGTTTGCTAAGAAGAACATTTTCCAGCTCTGTCCATGTAAACATGAAGGACGTAAAGTCTCCATCTTTCTTTATGGCTGCATAGTATTCTATGGTGTACATATACCACAGTTTATTGATCCATTCATAGATCGATGGACACTTGGGCTTCTTCCATGACCTGGCAATTATGAACTGGGCTTCAATAAACATTCTGATACAAATGTTTTTGTTGTAATGAGTTAAATTCTTAAGCTCCAGAATTTCTGCTTGATTTTTAAAAATATTTCAATCTCTTTGTTAAATATCTTTGATATGTCTCTGAATTCCTTCTCTATGTTTTGAAATTCATTGAGCTTTTTCGGGAGAGCTATTTTGAGTTCTTGGACTGAAAGGTCACATGCCTATATCACTCCAGGATTGATACCTAATTTAGTTCATTTTGTGAGACCACTTTTTTTGGATGTTCGTGATGATTGTGGATATTTGCCAATGTCTGGTCATTAAAGAGTTAGGTATTTATTTTAATTTCCATAGTCTCAGCTTATTTGAACTCATCCTTCTTGAAAGTCTTTTCAGGTATTCAAAGGGAATTGAGTGCTGTGATTTAAGTCTTTGGCCAGTGCGGTCATGTCTACACTGGGGATACTCCCTGCCCAGTAATGCTATGATTCTTGCAGACTCAGTGTGGGTTTGGGTAAGATATGGGAGACGATATGACCAAGCAAAGTCATTAATTCCTTTCCTTTACTCTATTTGCTGGCCTTCTGCAGTTGGGGAAGGAGTGATGTGGGCCACTAGTCTCATCCAAACATGGGTGGACTTTGCCTGGCTACCTCCGAGGTGTATTCAAAGCCCAAGAGCTCTTTAGTTAACAGATGGTCCTGTCAGGACTCAGTCTTTCCCTTCAAGGCAGAATGTTTTCTTGAAGCCCAGGATGAATCCTTAAATGCCATCAAGGAACTAAAGCCGAGACCGAGGGGCTTGAAGAGTCTGCTTGGTAGTTTATTTTACTATGCCCAAGGTTGTACTCAAGTTTTCTCAGCTCTTCCCTTTCTTTTCCACAAGTGTTAGGAGATGCTCAGTGAGCTACCCTACTTGCAGTTGGAGGAGGGTGACACAGCATTGCCTTGGCCAGCATGGCTTTTGTTTCCCTGGGTCGCAGGCACCCCAAATCTGTAGCCTCTGATCCTGTACAGCTATGGGAATTGCCCAACAACTGCAGCCCTTTGTGGCCTGACTACCTTAGGAATTTCTTGTAGGCTACTGGCTGCTTTTTGTCAGATGATAGTGGGGCTAGCCTGAAATTGTGTTTTGAGGGTGGAGGAATTCCCTCTGGCCAGGCTGGTCATAATGCTACCTCTGTGGGCACCAGCAGAATTCCATCCTCTTCTGAGGTCCCCTGTGCCAGGGTGGCCCTGAGTTTCAATGCAAAGCCCTCCCTGGGCACACAAATTCCTTCTCCACTGAGCAAACTAGTGCAGCACTGCCAGGGCTGGGGGAGGGGAGGCACAGGCAATGCCAGATTGTCTTTTCTGCTCTCTTTGGTGTCTCTTTCCTTGATATAATGTCAAAACCAGGTAGCATGATTGCTCACCTGCTTTTTTGTTCTTCTGAAAGTGCTTAATTGTGTGCATAGTTGTTGAATCTGGCGCTTCTGGGGAGGAAAGACTTCTGTAAGTTTCTAGATGGCCTTCTTGCTTTCTTCCTTCATTAGCTCAATAATTCACTGCAATTCAATTTTGTATACAGTGTAATGGTAGAAGTATTTTAGTTTAACCTGCCTACTCACCTGTCTTCCTTCCTTCCTTCTTTCTTTTTTTGTTTTTATAACCAGTTGTCCCAGCTTAAATTGTCCTTAATTTTAAGACTTGTTTTACTCTGTGCTCATGTATGATTTTGGAACACAGTTTCCTCTTTCCGGCTGTTTTTGTCATGTTTTGGTGTCAGGCTTATACTAAACTGATAAGATGAATCTGTAAGTTTCCTTCTTTATTTTTAGTCTCTGCCATTGGTTGAAATTGCCTTTAAATCAAGTGGATATCATCAGGAGATTGGAGATTGTGGAGGGAGTATATTTGGAGAGAAATGAACCATTTTTATCCCATCATTTCAGTAGTTTTAATTATGATTAGTTATTTAGGTCTTTATTGTTGTTAGTCATATTCAAATGTAAATGCAGATATGGATTAATAGTATTTTTTAATGATTTCCTAAATCACTTGTCTTTAGCTTTGAGTCTTTCATTTCTAGTCTTATTTATGCCTTCCCTGGTTTCTGTGATCTTATGACAGATGCTATTATGTTTTTCAAAGAGTCAGCAGTTGGTCAAATTAACTGTTAGATATTCTAATTTTATTCTCTTTTATCCTTTTTTAATTGGTTAATCCATTTGTTTAAATTTCATTTGATTTCTCTAGATCTTTTCTTAATTCTTGAGTTGCAAGCATAATTAATGTTTATAATTTTCTAATGCAAGGATTTATAGCTATAAATTTTCGTCTTACTATCACTGTAGCTACCCTCTATATGATGTGGTATGTAGTATTTAATTTTCTATAAGATTTAGTTATATTTAAATGTGTTTGGAATTTTCTAATTTCAGATATGAATCTTTGCCTATGAGCTGTTGCAAAGCAGCTTTATTTTGTAAAATTTCCAAATATACTTTTCTAATTAATTTTATATTATTATTTCCACTTAATTACGTGAGATTAATGAATGCAAGTTGTATGTCATTAATTCTTTAGCAGTAACACATTTCTGATAAAAGACCTGAACCCAGAATACGTAAAGAAAATATAAAAAAACACTTGCAATTCAAAAAATTTCATTTGAAAACTGACAAAAACTTTGTAGAAACATTTCTCCAAGAAGGATATACAAATGACAAAATAGCACTTAAAAAATATTTCAAGATCATTAGTCTTTAGAGAAATGCAACTTAAAACAGTGGTATACCACTACATATTTTCCAGAGTACCTAAAGTTAAAAAAAAATAACTGATAAATACAAGTATTGGAGGGGTCAACTTGATCTCTCATATATTCCTGAGGGAAATAATTAATGGCAGTTATTTTTAATTGGACATTCACTTACCGTATGACTCAGAAATTCCTCTCCTCAGTATTTTTCCAAGAGAAATATGAACATATTTGCTCACAAAAACATGTATAAGAATGTTTATAGTAAATTTGTTAGTAGCCAAAAACTTATACACAGGCCAGGTTTACAATTCTCTTATAAACAAGAGAATAAGCAGCATGTAGTGCTACATCCATAGAATAGAATACTGTTCAGCTGCTAATGGAGACCTGAGCAGCTTGGATAAATCCCTGAAATGTTATTCTTAGGGAAAAGAAAACTATAGAAAAAGAGTACACACAATATTATCCTATGTATTAATATATGGAATTCTTATAAAAGTAAAACTATAGCAACAGAACACACACCAGTCAATACAAGCCTGGGTCTGTGGATAGGCTGGGGGCAGAAAGATACCAACTACAAAGACATACAAAGGAAATTGTATAGTAATAGAAAAGTCTTTAAGTTGATTACGGTGAGTTCATACCTTTGTCTAAATCAGGGGTCCTCAAACTTTTTAAACAGGGGGCCAGTTCACTGTTCCTCAGACCGTTGAAAGGCTGGACTGTAGGCCCCAGGATGAGTTGGCTGCTAAGCAGGACAGGCAGTGGCAGCAAAAACACCCAGTGGGCCAGATAAATGTCCTAGGCGGGCTGCATGTGACCTGTGGGGCCCTAGTTTGAGGACGCCTGATCTAAATTATAACAAAAGGGTCATTAATATTGCAAGCCAATTATAATTCATTAAATTTAATTTTCTTTTAAATACAAATAATTTTGCTGTATATCCCTAGTATACCGTACCCTAAGACAAAATATATTAATTTTAAAAAGTTAAGTTGTTTTAAATAAGCAGATTTTTTGTTAATATCATTAGTATTGCTATGCCAGGGATTTTGTGTGTGTACTGCATTAGAAAATATATAAGCAATTAAATTGTCGTTGGAAACCAGGGTCTTTGGTGTAGGAGAAGAAAGAAATAGGTAAGTTTAAGTGAAAACTCTGTAGTACTAAATTTGGATGTATATGTATGATCTCATGATGGTTTTGTCTGTAACAAATTCCCTTTTCTGTCTACTGAAAAGCAAGTCCTAAAAATACGAACTAACTCAGCAGTGGTGATAATTCCCTCCCCAATATTATAGTCCCAAAGTAACACTTTCTATTAAATGAGCCACTGTTCTTTGGGGAAATGGCTGATTTCATTCAGCTCTAGATAGTTGGAAATATACAAAGAGCCCAGAATGTCATATCTGAAAATAAAGGAATTATTAAAGCCACTAAGAAAATGTCCAAAAGATACTGAAGCCAATTGAAAAGGTATCCACTAAGCAAAGATGGTGCCATTTGAGCGTGAAAAAGAATATTAACCTCCATAGATTTAAATCCTTGAAATAAGTTTAAATATGAGTTTATAATAATTCTTTTTTTAAAAAACTCATTGCTATAGTTCAATATAACCTACTCATTATTTTGAAAACTGGTAAATAAAGGGAAATACTCAAAAGCGTGACTGATTTGCTATCATGAAATACAATTAGTAAAATACCAACTGTGAAAAAACTCCACAGGAAAAAAAGTGGCCCAGTTAAAAAATAAATGTACAAAAAGAAACAAAAATAGAGGGGACACTCCTGTGCAGATTAAAATTAATGATTACGATGTATTGGTTAAAACCTATAGATCGAAAGAGATGAGACTTGTACTCTACATGTAATGAGTGGAATAATGTCTCAATTAAAACAAATATTTGAAAAATCAAGGGAATTAGTGTATTGATTGGACATTTAATGATATGAAGAAATATTGCTAATTTTTAAAAGCATGACAATAGCCTTGGTTATGTGTTTGTTTTGAAAGAGTGTATTCTTTTAGAAGTACATGCTAAAATATATGTAGATGAAATGATAAGTGTTATTTGGAATTTGCTACAAAATGATGTGATGCTTAGGGAACGTGGACGATGATGTAAATGAAGCATTGCCCCTGAGTTGATAATTATGTGAGCTGAGTGTTGGCCTTATGAAGTATTTCTATTCAATTTTCTCTAATTATAAATGTACAAGGAAACTATAATCACTGTAAAGTTATAGAAGCAAATAGCAAATCTATGTTTACATTATTTAAGTTCAAAATTCTAACTAAAGATTATCACGTTATCAAAAGTGTTTGAAATAATCTAATCTAAACACAATAGTGTTTGAGAAAACAATAGTGATGACTAAAATTGGGTTTATGAGCTCTTTTTTTCAAATTACAGAATGTTCATCAGCAAGCTGTTGGCTGATGTGACCTTAACTTTTCAGAAGACATTCCAAAAATAAAACACACTTTCAGTGAGTCATGAAAAAAAAAGAGTATTTTTCAGGGATGTTAACGTGGGATTTAAGAAAGTAACTCTTTCCACTGACTCAGTCAATTCCTACAATACCTTTTGACTGTAGAGTAGTCCCCTTTCTCTGGTGCTTTGCTTTCCATTGTTTGAATTACCTGTGGCCAACTCTCTCGTCTCAAAATAGATGAGTATATATTCATTCAATATTTTGAATGAAAGAAAGAGATCATATTCACATAATTTTTATTGCATTATATTGTTATAATTGTTTTATTGTTTTATTGTTATTGTACCTAATTTATAAATTAAACTTTACCATAGGTCTGTATGTATGGGAACAAACATTGTATATATAGTTTAGTTAGTATATCCATGATTTCATGTCTCCACTGGGATTTTGGGAATATATCCACCATGGATAAGGGGGAATTACTGTATTCATCTTCAATGTTATGTGGCACGTGCCCATATACACACACACACAGTGGGTTTGATTATGTTTGTAGCTGTAGAAAATTAACTATTTTTTTAAACTAGAAAGATATTAGACAAGCTGAAGTTATCAGGCTCCATTATTACCTATTACTGATTTGCTCTAATACACTTCTCAAATCCATAACCTATATAATAAAAAGTTTTTAAACCAAGTCATTATCAAATATATCTTCCTAGGAAAACATGATAAGAGCCTATATTTGGAACTGTACGGTTTAGTTATGGTGTAGCTTTCATGGTTCTAACACCAGAAATATAGAAGTAATATGCTTTTATGTACTCTATACTACTTGTAAGAACTCCTTCACAACCCCTAGTACATTATCTTTTTATAACTTTAACTATACTGTAACTATACTATTATATTTGTCCTTTAAATATATAGACAGTTCTCTTCTAGCTATGTAGGTCAAAAAGAAATGGAGATATAATGATTTTAAAGGTGATTAAAATTAGGAATTGTAAATAGCATAATTCATAGAAAAAGCAATATAACTAACAATCTAATTTGTATAGAGGGTTAGAAAAGTTTCTAGATTAAAGTTAAATTTAGCAAAAATAATACAGTAAATCCCCTCCTCCCAATTTATGAGGGATACATTCAAAGTTTCATCCATCTTATCACATGTGGCAGGAATTCCTTCTTTTTATGCCTGAATAGTAATTCTTTGTATTTATATACCACATTTAAAAAATAAATTCATCTGCCAAAGTACATCCCTCCAATTGGCAATTTACCTGCACAACTCCAGAGAGGAAATAGGCACAGAGAAGATTTGAGAGGCCCCAAAATTTCTGTCTGGGATGTGTGGTAGAAGGTTTCCTTGTAGGGGATCGTGAAGATTGAGAGAAGTGACTGTCTTTTTTAATGTGTAAGTAACAGCTTACTTTAGGAAAATGAAGAAACAGAGACGTTATTATCTAAACATAGAAACAAGATAAATCTCCAAGTCCAACCCAAATGAAATGGAGATATATGATTTACTTGGCAGAGAATTCAAAATAACTTTTATAAAGCTGCTCAATGGAGTCACCAGGGCACTGAGATTAGCATGAACAAAATGAGAATTTTCATAGCAATGCAATATGTAAAAATATACCAAAGAGAATTTTGGTGTATTTCTGGTTCTAAAAAAAAAAAATTGAACTGAAAAATTCACTAGACAGATTCAAAGGTAGACTAGATAAAACAAAAGAAAAAGAAAATTTGAAGACAGAACCCTGGGAATTTCTCATTAAAAGGAACAAAAAAAAAAAGAAGAAGAAGAAGAAGAATAGAATAGGAAAAATGTAAGAAAGCTTGATGAACTTATACAACACTGTTAGTGGACCATATATATATGGTCAGACCATATATATATTTGGTTTCAGACCAAAGTGAAAGAAAGGGCCAAAAAAGTATTCAAAGTAACTTACTCAAAGTAATAATAGCTAAAAACTTCCCAAATGTGCAGAAGAAAATAGACATCCAGATCCAGACTGTCCAACAGATCCTAAATAAGACAAACTCAAAAAGTCCACGTTGAGACATGGTATTATTAAATTCTTGAAAGACAAATGAATGATTTTGAAAGCTGCCGGAGGAAAATGACTTGTCCCATACAAAGAAATTCTTATAAGGCCATCAGTGGATTTCTCAGCAGATATCTCTTAGCTTTTCTGTTAAATCTACTATTTCCTCATTGCCTTCTTCTGCCTTCTATTCTAGTATGACAATTTGATCTTCTTCTTCAGTAATTGATTATTTGACTTCATCCATCTTGCACTTTCCAGCTATTATGCATTAATGTGCATTTCACCCATTACATTTTTTCTTCCTCAAGTTATTCTTAGATCTTTTTAATGGCCTCTTATTTCTACTCTGTTGTATATTCCTTAAAATACTGGCCTATATTTACTATGCTTATTATAGTGTCTTATATTCTCTTTTCCAATAATTCTGCTTTACTTAGTAAATGGTGTTTGTATGGTTATTTTAGTTTATGTGATTATGTCCCCGTGTTAGTATCAGCTATTACACTGGCAATATGAACTGCTGAATGGTTGAATACTGACCTTCATCATCAATAAGAATGGCATGAGTAGAAACTTATAAAGACCATAAATTAAAGAAAGTGTTCACGATTAACTATTTTTTTTGTAAAGATTTTAATGTGGTTACATTTACTTTTTCTTGTGTTTTAATTGTGTACATAATTACTTTGTAGGATATAAAATTATCCCACCACCAATTTTATTTCATTGAACATTAAACATTGCTATGATTTTCTTTTTTAAAGAAATTAGATAATTATTTGAAAATTCTTAATTCTTCCTCTTTATAATAATTGAAATCTTATAACTTCCACAAGTATGATTCCAAGCCTTCAAGTGTCCTTAAATTTCGTGTAAATTTCTTTTCTTTTTCAGAGTATTTGAAGCACAAAATAATGAAAACATATTATTATATATTATTGTATTTAACCAGTAACATCTACTGGCTTAAGGCAACCAAATAGCTAATCCAAGAATAACCACGCATGATTTCACCCAATTTTTCTTACCCTCCTTACTGTGCTTTGAGATCAAGTAGTATTGGACAGCTGAGGAGAGGGAATGACCTCAGGAAGAAGAAATACTGTAATGTGACTATTTTCCTAACATCTATGATTTTTGGTATGTTGAGCTTATGTAAATATCAGGGTAAATAGGAAAAGGCAGCTTCTTTTTTCTTGTGTTTCCCCACATGTAGTGGTGCTGGCACCAGGTTGACTGATTTGTAAGAGCCGACTTTTAAATCTTTAGAAGTTCAGTAAGTTGTTAAAAATCATTTAAAAGTACTGTTAAAAATGCACACCATTTTAAGTGCCAGCCAGTATTAAAAATTAACATGCACAGACTTACAGTTAAAATTATATTAAAAATCAAAATTAATAAATCCTCAACACTCACCACATCCTAATGAGTTTACTCCATCTTACTATCATCTACGCTCTTGTGGTCCTTTGCATCTCTGGTCTGAGAGGTAGGAGTACACGGTGTGCCGCTGTGTTCTTCTTCCCAGTTTTTCTGCAGGTCCTGCTGGTAGTTCGCAACAGGTCATGGTGTCAATATTTATACCTCGGAAATAAGCAAGGACTGTAACTCAGGACTCAATTTATTATAGTTGTGTAGGTTGTCTAAAGTTAAGAAAGTGATAGAGAAAATACTAATAACACAGATTATGTACAAAAATCTGTACAGCCTCTAGCAATTATGTTGAACAGAGCATAAAACTTGAGGAAGTAGTCTTCTCGTACTCATGGGCTGTTACCGATTGGACAAAGGAATCACTCATGTCAAAGACAAACAAGTGAAGCTCCTACATGTATCAGTGGAAGTGTTTCACTTTCACTTACCCAGGGACTTAACTGAAAATATCAACCAATTCCAGTCAGAACTACACTCACTTATCAGTTGCAACCACGTTTTGCCAAAGAATACTCAGATTCACCAAAACTCAACAGAAGGATTCTGTGGCAATCAATGGATTGTATGGGTTTTACATCAAAGTATTGTGTATTTTATTATTTTTAAATGAGTACTGAATAACCTTTATATAGGCAAAAATCACATATGTAGTAAACTTATATATGTACACTTTTACTTTGATAGAGGTGGTCACACCACGGGGACCACTCACATATATTAAATATCAGGTAAATCCAAACACTTCAGCTGTTTCCTCCATGGTATATCCTTCGGTCATCCTTTTCTTTTACTCTTTCTCTCTCTTTAAAAATGAACATTGCAGTGTTTAAGTAACACATTACAGTGTTTCAAAAGAATGCTTGTAAAGAATTTGTGGTTTGGGGCGGCACCTGTGGCTCAAAGGAGTAGGATGCCGGCTCCATATGCCAGAGGTGGCGGGTTCAAACCCTGCCCTGGCCAAAAACTGCAAAAACAAAATAATAATAATAATAATAATTTGTGGTTTTAGTTGATTCCTTATACTTGACTGAAAAAGAAATCTACACCTCAAACCTTCCATGGAGCTATATGAAAACTGGCATTTCAGCAAATAAATTGCTGAGATGCAAAACCACTTGGATCTAATATGAAGTGTGCCAGTGAAAATACTTGAGTCCTGAACTTTCTGATAAAACATAGCACTGAAGGTCATAGATTTGTGACCATTCTCTCATTATTTGTATCAGAAATTTTGAATGAGATTGAGGACTTTATTGTTTTCTTAATCATAGCAAACAGCCCCCATTATTTTAAACATGGTTAAACATATTCTCAAATGAAGACTGTGTTATAAGTAAACTTCCCGGGAACCAATCAAAGATTGCTAACATGCAGGAGGGGTGTGGTTAGGCTGCATGGAAAATTCAGGTAGACCTTTTCTGTCATGGTAGTTTTTTGTTTATTAGTTTTTTTTTTTTCCTGACCCTAAAGATGTTGATTGAAAATAGCTAACAATTTGGGCTAGTGAGTAGGCTGAATCCTTTTTTTTTTTTTTTAATTTAGTATCTAGCCCACATACTCCTATTTAAAAACAAAGTTGTAAAAATTAGGGTTTTCACTCCATCTGTTTAAAACTGGTATTTGCCTATTCAGGGAGTTCTTTTTTAATATCATAAAATATTCTTGGTAAAACATGTCAAACACTTTATTCCTTAAAACATTAGGGCTTTGGTGGGGAGATTTGAAAGGAAAGAATAAATAAGTTCACTTCAGAGCAAATCATCATGTGATTACCCTTTGGTACTTAGTAGTTTGACATTTGCACCTTTTAGAATACTAGCTAGGATTTATAGTATCTCATTTATTAAGGAGAAACAAACAAAAACCCTACAGTTTACGCATTCAACATGTATGTAATCCGAGTGAACTACCCTTATCTATCTTGTTTTAGAAAGACTTCTTACAGTTTCTTAAAAAGAATGGAGTAAATGTATTTACTTTATAAGATATTTTGCAATAAGTTTCCTTGAAATACCAAGTTCCCACTGATGCACTGAATAAAAGCATAGCCAGGATGAAAGGAATTATAGTAATTTATCCCACATTCAGATTGACACAAATGGAAACTAAACCCCAGAATAAGAAGGTATGTTATCTGATAGTTCTACAGTTAGCATACACAATTTGGGAATAAGAAATTGTGTCTCCTACACATTTTTTTCAGAGGAAGTAAACCTATCATGGGATTGGAAGACAGGTTATAAATTATTTTTTGCCTTTAAAATTGCGCAAGTCAGTCTCTAACTCTTAAAATCAGAATGCTGTACAACATGGCAGAAACATATTCACTGGGCAAAGTGAAATTTATTCACTGACCCCTAGTTAATATGACTTTATAAACTAAAAGGATATCTATATACAGAATCAGAGACATATTTGAAAATATGGACTACATGGAGACTAGAGAAAATATTTTATTCTAAATTAAATATGTATATGTTAACTATAAAAATAGATTTATATTTTTAAACATAAAATATATCATAATATAAACATCAAAATGAGTATTGTGACATTCAATATCATGGTTCCTGTTATACTGTGACACTCAAAAACGAATCTCAGAGCCCAATTATATAAGTTCTTTAACAGAAGCTTTATGAGCAATCAGTGAAAAGGAGATCATTATGCTCCAGTCCCTTAACTTTTTTGATGAAAAATTTATAAGATCTGCTCTGTTCTTACAACATTCCTCACTGTGGGCTTTAAATGACTTCTGGCTATTTCCAAAGCCAAGTACACTGTCAAAGAGATAAAACATATGCATTGCTGAATATGTTAATGTTAAATTTTCACATGTCCTGAAGGTAATTATTAAGAGTTTTTGCAAGAAATGTGTTTGGACAGTGACGGTCACTGAAGTCAGTTCACTGCCTGCCAATAGGTGAATTTTGACATGGACACTACTTGGAAGTTATAGCCTTATATTTTAAAACATCACATTACTTCTTCGTCACACTATAAACTTAGTTAAATGTGTCATGGGATTTTAAAATCAAATATTGGTCCCCAGAGTTTCTAGAGCTGCTTCTGGTTTTTATCTAATGGATTTCATTCTTTGAGGATCATTTTTGTAATTGTTGTCCTTTTCAGGTACTGAATTCTTTTCTGTAAGCAGCAAGTATCTTGTTCATTTATTCATTCCATTGTTAGGAATACAGCCAGGAACAAAACAGCTGCTTACCTTGCAGTGGAGGGAACTGACAATAAACACCTGGATGAATAATAGCAGGTCAGATAGTTAGAAGAGTGATGAGGATGTGTGTGTTCAATCAGTGTCATAGGAAATTCCTCTTTGAGAAGCCAACAAATGATTGCGTATCAATGTCTACAGCGGAAATGATTTTTTCCCCCGTTCAATTTTCCTTTATTATTTCTTGTAAGGTAACTGTGTACATTAATGCAATCATGGGGTACAGTGTGCTGTTTCCATATACAAATTTAAATACTCTTATCAAACTGGTTAACATAGCCTTCATGTCATGTTCTGAGTTATTGAGTTAAGACATTCATACCCTGCTTTTAGAAAGATTCACTTGTACCCTTGTAGGATAAACCATAGAGTTGACCCCAATAACCCTTCCTCCCCACCCCCTTCCCTTCCCATATTCTAAGGCTATAATTAGGTTATAACATTCCTATGAAAGTTATAAATTAGTTTCAAAATAGGGCTGTGTACATTGGATACTTTTTCTTCCATTCTTGAGATACTTTGCTAAGAAGAACATTTTCTAATTCCATCTATATAAACATGAAGGAGGAAAAGTCTCCATCTTTCTTTAGGGCTGCATAATATTCCATGGTGTACATATACCACAATTTATTGATCCATTCGTGGGTCGATGGGCACTTGGGCTTCTTCCATGGCCTAGCAATTATAAATTGGGCTGCAAGAAACTTTCTGATACAAATATATTTTTTGTGCTGTGATTTTTGGTCTTCTGGATATATACCTAATAAAGGAATTGCAGGATCAAATGGCAGGTCTATTTTTAGTTCTCTAAATGTTCCTCAGATGTCTTTCCAAAAGGAACGAATTAATTTGCAGTCCCACCAGCAGTGTAGAAGTGTTCCCTTTTCTCCACATCCATGCCAATATCTCTGATTTTGGGATTTTGTGATATGGACTAATCTTACTGGGGTTAAGTGATACCTCAAAGTAGTTTTGATTTGCATTTCTCTGATGATTAAGGATGGAGAGCATTTTTTCATATATCTATGAGCCATACGGAAATGTTTTCTTATGAGAGAAAACAAGAACAAAGATCCTGGCTCGGCGCCTGTGGCTCAATCGGCTAAGGCGCCAGCCACATACACCTAAGCTGGCGGGTTCGAATCCCCAGCCCGGGCCCGCCAAACAACAATGATGGCTGCAACCAAAAAATGGCCGGCGCTGTGGCGGGCGCCTGTGGTCCCAGCTACTTGGGAGGCGGAGGCAGGAGACTCGCTTGAGCCCAGGAGTTGGAGGTTGCTGTGAGCTGTGAGGCCATAGCACTCTACCCAGGGGGATAGCTTGAGGCTCCGTCTCAAAAAAAAAAAAAAAAGAACAAAGATCCTGAGGACTTTGAGGAACAACAGGGTGCCACTGGGGCTGAATAGGAGTGAGTAGGGCTGATGACAAGAGATGGGGACTCCTCCTCAGAATGGTGTACAGGAAAGTAATTAATGGCACAATTCCTGGAGTCAGATTTTCTGGGTTTACATACCTTCCTTGAAGCTCCTTTATAAGTAGCTTCCTTGATTATTATTTGAGTACAATTTACCTGACCTCTCCATGTTTTGGATTCCCACCTGTCAAATGGGTATAAGAGTAACCCCACCTCATCTGTGTGGCAATTAAATAACATAACATGTGCAGCAATTTGTAGGGCCACCAGAGGTGAAATAGTAGATAAAGAAGGAAAATGGAGACATGAAATTGTTTCTTCCTAAAAAGAACATTGAGTATCTTTACACATATTAAATGAGGAAATCATAAAGATCTTTAACCTTCTAGCCTATCTAATGCTTAGAGGTTTCCATGAACTTCTTTCTTCAAGACCTCTGTGCAATGGTTCCTATCCATTTACATTCAGGTTAGCTGCTTACCTTTAAACAAGCACCTCTGCCCTAGATTATAAAAACACAACTTCAGTAATTTTTAATGCATTTTTTCATACATGCTTATTAAAGGAAATTTAAAAAAACAGAAATATAAACACAAGAAAATATTACAGAATATCTTTCTAGATCAATATATATTAATTAATGGAGCTGTTCCCAGTGATTCAATACTGTAGGAAATGTTTGGTTGAATTTTATGACTTATTTTTACACTAAATTCTGTAGTTCCTCTGAATTTTATTTTACTACATGGTAAAAGTGGGAATCTCACTTTAATTTTTTCCCCCAAAGCCAGACTGTATCATATCACTAAATGAAAGTGTAATGTCTTTCAAAAGTTGAACATATAAAAAGGGTTTAGATCTGTTTTTGTACTTTTATTCCATTTCTTTGAATTATCTTGAATCAGTATGGCATTATTTTAATAATTTTACATTAAAAAGAAATATGTTGCATATATAATAACATCATCTATTTAATGAACATTAAATATATTTTAGGGAAATTTATGGTGCATTGCTGCTCCTTAACAAAATGTTCTTGTTTATCCGTAGTCTATTACACTTCCAGATATAGTTTATATAATTTTATTCAGTTACAAAAATTATTTTGGGGGGATTATTATTTAAATTGTGTTAAATTTGTTCATGAATTTGAGGAAACATTTTTACATTATAAATCTCATCTGGGAATGTTATGTATGTGAGTGAGTGTGTGTGTGTTTGTGTGTGTGTATTCTTTACAAAAAACATAGTCATTTATAAAATGAATTTAAGTTGATGTTAATGTTTGTAAATGTTCTTCTACTTCAACATCATTAGCTGTTAAGGAAAGAAAATTAAAACCACAATGAAACATTATAAAACACATTTGAAAATGACCATTTTTATAAAAATAATGACACCAAATGTTGACAAGAATGCAGAGAAAGCATATCACTCATACATTCTTAGTGTGACCGTAAATTGGCACAGCCACTCTAGTAAATACTTCGCCAGTTTATTTTAAAAACTAAATATGTGACTGCCACCTGACTCAGCAATTGTACTCCTGGGAATTTATTCCAAAGAAATAAAGACTTATCTTCCTACAAACTCAATCAGGAATTTCATAACAGCTTTATTAAGAATAGCCCCAAAACGAAAACAACCCAGAGGTCCTTCGGAGCTGAAGAGCTAAACAAGAGTGTGGTACATCCATAATATAGAATATTACTCAGCAATAAAAAGGGTGGAACTATTCACTCAAAAATTGGCTGAGGTCCAGAAAATTGATGTTGAATAAAAAAGCTCAATCCCAAAAGGTTACACACTATATGAATTCATTTATTTGAAATGACAAAATTGTAGAAATGGAAAACAAATTAATGTTTTCCAGGGATAAGGAAGTAGGTGTGGGTGGGAGAGAAGCCAGCATGGCTATAAAGAACGATATACAAAATTGTACTGATGGCAGCTTGCTCTGGGCTGACTGTGTCAATGTTTGCATCCTAAGTGTGATAGTATACTAAATAGTTTTACAAGTTGTTACCTATATGGTAAATTATGTGAAAGGTACACAAGATCTTGGTATTATTTCTTATGACTTCATGTGAGACAAATATAAAGTTTAATTCAAAATAAAAATTAGTTGAACCTATAAAAAGTATTTTTAGAGCCAGGAGTGGTGGCTCACACCAAATATAAAGTTTAATTAAAAATAAAAATTAGTTGAACTTATAAAAAGTATTTTTAGAGCCAGGAGTGGTGGCTCATGCCTGAAATCCTAGCACTGTGAGAGACTGAAGTGGGAGAATTCCTTGAGCTTAGGGGTTTGAGGCCACCCAAAGTAAAAGTGAGCTTTCATCTCTACAAAATATAGAAAAATTATCCAGACAGTGGCAGGGACCCGTAGTCCCAGCTTTTGGGGAGGCTGGGATCATTTGAGCGCAGGTGTTTGAGGTGCAGTGAGCTCTGATAACACCACTGCAATTCAGCCCAGGAGGTAGAGTGAGACCCTATTTTTAAAAAAAAGAAAATTATTTTTTGACTAAATGATGTCAAACTTATAGATTAATTTGGAGTGACTGATATTTTTGTGGTGTAAATCTTCTATTCTGAGACCATATATTCTGTATATGTGTGTGTGCATGCACACGTGTGTAGTTGGGGGGATATTTAAACCTTCATAAATTTAAAACAAACTTAAAGTAATTTCATTAATCCTCATTTTTTCTTCTGCTATACTTCTTATCATAACAGTTTCAAAGTAGAATAACCACTTAGATAAGATAGGTCTAAAATAGCAGATTTCTGTATTTTCAGTCCTTTTCTATCATATTATCTCATCTACGGTCAAAATGAACTTCTTAAAGTTCTGATTGGCCATGGCCTTTATTACCTCAGTCAGTTCATGAATTCCTGTGAGCAAACAAAACAAATCCCAGCCAAAAAGTAATGGTCTAAGTTTATTTGAACTCCACTCAAGTGACTGACATTTATTCTATAAAAAGCATGTTTTCTCAAAAATAAAAAAAGGCAATGAGTTAGGTTTGAGAATGTAAAAATGTTACTACTTTTGTATTCTGTGACTTTCGAACAGATGATATTCTTCTCTGATTCTTAGTAATCTTGTCTATAAAATGGAAGATAATTTCTATGTGTTTTTTCATCTCTGGGTTTCCTAGATTGCTGAGTATTATTACATGTCTACAGTGTTGGAATGAAACTGTAGCCCACTAATACAGTACTGTAATTGCATGCTGTAGTAAAGTGCTTCATATCATTATTTATTTAGGGTTTCTAAATAAGTGAAGAATTCATTGTCTAGCAATTCTTTTTCAAAAGTTATTTGTCTAATATCCAGGCCATTTTATCCTGTAAATTTATACAGAAGAAAGAGCACAAGGTTTGGAGCAGGCTAGGATTATTCAAACTTGACTCCACCCTTTGCCAGTCTTTAAAAGTCACTCCCTCCAGATGGCTGGCTTTTCACGGTGTCTTCACAGCTCAGGTCTGGACAGTGCACTGGTATAAACCTCAGTGACCAGTTGTTCCCTGCAAAGTTCCCCTAGAGGAAAAGCCCAATTGTGGAAACTTCTGTGGGTCATCCCACCTGCCAGAAACAGCAAAAGCTACAACTCCCAAAGTGAGCCCTACTGGCTCCAGCCTAACTGTTTAGATTCAGACTAGACATGAACCATCAGGAATGAGGATAACTAGTAAAAGGAACATCCTGGCACGGAACTCAGCTATCCTGTCTGTAAAGATTAGAATAGTGCTAAGTGTTACCATGGGTTGTTCCGTAGATGCTTAGCTCACATTTTCAATGTCATCCTCATTTGCAAATTACAAGCTTTTATTAAGTCACATAACTACGTCAGTTAAAACCCTGCATGTGAGTGTAACATTATCGTGGCATACACTACCTTTCCTTTCTACCTGCTTTCAGTTCTTGTATCTTTCATTTTATGATGGTGTCACTAAACTAGCATGAGTGATTTTTTTATAATTCTGCTTTTATCCCCACAGTTCATTATAAAATTCCTTCTTAATTCACGCCCATTTATTATCTTAGAATTAGGATTTTCACAATGCTCACATAAAGTTCCTGATAGTCAGGGCAGTGTGGGATCAAAACATTATCAATTTGCCCACAGCTACCAGCTGCTAAGCTCTGCCTAGCAGGAACTTTGGCTCTCACGGCAGTTTTCTTAGCACTTCTCTGTCTCTGAGTTCCCTTCCCAGTCACTCTCTCTTTCTGTTTCAAAAGTGAACAAGAAATTTATATTCCCTCTTCTCTCTCTCGGCCTCCCTCTTTTCTGAGTCAATCCATTATTTTATTTCAATAATTTAAAGGGGGACAAATGTTTTTGTTACACGGATGCCTTTGATAAGCATTCCTTTCCTCGTTTAAAGTTAATACCTTATCTCTGGCTCCTTTCTCCTATCATAATCCCAACATCCTGAGTCCGTTCTTTGAATTCTATGCACATCTTTTCTTCCACATGACCACAGAAGAGAGTGATGATAGCCAGGTGGCTGCATCTTCCCACAACAGCGTTCAACTGGCATTTTGCAGTCACATGAAATAGGGACTACCTTTTGCCTAGTTAACTTCAGTGAACTTCTCTGACAAGTGACGCTTGGAAAGTGAAAGTTGAAATTACCTTTTATACTTTTAAAATGGTCATCTAGATTGCCTGCCCTGAAAACAGCAGACAAGTTGCTACAAATGGGGCATTTGGGCACTATGAGATGGCACTACGGATATTTTGGAAAACATAACCCTTTTCAGAAACATTTTGAGAATGGTTTATTTACTTAATCTTCACCCTCTTCGCACTCCTTTGTTTGAAAACCTTTCTGAGAGCTATATCTTTCAAACTCTCCATTTTAAGGCATTCTGAGTTTACATGAGTAACTCTACCTCAACCATTCTCCCCTTATACAGTGGGAAGGGATTTTTTTTTTTTGTTCAGGAGCAGGCGGTGGGAGAGTTAAGTGAAGCGGGCTGAGGAGTAGGACTCCTATGGAGCCCTCTGCCAGTTCCAGAGAACTTTTTCACATGGGGTGAAGATGGGCTGTGGAGACTGACGGTAAAGTAAAATGGAGCCATTCCCACAAAGACAGGTGTACTTAGAATGGCAGGGAAGAATATGCAGCCCAAGAAAATTCTTCTGTGATTTTCAAAAATCTGCTTTTGTTCAGCTGACATTAAAATTTTTCACTTTGTTTTTAATTCTAAAGATGCCAAGAATTCACTGACTAAAAATATGATGGGAACAGACACCCTACAGTCCAAAATTTAGTCACTGTAAGTGCCGTGTAAAGAGTCTTCACATGAAGGCCAAGCATGCTTTGATCAAAGCACTCAGGTCTCACTGAGAAGCTTTGAAGAGAAAATGCAGCATCCTAAATGCACAACAATGAAAAGGGACAGAGACAGATGGGAAGAGAGGGTGGGGAAACTACCTTTCTTTTGTCATCTCCTCCATCCTCAGCCTTTATATTTATTCACAGCTGCATTTTGGGGGTCGCTGTCTGTCCGTCCCCTTTCCCTTTTTCTTTCTTTCTCCTCCTGGAGGTAATAGCTATTGTAAACCGACTTCACTGCAGGAATTGAGGCTTCTGCTGTGTCCTCCGCCTTTTATAGGAACAAGAAAACATTTACTGTGTGAAGCACTCAGAAGTTACTCTGGCTGGCTGACTTCTAAGTTCAGGGCATATTTTACCCTTTCCAACTTCTGAGTTATGTTAACTGTTGAAGAGAGACATGACTTTTGAGCATTAGGAAAAGGTCCTGCGAGGTTGCATGAGCACAGAATAGCTCAGAAGTTATTCTTATATTGGAAAGAATATGAACTGAATTCCCTTTGAAATCCGTTACCGAAAATGCAAGATGTAGGTGGGGGCAGGGCTGTACTTTGTGACTTGTGTAGAGCAACACATGTTGCAGAAACCTTTTAAACGTATAACCTGTTTCCCAAAGGACCAGCTGTTTCTCCCATTTATACTTCATCAAGGTGCTGCTGCTGAGAGACTATTTTCAAGTGCCTTCCTGGCAAAGCCAGAGACTAATAGATTAATGGTGGCAACAGCATTCTCTGCAAAAGAGTTCTAAAAATACAATGCCTTTCAAAATCTCTGCTGATGCAGAAGACCTGGCAATGACATCTAGATTATTGCTCTAGGAATATTTTCAGCCCAGAGGGCAGGCACCGAATAAAGTAGAGGCAGGAATATCATGTAATCTACATTTCCCCTTAATAACTCCTGTCCATTGCCTCGTGGTTTTCACATATCATTTCAAAGACTTCCCTGTTATTTATAGATAAGGATTTCTTTTCTAGCCCAAGGAAATATATTTTAAAAATATAATAGCTATTTTTAACATCTTCTAGGTGAGTTTTTTCAGTGGTTATTGAATTGAAGTGACACTGAAGAGGGTCATCATATGAACCCAACACAAAGATTGGAAAATGGTGGTTTGCAGGTCATACAATCTGTGTTGTGTTTGACCTATAAGATTTTAGAAGAATTTGAGTCAACTACTAAAATCTATAAATTTCACATTAGAACGTCAGGGTTTCCAGCTTCTCCTGAAAATCCCTAAGATCAGATTATCCTAGACTTACATTCACAAACAACAAAAATCTGCCAAGGCTAAGTTAACAGCAGCTCCTAAAGGGCAGTTCTCGCCAACATTAGTCAGACTCCTGACACCCATCGTATCCTTACAGAGGGCATGGGTATGCACCTGCTGTCTTCCCATTGCCCTCACACATGCCATCTGCCCTGGAGGCTTTTGAGTCTGTGATTCTTATTTTATAAAATGCTCTAATTGAAATGTGTCTTCTCTGAACTATGAATGGATACTACAGCTAACTTGCTTGCACTTTCTGTGTGTGTTTCTGATGACTCATTTTGCAATTCTACTGTGTAGCACACTCAGCTTCTCCATGGGATTGGTACCAAACTAACAACAGGCTGGAGGCATCAGCAAATCAGTGGAAACAAATGTCCTGAACTTAACTTATGCAGAATCCTGTTCAAAAACATCTAGAAATAAGCTCATCTAATTTTATCACATATACATACATACGTGTGTGTGTGTGTGTGTGTGTATGTGTGTGTTGTGGTTTACCACTTAGCACTGTTTCTGTTTCAAGCAACTATGGCAGTCCATGTACTCATTTTAGTGCTTTGGAATCTATAAGGGACTTATCTGGCTAATTCTGAGTAACTGGCTTTCAAAGCCTCTCTTGAGTCTTGGAGATAATTTGGGGTGTCAAATGTAGTTCACATGACTTACAGAGCAAAGCTATTTTAACATTTGACCATCTCTGCTCACATGATTGGCAAATTCTTGGCTGCAATCCTGGAAACTAATGTATTTCCACGTGTCTATTCTCTTTTTTTCTCTCATTATCTTTCTTATTTGATGATTATGCATGTGTACATGTGTGAGTTCCCCTCAGTAGCCACTCTCATCCCTTCACCATCCACTGCTGAATGACCAATGAACAATTTCATTTCAGTTGCAATGTGCACTTGGGGGCACATGGTAGGTACTGAGCAGTCTGTCAGGGTAGAGACAAGCAGTAAGAGCGGAAGGCTATCTCTGAAGTTTGGGTAAGACAGAGAAGCAGCTGGGAAGGGCCTGAGTAGGGCACTAGCAGAGGAATGATGGCCAGTAGGACAGGGGAAAGTATCATCTGACTGTAGGCAGTAAGAATAACAACAGATTAGAGATAAGGTATGCCTTTGGCTGTTGAGAGAAGTATAAAGAGATCTATTAGGGTGGAGTAAGAGAAGTCAGAGACATAATGTCGTGAACCTTGACTTTCAAGTTTAGAATTTCATTGTTTATTCTATAAAGGTAAGATATAGCTATAGAGAGCTCATATGAACTACATGAGAGATTCATAATGTTTTCATTAGTGAACCCCTGTCATAGATGGCCAACCATCTTGTTTCTCAGTTGTTTTTAGAGGATAGAGAAAATGCTAATGCACACTGGGTTGAGAGGTTCCGTTTTCAGTGTTTTTCTCAGACTATCATCAACAACAAGGAGCCTGTATCCGTTTCTGGACACACAGATTCTCAACTCTTCACCAGCACATTCTTTTTAAAGCCAACACTTGTATGGTGCTTATGATGAGCTACTATTTTTGATACCTGTACATTATCTTTCACTTAATCACTCTTCAGCTATTTCTGCTCCAAGACCAGAATGAACTTTATTTAATCATCACAATAAACCTATACAATAGATGTTAATATCATTCCTATTTTATTTACGAAAAATGAGGCATGTTTGGAACCTTAGGGAATGTGAGGGGTGCACACAACTTTGATAATGAGCGTCACCAGACTGCGCCCACACTGCTCTGTCACGCCATCTAACCTTGATTCTTTCCTCTGCATGATTCCTTAAATAGTAGCAACAACAAAATAAGAGGAACCATTTACCTAGTGTCTACCATATGATTCCACACTGTGTGTTGAAACAATGTTAGGGGATTCTGAAGATATTGTCACTCTTCCTACTTCGTAACTGTCCCATCTGTCCCTCTGATGTCCCTAGGCCTAAACAACACCCATAGTGTTCTTTCTCTGGTATTTTGCAAGGATGACAGGGAGTGTATATAAGATCAATTCCTTGATTGGTGTACATTGCATATTTACAGTTAAGTTTTTACTACCCTTAACCATCCCCCTCATCTTTAACAGTTCTCTTGGTTACTCTATTGAAAAATTATTCCAATCCTTTACTCTCTCAAAAGCTCCTAGTTTCTCCTCTTAGATCCCTGAATTTTAGTAAATGGTCTTGGACAAGATGAGCATCCTCAGCTTCACTCTCTCACAGTTCGAAGTTTCTCTTTATTCTCACCTGTCTCTCTCCCTTTGATCTCGTCTTGAAGGGTGAGGTGTTCCCCTAGATAGAAAGCTAACTGTTGGACTTATGACTCTAGGCCCCTGTCTTCCAATTCTCTCAGGACTTTGATCCTCAATTCTCTCATTTTGTTTCCTTTCTCTAGTCCCTATCTTATATTCCCTGGACTACAAATACATTTAAATCAACCTAAGTTTTAGTAAACCATGACTTTCTCTGGACCTTGATAATACTTAGCTACTAACTCAAGTTTTTAATTCCTTTATCTTGAAGACTGCCTTCTTAACCTAGTCAATATTTCATGTATTCATTCAATAATCTATTGCTGAGTGCCTAATATATGCTAAGAACTATTACAAGCTCTGGCAAATCAATAGTAAACAAAATAAAAATATTTTCCCCTATGAGTCGTACATGATGGGAGGGAGAGAAATGATATATCCCATATGAAATAAACAGCATAATATTATACAGTGTTTGAAAATTAATAAGAGCTAAGAAGAAAAAAAAAGGGAGGGAGGAGAAATGGGAAGTGGTTGGGGAGGTTGTAATTTTAAACAGGGCAAAGGGGGGAAGGTTTGTCTCTTTAAACATTTGAAGAACGTTTAAATTAAAGAGTAAGCCTTGTGAATATTTGGGCAAAAAAGAAAACAAGTGCAAAGGCACTGAGTAGGAAGAGTTGTTCTAGAAAGCACCAGGAGGTTTGGCCAGAGCCCAGTGAGTGGGAAGAGAATAGTGGTAGGAGATGGTGTCACATGTGTCAGGTCCTTTCCGTTTCCCACTTTCACATTATGACTCTAGGTCCCTGTCTTTCAATCCTACCCTCACCTCTTTGGCATGCTCATTACATATTTCCTTAGGGTACTGCTATTTACACATGCGCACTACATCCTTTCATGGAACATCATCTTCTCTACAGTAGGGTTCAAGTGTTTTTGTGGTTGTATCACTCACAGACAACACCTTTGTTGTTTTGACACAAAATAGGTGTAATTGATCAAAGTCTTTTCAATAGAATTAAATGACATAAATGATGACGTTGAAAAGGAAGCTTTTCTTTTATAACATATTTAAAATCATTTCAGTTCCTTTTTGTCAGATGACAGTTGACTGCTAGCTGTATAGTTTATGATAAAGACTATCTAAATCCCATCGTCCAGTTTTAAGTAGAATGATATCTAAATTAGACCATTATCAACTGAGCCAGTGCTTTTTCCCTTAAAGGTTAATGATTATAGGTTTTGAAAAACCATTTAAAAAATTGTGAATTATGTGTTTTCTTGATTAAAACTAAAGTACTAGCAAATATTTCTGAACATAAGCTCAAACTCATAGCCAATATTTAAATAAAAATGATATCAAGTAAATGTTCTATAGAATTGTCTTCCTCCAATTTCCAAATGCAAGGACACGAAATTACATTTTTTGAATGTGAAACCTCTTGGGGGAAAAAATGGGCTGTCAAAAGTGTGTTAATAAGTTGTGTCCTTGGGCTCCGGCAAGTGCATATTCCAGTGTGCTGTTAGGGAACACCATGAAACTGGAGATGTCTCCTGGCATTCAGAAATAGAAAGCTCCCCACTCCAACTGTGCTCATTAAAGGTCTCAGTAACACACACTGTAAGAAATAAAGTGTTGATTTAAATGACCAGACCAACCTCTGGCTGTGGTTATTGCCTTTTTAAGTATGAAAGGTAATTTTAAACAGTTTTTATTTTCTATGTGAACAAGGATTATTCCAAGCCCCTTCCCTACTACAGGCAGCTGCATTTCAGAGGTGGATGACATGATTTCCCTGGGGGTGAAGGCAATTAGAGGCAAATTGTTTACCAAATCCTCTGAAAGCTTCTAAAATAAAAACACATTACGGAGATATCAGAGAGTATATTTTTCGGAGGAGTTTGAACACTCTTGATGATTAAGGGTAAAAACTTAGTAGTGAGGCACATCCGATTTCCCACAGAGCTCTGCCATATGGTAGCTATAACCTTGGCAGGTTACCCAACACATAGAAAGCTTCAGTCTTCTCATCTGTAAAATAGGGATAAAGGGGTACCTACCAAGAGGCTTTTATGAGGATCAATTAATACACAAAATACATAACAGACATCCAGTACATAAAAATTGTTCTTATTATTAACAGCGACATCATCGTTGATATCGTCATTTAATTAATAAAGCCATTTTTATGAAGATGATACTTTTTCTAGTTCTTTTTTTCTTTTTAGAGAATTCTTAGTTTCTTAAGGTTTCTCTATGTTAAGAAGGGAACTTTCATTATGTTTCCAGGGTTTATTAGGGTAGCTAAACCATCCTAACTGCGACAAAGCACCGTGGTCTCCAGCAAAGCTCCCTGTGTCCTTCTGCCTTTGTGTAATGGAGCACAAAAGATTTTACATTTAGCAGAGCACTCTTCTGTGACTCAAAAGTGTCCCTCTGTGGGCACACGCAGCAGAAGCTCATCTGAAATATCAGGAACTTTTGAAATGCGAAGTCTGACTTTTAAATCAAGTACATTTGTTTAGAGTGTGTTTTCTTTCCAGCATTCTAATTTTATTACATCATGAATACTCCAGCTGGGAGCACTGGCTGACAGTTGGTTCAGAGTGTTTTAACTTATTTTTAATGCATTTTAAGGTCTTTTCCCATTTGGTTCCCAAAATTCATTGATAAGAAAAATATTTTACAGACTTCTTTACTAAATCCAGTTTTTGCTGGATCCTCACGCCCAGATGGGCAAAGGCTAATATAAAGTCTGAAACTATGGAGTTGGACTGTGCCAGTCATTTGTAACAGAGAATAGTCCACTTTATTAGCTCAAGGATAATGATGGATATTCTTAATTAGACACAAAGACCAACTTAGCACACTTTCACAATTTACACCATAGCAAATTTACACCAGAGGAGACATGAAAGAGCCATGTCCAGATATAATTTCCCAGTGACTTGAATCCACATTACAATTTCAATGCTCATAAAGGGTAAATGGTGTGTAAGGTTATGGTTTTCCTGTAAGCTCAGAATATACAAATAAAGTGTGAGCAGGCCCCTAGTGATGGTAAATTTGCCTTTACAGCTTCTAGTTGCCTAAAGCTGGTACTTTTTAAATATGCCCATTACATACCTGATTTCACTTAATTAAATATTATTTCTGTTCTATAAAGAAATGTGTTAAAGAATGTGCCCCTGGTTCTTATACAACCTGTGGCAGAATATGCCATGTGTCTGCATATAAATTCCGTAACATGTACGTCATTCTTTAGCTATTAGATTAAATTGAAACACATTTCCTGGTTGTTATGAAATATTTTTCATTAATTGTTTTCTTCTAATGTGATTCAATGATTTTCATATGAATGGATATTGTAAAAGAATAGAAATAAATTATGGTTTACAAAAAGTGTCCCCAATTCATAAGAACAAACTCTTTAAAAGCATTAAGAAATTTAACCAATTTACCTTATGTTATGGTCATCTTAATTTTGTCAGAACATAAATTTCAAACATCAGACTCTTCCTTGAAATTCTCCTGAACCTCTTCTTTCTAATCTCCAATGCTACTTCAGATCATAGTTTGTTTAAGAAAGTAAAGGAAAAAATATTCACACAGTTTCTGATATCTTTGCATACTCTGCCTGGCCATAAAGCCATTTTGCCTTCATCACTAGACATGCCAAGTGGGGAGGGTCAGGATTTTGGAGATAGCTGGCTAATGCCCAGGCTTCAATCAGCAGGGAATCTGGGAAGGAAGGTTGAAAGAAATTGGCTCTCCCATTGACCAGTTAGGGCTCTTTTCTTGTCTTCTGGGGCTGAAAAGAGATACTGTACCTGGGTAAGGCTGTGAAGTTTTGAATACATATTTTAAAATAATAACACTTCCAAAAGATAAAAGCATCTGAAATTTTGACCCTTAATTTTACCTTAATCCAAAATATACAATTCATAAAATACAGGCTAGAATTTCTCCACAACCAAATGTTGCATTTCAAGTCAATTTAAACTCGTGGGAGAAAAAATAATGTCCACAATGTCTTTCCCTGAGATTTCAATAATTGAATTGCTTCTCTAATTGACTAGTTTGTTGTTGTTGTTGAATATATTAAAATAAGAATAATGCTTTGCCATTATTAGGTACCTTTTAATTTTCAAATCTATCAACATCTGCCCACCCTGGACACAGGTACATATCTCTAAGGGAGATAAAACATAGGAAATACTTGGTAATTTAGTCAAAGTGAAGCATAATTTCAGTGTCTAGGGAGGCATAACAGGATATCACGAACTATATTTCTACTCTGAGAAAAATAACTCAGGCCTTTTATGAAAAGCTCTCATATAGTTATTGCTAAAATTATAGTTTTCACTGTAATCCTCTAAAATATACTTGAATAGCAGAAATCACAGTATTACTGTAAACTAAAATTTTGTACCTTTCTGATTTTCCACATTAAAAAATGCTTTCTATTATTCCTGTCTTTGCTCTTTTCCAAGAAACCCACATACAATTTTTGAACAGTTGGCAGGTAGATTGCTTGATTAAATAATCTTCTACTGTTTCTGTCATTTTGTTAAGATTGGTGGTATCTTAAAAATGCTAGAAAATCTTGCTACAAAATAATTGAGTCAGTACTTTAGATGGTTCTGTTATTCTTCTAGGATCATGGTGACTATAGTGATGGGTAATGTCTGTCTAGAAAAAGTCAATGTTAGTTCTAGGCCAAATTGTGTGAAGTACTTAAATTTAAGTTTTATCCTTCTTTATTCCTTCATAAGTTAGAAAATACCCTCTCCTTAAAAAGAGATTAGCTATATCATGTAGGAATTATATATAATGTTCACTGTCCTCAGGGTTTAAATATAGATGTCATTTGAAATTGGTATTTTATTGAACTGCAAACATGTATTATAAAATAATGATAGCAATGTTATACGTTCACCAAACCCTTTCTTCCTCTAACATTTCATATTTCTGACAGTTGTGTTATCTAAAGTATATGTGCTAAAATCCGTGGAGTGATGTGACTCTGTCCTTGGGAGGAAGTAAAATGGAAAGATTAAGAGATCAGACCTTGACATTATTATGCTGATTGAATTTGAATCCTAAGTCTAGTTCTAACCGTTCGCTAGCCATTTGACCTTGGATATATTAACTAAGCTCACTGTAATTTAGCCGTTTCAAATAAAAAGTAGATATATTTAATGGTAGGCACTTTATGGGTTATTGGGGGGATGAAATGAGATATTTCTTAGTGCATACTGCATCTATTATTAACTATTATTATCTACTTCAAACTACTGCATGTAGTTAAATATCAAAACTGCCCATTTTCTAAATGTATAGCACAGCCAGAGTTGAAAAAAATTATTCACACAACCCTGGTGATACTCTAGGTCCTGCTGCCTTCCTGAACTACTGCTATCACAGCATTCTTTACACAAGCACTTACTGAGTTCCTACCAAGATCTAGTGTATTTGGGGAGCCCTATATTTCTAAAGACATATCAAACACTGTCCCTCAAGAAGCATTTAGACTAATTAGGAAGAAAGAGAACACACAGAGATTTACAATTACTATGACCAGACAGGATTAAAAATGCCTACCTGAAGGAGGAAGACACAAAGTGAGAGCTTAGAGGACAAAGGAGAAACTAACCTGATTATGTTCTGGAAATGACCTGACACCATAAAAATGCTAGAAGCAAATTTAGGAAAAACTCACTGTACATTGACCTAAGCAAATAATTTATGGCTAAGACTTCCAAAAGCAAATATAACAAAATTAATAAATAAATGAGATGACTGAATTACACTAAATAGTTTCTTCACAGAAAAAGAAATAGCCAGCAGAGAGCATAGATAGCATACAATATAGGAGAAAATGTTTGCGAACTTTAAATCTGGCAAAGAACTAATATCCAGAAGCTACAAGGAACACAAATCAACAAGAAAACAACAACAAACATTAAAAAGTGGGCAAAAGACATGAATAGATGTTTTCAAAAGAAGATATGCAAATAGTCAACAAACATGAAAAAATGCCCAACATCACTAATCATTAGAGAAATACAAATTAAAACCATAATGCGATACCACCTTATCTTTGTCAAAATGACCATTATTAAAAACTCAAAATTCAATAGATGTTGGCATGGATGCAGTGGAAAAAGAACACTGGTGGAGGGATTGCAAATTAGTACAACCTCTGTGGAAAACAGGACGGAAATTCCTCACTACTTGGTATCTATCCAAAGGAAAAGAAGTGGTTATATCCAAAAGATATATGCACTCATATGTTTATAGCACCACAATTCACAATTGCAAAGATATGGAATTAAATACCCATCAACTGGTTAGTGGATAAGATAACGTGGTGTATAGATATCACCAAATACCTATCAACTGATTAGTGGATAAGAAAACATGGTATATAGATACCACCAAATACTACTCTGCCATAAAAAAAGAATGAAATAATGTCTTCCTCAGCAACTTGAATGGAGTTGGAAGCCATAATCCTAAGTGAGGTTTCTCAGGAACAGAAAAAACAAATACTGCATGTACTCATTTATAAATGGGAATTAAATAATGGGTATACCTGGTCATGCAGAGTGGTATTATAGACTTTGGAGATGGGTGGAAGGTGGAAAGGTGTTGAGGCCTCAGAAATTATCTGTCAGGTGTAACATACACTATTTGAGTGACAGATACCCTACATGCCCTGATTTCACAACTACGCAATTGATCCACATAACAAAAAACTACTTGGACCCCCTAAATCTATTGACATAAAGAAAAATATTTAAATAAATAACTAAGACAGGAATCTGATAAAAGCTAGAGTTAGTACTTTTACCAGGTACTGCAGCCATAGAGGTCAGTTTATGCCAAGGACCAGGAATGCGCGTGAGAGAATTAGAGATACACTCTTTCAAATGCATGGATAATAATTTAACTGTGAGTTTGACTTCTTTTTCTTAAAATATTGGAACACATGTCTTGAGCTCTTACCTATCATATCTACAGTGCACTAACTATTTGACAGATCATCATGAGATAATTGTTGCAATTATTTTAAAAATATTTTTAAGCAATTTGAGCAAAATGATGAGTAATATCATTTGAGGCACAGTATTTCATTGATTGTAGTAAAATGATAAAGCATTGTATTCCAGATGGGAGCCAGATGTCTCTACCTGACAGTGTGTCATTTATTTGACAGAACAAATTGATACCATACAACTTATTTTACTACTGTGGCTAATCTATGCATAATATGAGGTAATAGAGCTGTGTTTTCAACATTCTGGCACAAAGGAAGGAGATGTTGAATAGAGATCTAACCTTGATTTCTAAAGAGAATATTGTGCTTATCACAGTCAGTAATAACAATGATGACAATGGGTGGAATGTTTTTGACTCATGTTGCCTGAAATTTCTTACTCTTCTTGTTTTACTTGACAAAAGACCTAATATTTTTGAAAATAATATTTTTTTTGTCCATGCAATGCTCTGTAACAAATTGAAATCGGTTGAAGTATATAAGGCTGATGAGCACCAAGACATAATTTTTGATTTTATCTCAAATGTTTTTGAGGTTAAACCGTAATCTTTAAGTCTCATTTTAAATTGTCTAGCTCTTGGCCTTTGGAGGTATTTAGAGGGGTTATAAGATTATATTTTTAAAGACAATGTGTTATATGCCCCCAAAATAACCCGTGGTAGAGAATCTAGCGTAAGTGGTCCCTTCTGTCAACTGCACTATTTTCTAGACACTTGGGATAGAAAATAGTAAGTAAAGTTATTTTTAAAAGATGAAAATACTGTATAAATGCATTTGAACTGGTGTAAAGTTTTAGAAATGGTCTATAAGCATTTAATGAGGATTCCTAAGACATAAAATAGACTTATAAAATATAAATTTCTTTGCTAAATACAATATTCTCCAGGCAACTCCAATGATATACTACTAGCAAAATTTTATTATGCATGTTCCATGGGGTGGGAGTGGGGGAATAGTGATTTACACTAGATAAACTATAAATAAGAACCAAACCACAGGAATGAGAGTGTCCTAACTATTTATTATTTACTTATGGACAATATCCAAAATGACTTTCTTTTTCTTCTCCCCAATGGCTTGTTTAAAACCATTATATTTGACAATGTTCTTCACAGCAATTCGTTGACTGTACGATAATAGTTCTGAAGAGGCCGGAGTGCAGTATGATTGCCATTCCTTACTGAGCATCTGATTATGTGCGGAACTTTCTGTGCAGTTAGTTATGAAACCAGTTCCCTGGCACACAGGGCCAACACAAGAATAATTCCATCTCTAAAGAACAACCCCAAAACCTTAAAGAGAGCAACCAATATTTAACTATTTTAATAAGCCAAAACTCTGATTTTAAAGACACCCAAAACAGATTTGTTGTATCATGTTCATCCAGGAAAAAAAAAAAATCTAACTGAATGAGCAACAATCTTCCAATTTGTTAAAAGCTTTTGACAGACTCTAAAAAGAAACAGATTCTTAAATGTTAAGGAAAAAACTGAGAGCAACAGTTTTTAAACCTCTGACACAATCACTAAGAAACAGATTCTGTTAGTTTCAAAGAAGTTGGAAATGATCTTTATTTTTCAAATATGCTGACAGTCATAAAGTAATAGATTTTTTAAAAGAAGGGAATTCTTGCAAACGCTTACATTTTTACATGAAGAATTCTGAAGTGGTTGTCTAGCGGAGCAAGGGATGGCAGTCCTGTCACATTTAATTCAGCCCTTTTTCTTTTCCCAGGCTCACCAGAAATATGTATTTCAAATCATGGTCCTTATAGAGTAGAAAGTTTCCCGCTTGAAAATAAATTGTTTTGAAGCGAGAAAAGCAGAGAAGCTGGCCCAAGGAGATCTCCTTTCTGCTCCCAAGTTTGGTCACAAGCGATCACTACTCACAAGTTTGGTCAACTTGCAGCCTGAGCAAGGATTCAGAATAGCATTTCACGGTTCCACAGGAACATCGTTAATGGATGAACAGTATTTGCTTTGGTCTTTTCCCACAGTGATATTGAAAATGGCTTTTCCATTCCCTTCCCCTCTTCTGCCCATCCACACGTACCACTGCCACCACCACAGTCCTTGCTCCAGCCGCAGAGGAGTCCGTCTCAACTTTTGACAGGTGTCTTATTTTTTGTGTATTAATTGGAAACTCTCAAAAATGTTTCTGAACAGGAAAGAAAATACATGCAGATTTATGAAGGTTGAACCTCTTTTTATTGTCCCCAGAATCATAGTACAGAGGCAGATGTCCATTTGAAAGACTGGTCATAGTCACAAGGTATCATGGCTGTTTTTAAGGGAAAAAATATATATATTTCTTCTCTGTGCTTCATTTTCTAGGTCATGTTGCTTGCCTCCCTTTCTTTCCCCTATTACTTATTTACTTCAGAAAACAGGCAATGGAGGTCAGAAGGAGGGCACAGTCTTAGAGATGAATGTACCCAGGGTGTGCTGTTCCACGGGCAATCTCCTGTTTTCTGCGGAACGTAATGAGAGAGGAAGCTGTGCTCACCAGAAGCAGACAACATTGTCTTTTAAATTGTTAAAGGTGGTTACTGACTAGTCATTGCGCAGTCTTTGCTACGTTAAAAGCAGATAAAAGACACTATTAAATTTCAAGTAGCTCACAAATGTACCACGTTTTAAAAAATATAAATGTTTGAGAAGAGTTTATATCTGTAGAAAAGAAAAACACTCATTACTTAGGGATCTAGTTTGGCTTGTAGATTACTCTATGCATATCTAATACATTTCCACTCTATCCTTTTTGAGCAAAATAAATTTACTGAGGCATGAATATAGGAAGACATTTAAACTACACGTGCTCCCAGTAGAATGCTAGTCAGCCATTAAAAGAAGGAAGTCCTGTCATTTGCGACCACACAGATGAACCTGAAGAACATTACGTTAAGTGAAATCAGCCAGGCACGGGAAGTGAAATGTACTGCCTGATCTCAGTTATATGTGGGATCGAAAAGACTTGAACTCCTACAAGCAGAATATAGAATGGTCGTCACCAGGGGTCTGAGAGTAGGGATGATTTGGGAGATGTTGTTCAAAAGACAAAAAATTTCAGTTGGAAGAAATAAGTTCAAGAGATCTGTCATACAACGTGGTGACTAGAGTCAACAACAATGTGCTGTATTCTTGAAAATTGCTGAGAATAGGTTTATGCTTAGCAATTTGAGGTCTTTTCTGATTCCATATAAAGCAAAGTATTATAAATTTTAAGCGTTCTCACTGCAAAAAAATTGATAAGCCCGTGAGGTAATACAGAAATTAATTAGCTCCATGTTGCCATTCCCCAATGTACATTATGTATACAGATTTCAAAAATTGTATGTTCATGGTGAATATATACAATTTTTATTTCTCAGGGTTTTTAAAAAAAAAAAAAAACTGCTAATACACTTGACCAAAGAGAATCTCAGAATTAAATCTATTTTGACATAAAATATAACTTGAGAAAATAATACTTCAGAGGTAATTGAGGTAATGATCTCTTAGGGAGTATCTAAAATGTACTAACTATTTTTGGTGCATTTCCTTCATGGAAGTGATATGATATACACCTTAAGATGCCCCTTCTACAGATGAAGAACTGGGGCTCATGGGACTTAAAGCAATTTTTCCCCTAAGTAAATGTAGACCCTAGAATTGAAGTACAGGCTTTTTTTGACTGGATACTAGTAAACTAATATTCAGTTCTTTGAGGTTTACTCAAACACAGTTCATTCTTAAGGGTCTCTAATTTGTAGCTACTGTACAAGGAATGGGAATCATGTGAGGTATAAAAGCTTTTTAAAAAAATATGGCATTTTAATAAGCCTACGAAAGACTTATGCAATGAAAATAAAAAAGATGTAGATTGTAGTTATTCTATAAAACAAAACATATCCACGGATGAAAAGAGTCACAGGCAGAAGAAATAATTAAAGAGATCTAGTCTTACAAGTAAATTGTCATGGCTTTGAATGCTTAATCTGATGTGCTAGGGTACACATCATTTCCAGCAAGGGGCAATGATACTGCATTCTCTCATTGGTGTCTGTAGTATCCCACTAATGCATATTAAATGTTTTATGGAACTGAAGTTAAAACAGAAGAATTATAGACTCATGGATTGAGGAGAGGGAATCAGAGATAATCTAGAATTTGTGGATTTTAATTCACCTATACCAAGTATGTGAGCTTTGATTCTAATTTATAGGTGTTCTGAAAATTATGAGAGCAATGAGTGACATTAATTTTAAGAACTCTAAAATCTCACAGGCTGTTTGCAGTCTACCTGGGAAAAATTAATATCCTTATTTCTTATAGTCTGAGAGAAATAATATGAAGTTATTTTCCCAAATAGGAAGTCAGACATAGGTGATTAAAACGAGATACTATACAAATATAAGGCGAGGCAAGGTAGCTAAACTGAAACAAGTTTTTAACTCATTAAATCATTTTAGCAATAGAGAAGTGGTTATTATTATTTTTTACTTTGTAACATTTTATTATGAAATAAAGCACATTTACAGAAAATTGCACACAACAAATGTAGGTGTAAGGCATTATGAGTTATCAGAAGAAAGATATTCTATTTCTATATCCAGGTTAAATAATATAACTCAATCACCTTCCCTAGAAGGTCTTTCCACGCCCTGTACCAATATCCTCCCTCCCTTCCCTCTCCTCCAAGTAAACATTGCCCTGACTTTAATATCATGAATTCTTAAAATTCCTTTTTTGATTTATCATCTAATTGTATCTACTTAGACACTATTGTTTATTTTGCCGTTCCAGTTCTTTTCAATTTTAAGTGTGTTATATCTCATTCAATCTATAGGTTCTCCCTCACTCCTTGGTTTTTCTTATAGATTATTTGCATGAATGCTCAGGATATTTGACCTGAGAGTTCCCACAGTCTGTATTTTACTGGTTGCATGCTCACGGTGCAGTGCAATGTGATTCTTTGCCCTGAATTTCCTCCAAGTTGGCTTATGGATATTTACACTGCATCAGCATCACTCTTTAGGTAAGACTGTGGATGGTGTACTGTTTTTTTCCACGTCTAGTTGCCTCTCTTCTGTGATGTGACCATTCACTTTTGCTCAAAATATAGAACCTTGAATTTATGGGTTGTTATAAACTTCTAGCGTTTCTTTTTCATTCGTTCACTGAAATAGTTTTATAAAGAGACTCTCCCCTCTACAATTGGTCAGCAGATGGTAGAGTTCATAAAGAAAGGTTAAATAAGTTGAAAGAATCATAACTAAGCACTCATTTCTTTCTACTTACCAGTTTTCATGATAAAATGAATTGGTTTACCCTTACCCTTCAAAGCCAAACTGGATTTTTAAAATACAGTTTTGAGTTCATACATTTAACCTTATGTGAAGGTTTTCAATTGTTTGTGGTTATTATTCTCTCTGAAGCTCAAATTGTCCCATCTGGCAGAGGGAACATCTTTACTCTGGCTCCTGAGTCTTTTTAACGTGATTTAACTAGTTCCGCCAGCTTCTTCAATATCTGGTGTGACAAGAATTCTTGGGCTTCTTTAAACTGTGCTCGCCCCAGACCTGGAGTCAGTCTTTTCTTGAAGAAGTTTCTTTTTGTGGGAAAGGGAGTTTTAAGGCCACAACTTGAGTGGAAATGGTGTTCATTGATGGTGTATTGGTCATTGTCTCCAGACTTCAATAGACAGCACTAGGAAACACATCTGTAAAATAAATTACATCATGCATTTCTACTGGTACTTCCAATTTATATTTAGGATTCAAGGATTTACTATTATTTTTATTATTACTTAATCTTATTTATCTTCCACAATGAAAGTTCTAGCCGTATGAGGATTCACGGGGTGACAGAATTACAGCCCACAGTTATCTATTTACTTTATACCACAATACACATATATCAGACTCAGAATAACAGTCAGCACAACTTCTTCTACTAATAATTCCTAAAACTATTTGTAAAACATATTTCACATTTTATTTGTCCAGTTCCCCCAATTTTTAAATAATGGCATATCTCCATTTTCTAAACAGGCATCCTTTGCTATCTGGTCCATTTAACTCTCATTTAGTCTTAGTTCTACACCTAAACATGTGTGTAATGATCACATAGCACTTTTAGTCATTTGACTAGTCCAGTAGATTCCTTAAGAAAAGCTTATGTGAACAACATTTGCTTGCATGAAATTGCTACTTCCTTTTTGTTGTTTTCTTGAAGGGATCCCAAATATAAGGTGGCTTGCTTTCCAGGTCACGGAGTTGTTCCCTTACTCCACTTTTATGCGGATCTTTACTCACTTTAATCTGCATTGTCAATATCCAGTTGTATTTCACTCTCCTCCAGTAATTTTTCCTTAGTGCAGGTCCCTGACGTGCCAGCTTTAAAAGCCATTCAGCCTATACCATTGCTGCCTCTTGTGTCTGGAAGACATACTCGGCTGGGATCTCTTACACTACTGACCATTATACTGGGCGAAACCACGCCCAGATCTGACAGCTACTCTCAAGCTTGCACACTATGCCACCCAGTGAAAAGTTCTGGATCATTTGGGGACTCTGAGGACCATCTGATGCCCTTGATTTCCCTCCCTCTGCTTTTTCCTAAAAACTCTAATATAATCCTGTGGCTGGCAGGGATTTGTCCTTAGAACCTTGCATCTGGGGGTTTGTAGAAATTTCTTATCACCTGTTGTTGCTGTAAATGTTGTTCATAGGTTGTTTTTTTGTTTGTTTGTTTTGATTTTGCTATCATGTTAGGCTATTTATTTTTATAGAGATTCAGAGAAATTTGAAGACTGTACTGCTCCTGCTACAGCCATTGCCATCCTCCCAAATCCAATAACTATTTATTATGAACCAGAGACATAACAATACACTAGCTAACTGCAAACAGAAAATCAATAGATTTATACAGATAACCCAGACAACAGATGCCCACATTTCTACTTCAGGAAAAACATGACATTTGACTCCTTTAAATATCTTTATTATCAAAAATATTGGAAAGTAAAGATAGCTAGATTTAGTAAAAATCTTCTCCACTAATCAAGAAAATAATGACTTGAATAATTATAGGTTCTTTTTAAATCTAAGAGAGCTGAGAGTTGTGGTCCAGGCAATTTTCTGGGTGGGAGGTGTGCTTTTGCTTCCTGTTTCTCCTCTTAAAAATTCTGCCAAAACATCCTCCGTTCCTGGGTCAGCACATTTCTGAAAAGAGCATGAACCCAGAATAAAGACTTTGATTGTCCATACTTATTCCAAGAGGGTAGGTGCTCTAAGATCGCCTCAGATTCTTGGAGTGAGGGGCTTAAAGAAACATAAGAGGCCAGATTCCTCAAGAAAGGATCATTATTTCACACACACACACACACACACACACACACACCAGTTGGTTCTCTGAATGTTTAATACTGCAAAGATCTAGGAATGCCCACTGCCTCTCTACCAAAGTCAAATAACCCTGTTGAAAACTGAGCTGTTATGGTACAGGGACAAGTCTGAGTTCTAAGTTCATGTGTTAATACTCTATTGTAGATCTCTTTCTCAATGACATCAGATGCCTTTTCTCTACTGTATTGTAAAAGCCCAGCCTCCAAGCTACAGAAGGATGTTCATTATTTCCCAAGTTCTGAAGTGCTAATGAGAGTTCTTTATAATACTTATACTGTGTAAATTACTGAATGATGAGAGTTAAAACTGTGGTGATTAATTATAGTTCTTCAAGTATGTTTTCAGAATGAGAACATATATTATTAAAATATGCAGATACTTGATAATAGCTAGACTTTAGACTTGTATAACACCTTTCTGCAAAGGACTTTTAAAGCCCTATCTCATTAATCCTCATAGACTTTATTTCATTAAATTATAAAATCACTACACCATTCAAAATTAACAATAGAATACTGTTTCTTCTACCCATAATGTCTTAATTGACTCCTTATTATCTGTAATCTCCTCTGAGATAGCAGCCAGTCTTCCTTTCTTTCTATATTTGTTAACACAGAAAAGGCTTAATGCTTGTTTTCAGATTATATTGCCTTATATTTTTCAGAGAAGCAGAAATTGTACTCCTTTTTCAGTCACTAAATTAGTTACATCATCTTCATTTGCAAGATCTTTGTGCCTTGTTTTCTTATCCTCACGAGCTCCTGCACCTTGGCCAACTTTCTTCTTGACAGACCCACTGCCAGTCTATCCTGAGGAGTGCAGCCACCCACCACCTGCCGCTATATGTTGGTGGCTTATCTCTTCAACTAACTCTGGTTTGCAACCAGATGTACTAGTATGTGCTTATGCCGTAACACATTGCACATTGAAATGACCTTCCACTGACCCGATGCTGTTTGAACATGGCCTAATTCTTCCATGTTACCTTATTTGTCTTTAATACTTCCTTAACGTATGACATTTGTCTGATGTGTGATGAAAACTGGCCTGGAGAAAACACAAATCTCATGCTATATCTGAAAACTATTGAATTAATCTTATTGGCCATACTTACCTTAAAAATCTAGCCACTTAGTTAAAAAAAAAAAAAACTTTTTATCTTCCAGGCTATTTCTAGGTATTACAGATATGTGTGTGTGTAGGCTGTGGTCATGTGTGTGCTTGTGTGTGTGTGTGTGGTCAATTTACACAAGCGCTCCTTTGAAATCAAAAATCATCCCTAAGCCAAACAGCTCAGTGAGGGGTTTTACAATGAGCAGTTTTAACAAATAAAAGACCCCTATTAAGCAGTTCATAGACATAAACCATATAAAGAATCTCTTCCTCCAAAAACATATTTGCCCATTTACTTATTCAGCGTTCTTATGTGGACTGCTCAGTATTCTTACCTACATAGATGTTGATATAATCCAAATCTGATCATTTAGCTTTTGACAAACTGAACAAAATAAATGACCATGTGGTTTTCCCTTCATTTTTCTTATTTAGTTTTTTTCTTCTAGACTATTTAAAAGTTCGTTGAAATGCCAGGATTCCCATCTCAGTGTCTGTCTTTCTCTTTCACACGTTCTCTTGCTGAATAACTCTCAGTGTGCCAGGCACCTTATGGTGTTTACTTTTATTGGGTTACATTTACTTTAAGTGGCTTCTTAGGTCTCCCACATGGCCCCCAATTCTTGAACACTAATATTTATTTCCTTTTCTGATGATGGAAAATAAAGCACAAATGTGAACTTTTCTCAGCCCTTACCAGCTCACCGCGAGTGCTGCTTTCGTCTTGTAAAGGGCTGTGCTGGAATATACTCCAAATGTGTCTTCTCTAGAGACTTCCTTGTACCTACTGGGTTTCTCCTTTTTATATTTATAAAAAATATAATAGTAAACAATCCCGTTCTTGCTGTCACATAGACTTTCAAATTTAGTGTACTATTTTTTTTTTAGTATACTATTTTTTATTAGTCAAACACTTCGACATTTCAGATGCAGTAGTGTGCGTGTGTGTGTGTGTGTGCACGCATATACCGAGAGATTTTGTTTAGACAAATCTGACATGGATTCCTATACCCAAAATTCATCATGCCCATGGTGTAACTCGGATTAAGAAATCTAATGCTGTTTGCATAAACATTGATTTCCATTAAGCAAAGCCAATGTCATGGTCTTCTTGATAAGTAGATGCAAGATATCATATTTGCAGAACTAAACACAATTGATCATATCAAGTCAGCAGCAGTAAAAATTACAGAGGAAAATATGTGATTTTTTTACCTTAAGCTATTAAGAGACTATTATCAAATCTTAGCCTCAAGGACACTAGTATTTGACATCTTCCTCATAAGCCAGATTTTTTTCAAAATCTCTCAAATGACTGGTGTCATCATTTTAAAATGAATTGGTAGAAAAAGTAATCTGCCAAATTAATAGGTATTTTGGAGGTAACTATTAAATTGTACAAGTAGTCTTGGTTTGCTATTCAATTGAGGGCTAGGTTAAGGAAAGACAGGATCAAAGTATAGCTTTTAACCTTATTGCAATGGAATTTTAAAATATACCTTGAACCTATGTGGAAAATAACAATTGCCAAGTCTTTTGCTTACATGTGTAACTATGACCATATGATCATAGGAGTCATGAACTTCACAATAGACTGACTATAGTTATAAAAGAGTTATCACATAAAATATTTATTTTTTTAGGCCAGGTACAGTGGCTCCCACCTATAATCCTGACAGTCTGGGAGGCCGAGGTAGTTGGATTACTTGAGTTTAGGAGTTTGAGACCAGCCTGAGTAAGAGTGAGATGCTATCTCTAAAAACAGCAGAGCATTGTGGCAGACACCGGTAGTCCCAGCTACTTGGGAGGCTGAAGTAAGAAGATTGCTTGAGCCTAAGAGTTTGAAGTTGCTGTGAACTATGACACCAGGGCACTCTACCAAGGACAACCAAAGTAAGACTCTGTCTCCACAACAAAAAATTATATTTTTCATAATTCATAATTTTTAAGAGTTTGCTGCAGTAAAAATGTGCATAACAGAGTAGAGTTTGTGGGAATCACTCTTACCCTACATGCTGAACAATGTCCCTTTGATCAGTTCTCAAATCAAGTTTAGAGTGTACTCCTGTAATATTCTGAAGTTAAAGAAAAAAGACTTTGCTTAAATAAAGTTATCCACAAGTTAGGAAAACATTTTAACTATTGGCCAACAACAATAACAAACAACATATAAAACTTAAAAAGAAATAAATAAGCATGTAGTCGAGGAAGTTAAATTATAACAATGGTCCTAGAAAAATAGAAGAATTCAAAGCAATCCAGAGGAAAACTCCACTGCACCCTCTATGAATTTGACATAGTCATACAATTTGTATTATAGATAAAATATATGCATTTAATCTCAAATTTAATATTTAGAGAGATTTAATATTTGTTTGTTGTTAGTGGTATTGAATTTAATAGTCTGTCTCTATCATTGATGGATAAAATCTGTGTCCAGGAAGCAGGCAAATCCCCCGTATTTTTATGAGCAATGAGAAATAGGAGAAGAAGTCATTGGAATTGACCTATTATCTACTTAAGAGGAATGCAGGCAGCCAACTAGGAAATTATAGCAAATGAGACAGTACTGAAGATGGAATAAGCAATGGGCTTCCTCTATGGAAATCAAAAGGGAACTTACTGTGTAAATTTTCTCTCCCTGAATAAAGGCACAGTTAACATTCCAATTATTTGAGAAGATTGTATTGAGCAAGTTCTACTGTATGACGTTTCCCTCCTCCACCATTCCCTTGTTGGATTCATATAATGCCTATAGAAGCTGAAGTTCCTTCAAAGAGTACTTGCTTGTGAATAAGGTACCTTCTTCACACTCCTTAGCCTCCCCATTCTCCCCTGGTATTTTTTATTTAAAAGATACAACAAAATATTTATACATGTTCTCTATGAAATGAGGGCTCTGAAATCCTTTAGTTTTAGATCAAATAGTGCATCTACAATCCGAGAGAAATGCATGATGGGTAAAACTGATGTTTCCTATACTTGAATTGATAAGGCCCTAAAATGCACTAAATACATTTTAGCAGGAAACAATATAAGCAGATTCAACTGGTATGTTATAATTCTTGAATGAAATTTACTTACACTAGGTGTTATGTTTGGTTTTTTTGTAGAAAATGTATGTTTTTAACCTCCTGTGCTACTAAAAGACCAAATAACTTTAATAATAATAAAGTTTAACACAACAATTATTTCCTTCAGAATTTAGTATCACGGGAGTATAATATAATAGGAACTATTTATTAAAATGAACTGTATGCCAGACACTGACTTGGGTAATTAGGGAACACTATTGTCATTCTACTAAGATTTACAATAACTCTGGCAAGATAGAAATTTGCCCCTTTGATAGATAAAATAGAAGCTCAGAAGATACCCAGCTAATAAGAGGCAGAAAAGGAAATCATCTCATATAATTCTCACTTCAAATGTTGTCCTTTGGAGTATAGTACTTTATAAAACTCTGGGATGGAAGACACACACCCACCTGTTGAATGACAATGAAACATAGCATATCATTAAAAAGCACTGTACTAATTTGCAGTTCCACCAACAGTGTGCAAACATTCTTTTTTCTCTGCATCCACCCAACAGCTATTGTTTCTTGACTTTTTAACAACGGCCATTCTTGCTGGGGTAAGGTCGTACCTCATTGTGGTTTAAGTTGCCTCTCCCCGATGATGAGTGATGTTAAGCATTTCTTCATTTGTCTCTTGGCCATTTGTCTATTTTCTTTTAAAAACCTCTATTCGTGTGTTTTGCTCACTTTTTAATAGGGTTGCTTGTTTTTAGTCTGGAAATCACTCGTTCACAGTATGGAAGTTTTAACAATGTTGATTGTACTCATCCATGACCACATGATGTTTTTCTGTTGGTTTGTGTCATCTCTGATTTCTTTCATCAGGGTTTTGTCGTTCTTCTTGTAGAGATTTTCACCTCCATTGTTAAGTATATTCTTAAGCACTTTATTTTTATTTTATGAATGGTGTTGAGTCTTTGCTTTGATTCTGAACTTGTTAGTAGTATATAGAAATGCTATTGATTTGTGTACATTGATTTTGTAACCTGAGACTTTGCTCAATTTGTTTAGCAATTCTAGGAAGTTTTTGGTGGAGTCATTTGGATTTTCTAGATAAAAGATCATATCGTCAGCAAAGTGATGGTTTGACCTCTTCCTTCCCAATTTGGATACTCTATTTCTTTCCCTTGCCTAATTGCTCTTGCTAAGACTTTCAGTACTGTGTTGAATAGAAGCAGTGACAGTGGGCCCCTTATTCTGTTCCAGTTCTTAGGGGAAATGCTTTCTACTTTTTTTTTCCTCCAGTCAGTATAATATCAGTGTGAGTTTGTCATATGTGACTTTTCTAATTTTGAGATATGCTCCTATGCTCCTTCTATGGCTAGTTAGTTGAGGGTTTTTATCATGAAACCCATGCTGGATTTTGTAAATTGCTTTGTCTTGATCCGTTGAGATGATCACTTGGTCCTTGTTTGTCAGTTTATGGGGCGAATCATGTGTAGTACAACCCCTATAGAAAACAGCATGGAGATTACTCAAATAAATGAGTACAGACTAACCGTGTGATCCAGCAATCCCACTACTGGTATCTATACAAGTAAAAGAAGTCATTTTATCAAAAAGAAATCTGGGGGGCTCAGTGCCTCACCCCTGTAATCCCAGAACTCTGGGAGGCTGAGATAAGTGGATCTCTTGAGCTCAGGTGTTCAAGACCAAGCAAAAAGGAGACCCTGTCTCTACTAAAAATAAGAAACATAACCAGGTGTTGTGGCAAGCACCTATAGTCCCAGCTACTGGGAAAGCTGAGGCATGAAGATGGCTTGAGCCCAGGAGTTTGAGGTTGCTGTGAGCTGTAACATGGCACTCTACTTAGAGCACAGACTGTGTCAAAAAAAAAAAAAAAAAAAGACATCTGCACTTGAATGTTCACAATCACAAATATGTGAAATAAATCTAAGTACTCCTCAGTTCTTTAGTGGATTAAGAAAATGTGGCATATGTGTGCACCATTACTACTCAACCATGAAAATGAATAAAATATCAGCTCAGCACCTGTAGCACAGGTTATAGCACTAGCCACATTCATTGAGACTGGCAGGTATGAACCCAGCCTGGGCCAGCTACACAACAATGACAACTGTAACAACAAAAATAATATATAGCTGGGCACGGTGGCAGGCGTCTGTAGTCCCAGGTACTTGGGAGGCTGAGGCAAGAGAATCGCTTAAGCCCAAGAATTTGAGGTTACTATGAGTTGTGATGCCAGGGCGCTCTACTGAGGGTAACATATGAGACTCTATCTCAAAAAATAAATAAATAAAATCATTTTTGTAGCAATTTGGATGGAACTGGAAACTATTTTTCTACATGAAATACCTCAGGAATGGAAAAACAAAAACTGCACGCAGTGTCTAATAATTTGGCATTAATTGATGGACGCAGAGAGCTATAAAGGTAAGTGGAAATCAAGAAAGAGGGAAGAGAGAGGAAGGGAGTGGGAAAAACCTACCTTGACCTATCATGTACAAGGAACATTATTCAGGACACAGGGGCACACGCACAGCCCTGAACTAAACATTATAAAAGTTATCTATGTAACAAAAGCATTTGTACACATAAAAAAGCAGCGTACACAGCAGAGACACAAAAGGAAAAAGTGGGTAGAGGAGAGCTTAGTAACTAAAGAGATAATGACATGGAAGCAGAAAGTTGTATTAAAAATACCTATTCCATAGTGATTTCTATGCAGAGCTGACTCTAGGAGTCATTGAGTGGTTTGAATCTGGGACAGAGTTCAGTGTGAATACTGGGTGCACAGTGTTGTATACATGCCTTGAGAGCAGATTGCAAAATTATGATTTCTAATTAGACAAAAAGAGACTATCGTGTTCTCATGTGCCAGCCATACGAAGGCAAATCTTAGACTCTCATGTTCCCTATTTGTTGACGCTAAGGAATCTCTATCTGCAGTCTCCTGTGCCCAACTGGGAGGGACACAGGAGCACACTGGACCCAAGGCACAACTGTGCAATTTTTGACTTGTCAGTAGAACTTTATTAGTGAAAATCTGGAATTCATGAATTTGTTTCCTAAACCTAAATTTGACAAAAGCAAACTGCACATATGTTCAAGGATAAATATAACAGGAAACAGTTCATGTTTATTCCCAAGTTGACTTCATCCACGTGTTTAAAATTCTTAACAGCAAAAAGATAAGTTAAACTGGATTATTTGATATATGAGAATTCCATTGGAAAAAAATGTCAATTGACTTTAAATGAAATGTCTTGAATGGAGCTAGCCTCATAGTCCTATCTAGGTAATGAAAATAGCTTGTTTGGAACTATAATCCTCCTCATTGCTTCATTAGATTTTATTTCATTCTCAAAACTTTAATATTGGTCTTACATACTATAAATTATTACTGGTAAATTTGCTTCGTAATTGTTCCCCCATGCAGTGAAATATGCTTTAATTAAAATTTTCTTGATAAAATGCTTGATATAAGACTTGGGGTTGTGCATACACATACTTTTTGTTTACTAGAAATGCTCCTGGGCCATTTTACTTAGAAACTCATCCTTTGAATGTTCTCTTGTGAGAGAAAATCAGTCTGCTGATATTCACACAGAAAAAGATAACATTTAAATTAACATATTCTTTATCTTGACCAATGGCTTTGCCGTCAAAATAGTGAGTCTTTTAGTGTGTACTGGTAAATATTTAATAAGCAATTTTCGAGTGGGTAGGGGAACTCCAGATTTGCAGCATTTGCCAGTTTTTATGGGGTAAATATTTCCAGCTGATCCCAACCTACCAATGTCATATCGCTGAGTGCAAAGTTTGGGGGGGGAAACACATTCTTTTCTACTCAGGTATATCTATGGTACAGATATAGAAGGCATACGTAGCTGTAACAAAATACTTAGGAAATGTAAGTTTTACATATGTGTTACCTTTTTTAAAATAGAATCTACTTGTAAATTTATATGATTTAATTATTAATAGTAGTTATGTTTAACCACTGTCTCCCCAAAGTTCTACAAATCCATTCTTGGTAGCCAGTATTAAGTAGTAAAGGCTCACATAAGTCAGGTACATTAGACCACAGGCACTGAGCATACTTTCTTCATTACTGCATGTCAGTGAAAAACACCAAGGTTTTGGAAATGAGAGTGTTGGGTGTGAACATAGTACTCTCTAGAATATGACCCAAGTTGATCAGTCAGAGTCAGTTCCAAGGCTGAGTTTGATATCAGCCATATTCTTCCTAACGGGCATCGTCATTACTAAGGAAAGAGAGCCAAATGCTCACTTTTTGTTTTCTTACTTCTCATGATGCCCCTGATAAATCTAGAGAAACAAACCTGGGCACAGCTAGCAGCCACAACTACTCTCTGACAGAGATACTCTCCTCTACAAATAACACTATGGCTTTACAGGGGATTTGGAGGATTCAGATGAACAAAAAATTGTTTGTGTCCAAGGAAGCAGTTGTTGAAAGCTCCTCTGGGGCAGCTTGCAATGCCAGGCAGACTGGTGATGCTTAATAAGTTTTTGGCTTAGGCAGATTTGTCTATGAAACTGTTTAAAAGCCTGAAAGGCATGGACACATTTAAAACAACAAAAAATGTAGAAGAATATATGCAATAACAGAAAAGATTAAGCAAACATTTCAAAGAAGACAAATAGAGAACACTTTTCTTAAGGCATGTAAGTTTGTTGCAATATTTAGATGAGTTCCTGCTAAATCTAAGACCTCTCTACAGCCTGGATTGATTTGCATCTTTTGTGAAACAAGGATTTTAAAACATAATTCACACTGTCTCACTGGGTACCTCTCCTGACCAAACCATGACACACATCTGTATAGCATTACTTACTAGCCAAGGTTGGTGATGTTAACATTATCTCTGACAACAAATAGAATATATCTTACTTTGCACTCACTAACCCTGGATAACGGCAATTACTCTCTTTGTTTGAGAGATAATATTAGCAGAAACTCAGGATTGAAAATGAATTGTTGTGCTTTGCTTGGCAGAGAAGTTACCCACTGGATATTTGTGTTTTTAACACCAATCTAAAGAAGAAAGCAAACATGTTTTAAAGTTTGGGCTTTTGAAATTGGGAGATTGCTGTTAAGAAATTGGTGTTTAACCCCTCTGCTATAAAAGACAAGTATATAGGGTTAGAGCAAAATCCTATAAGATAATTTTTATGCCCATCAAATAGTAAAGCCATTTCTCTACCGTACGCTGCACATTTTCCCATAGTAGATAAATACACTTTCCTACTTTATGTCTTAATCTCCTTGACCTGGGTAATTTATTTCATTAAAACTAGCAGTAATAGTAAAGAACACCTGTTCACCTAAAGCTGTTTTATTCGTCTGTGGTTAGGTTAGCATTCATCTGATTAGGAAAGAAAAGGGTCAAGATTAGTTGAGCTGACTTCTCATGTTAAACACGAGATGTTAATGCATCTATTTTATCGCATTTTTCTGCCTTGTTCTATCTTCCCTGACTGGATGAGTGACACTCAGTCCTTTTTAGGGTTTGGGTAAATGAACTGTTTTCATATCCTGTCTAATTTCCCTTACCTCTGACTGTTAGTTCTGTTCCTTTCTTTCTCTTCTGTGGACCAGGCCCTGGCTCATTTCTCCCTGAATAACTCTGTTAGCTTCTCAGCTGTGTCCCTCCCTTCCTGCTCTGGCCTCATTTTATTTTGGCTGGTACCTCTGAAATATCTGCTCAGACCAGGCACTTTGATCACTGTCCTCCAATGCAGAATGTCCACTCAATGTTTATTCCCTTCCATCCATTTTCTTGCTAATCTATGTTTCTACCTAGAAAATCTATCTGCCAGTCCACAACCTGGTCCTGGTGGTGCCACTCAGCACCACCTCAGTTCCAGCTTCATCACAGAGCCATTCCCAGGAATGCCACTATTTCTGTCTGAGTATCCATAACAAGTCATCTTCTTACCATAACGCTTGTCACTATAATGGATTCAGTTGGGCTTTTCTTGCATGTTATGCTACACAAATTTTCTAATTGTACTATCTCCTAAGTAAGATGTGAAGGTCCCTGAAAATACGGTCTAATAATACCTTTTCGTATTGCCTAATAATATTCTAAGCACTTAGCTGTACTAAAAAATTACCTGTTAATACTACAGAATGCTATGATTGAGTTAGAGAACTATGATGTCTGAATTAATTTATACCTGTAGGAAAGGTCTTTCTATTTTAGCAAATTAGTTTCCTAACGTCGCCCTGTGCCTCTTATTACAAATGTTTCTCTTTGTCTCACATTGGTGAGTTTGCACATGCTGGAGCTGCTTTCTTGAAAGCTTGAGTTGCTGTCAATAAGATCCTGAAGGACAGATTATATCTTTTGATGTATAACTAAAAAGTGAAATAAAACCAGGAAAAATATTTGCAAAGAGCAAGTTGTCAAAATAGTATTTGTGAAGAGATTGGTTGAATGTTTAAGAATCAGCAGAAAGACACAGGCTGGAATCAGGAGAACAAACTTAAAAAGTGAATTCTGCCATTTGTGTTTTAGGGAACTTTGGGTGAATGAACTAAGTTCTCCATGTCAATGCCTGCATCTCAAAAATAGGGAAATTATTTCTCATAATTATTATCTATTTCTATCTCTAAAGTACCATAATTTCTGTGTGAGAATTTTTTCTAATTAGGAATTTTTGACTCAGAGGTCTAAAGATTTTAAATTAATATCAAGAATATCTACACTTGGCTCGGCGCCTGTGGCTCAAGCGGCTAAGGCGCCAGCCACATACACCTAAGGTGGCGGGTTCGAATCCCCAGCCCGGACCCGCCAAACAACAATGATGGCTGCAACCAAAAAATGGCCAGGCATTGTGGAGGGCGCCTGTAGTCCCAGCTACTTGGGAGGCGGAGGCAGGAGACTCACTTGAGCCCAGGAGTTGGAGGTTGCTGTGAGCTGATGCCATGGCACTCTACCCAGGGGGACAGCTTGAGGCTCCATCTCAAAAAAAAAAAAAAAAGAATATCTACACTCTCTCAATAGGGAACTGTGTGTTTTATTGGAATACTAAATGGAAATGTACATTTAAGAATACTGGTGTTCTGATTTGCTACACAAGGAGGAATATAAATCTCTATATACTAAAATATAAGGTGTCTCTCAGTAAATAAATAGACATCATCACCCCGCCATGCCCTTCAATAGAGAGTTCTGGTTCAGTTAGCTGGAAAACCATTTCTGATTATGGTTCTGCTACTGAGTGCTTCACGTTTTACCTGGATGCTTCAACACTTTCTATTTCACCATTACCTTCTGTACCTAATTTTTGATCCATGATTTTGAGAAAAAAATACAAAAAAAGCTATACTTTCATATATTTAGCAATCCAAATTCAGGGCCAGACACTGTAAGAAAGTCTTTCTTAAGTTGTATTGTATTGATTGAGAAATAAATGTTTGGTTTTTTCCTGTACATTCAGGAAATGATGCATCTCTGGGGTTATATTTAAATGCTGCGATATTGATCATTGCAGATATTGGCAAGTTTATCGACTTTTGAACCTAGTTTCAAGGTCCGCAGTTTATAATTTTCTGTTTTACCTCTGATTCCATATGCTATTATTTTCTCTTTATTTAAAAGTATAAGTTAGAGAAAGCATAAAGAAGAAGAAAGTAAAATCATGCATAACCCACCACACAGAATAACCATGAATAGTATTTTGTTGGGCATTCTTTTAGTATCTTATGTTATAATTCCTGTGTCTCCTGAAAAGCAAGCAAATGTCACTTTATCAGTGTGCAGCTATTGCCACAAGTTTTGAAAGGCAGATTATCTAAACTGTTACCATGGTATACTAAAGATAAGTGCTATTTCGTTACACAATTTCCGTAATTTTTATAGCATCTCTCTCTCTCAGCAACTAGACTTACTAATAAATCAGTTCTTACAATGAACAGGAAGCGGGTTACAATTCTAGTTTTGAATGATAGGTTTCCAGTGCTGATACACATCACATATATGTATTACCATTCCTAACTCTTGTTGCTGGGAATACTACCTGGCACCTGTGACACTCAGGTAAGTATATTTTGTAATGATTGGATATGCACTGGATTAATAGGAAAGGAATCCCTGTGCACCATCATTACATACTGAATTCTAATATCTGGCCCATTATTTAGTAGGTTCAAAAATAGTTTTATGACTTTCCCTTTATGAACAAATCATGGATGTCAATTCATTCCAACCATTCCCTGAATGCAGAAATTACTTTAGAAAAGATACAGAAAAAAAATAATATCCTACAATGATAAGTAAATAAGTGCCAAAAAGATAAGATTTTCAGAACTTTTTGTATCTGTGTCTTTTGTTTTTTAATTCACACTCTCTCAAATGTACTAAATCAAGTTAAATGTATTAGAACTCTGGTTAAGGTTAAAAAAAAAGAAAGAAATGATCCCAGGTCCCAAGTCTTAACATGAACCACTTTTATGTTATTCAAACATGAAACACTTAAAATTAGTTACTAGCTTATGTTCTGCTTTTAACACACATATAATTATAAAATCTAATTTTATATCTACACCAAACTATACACCAGCAACATTTCAATGAGCAACACTAATGGAGAGAGATGGGTTTTTTGTTTTTTTGTTTTTTCCCCCAAATCAACCCACATGAAAAACATGAATATGGTGTTGAAGACTAAAGCATCAGTTTGGGGGTAGGGTGGAAGGGAAAGTCTGCACTTTTCTGTTTTTCTCTTAAATTATTTATTGAGATATGTGGAGAGAAAAGTGCCCAAGTTATAAACATTTGACTTTCTGAATTATCTCAAAATAAACACCCCACATAATCTTCACCTAGATCAAAAAAAGAATAGCCCCATAAACCTGAAAGCTCCCTTGTGCCCCATTCAAAGCCCATCCTTCTTCCTAAAGGCTCCTCAGAAAGAGTTGGGTGTGGCATGTTCATAACACAGGCAGTACCTTGGAGCCCAACTTTTTGTCAACCCAAGTACCAGTAGGGACAGAAGTAGAGACTGAATGACTGGATTGCTAATATTCACTAAAAGGAGGAGAGTTTATGTTTCTCAAGATACCCAATTAGAGTCCAGTTTTCATTTCTCAGTGACTTCCTCACATTACTCCTTTGAAACATTGCTCATTCATAATATATCCTTGTAACAATCCTTATAAAAAACAGAGTGTTTTTAAAAAGTGACTCTAGGGGGCTCCTTCATTAGAAAAAGTGAGAGAACCATGCATTTATACAAATTTGTGTTGACCTGAACCTCTTCTTTTGAAGGAAGCTATAAGTCTTTTATGTTTACTGTTCCTCAATATCTGTCTTTTGTCTCTGTTTGAAAAAATATTATTATATTATTTGTTGAAAGTTTTCCATAATCTTACACCACAGAGGTAAACAACTAAAGATATCTTACATTCCTTAACTTTTCTAAAAATTGTTTTTGAAGATTAAGTATAAAGAGTTCAGTAGATACAAAAGAATCCACATGATATGATCAGCATGATGACCGTCAGCCATGAAGCCTACTAATACCCATACTAAGGCCCTATGTATGGTCTTTACTGATCATAACTCTCAGGTCCTCTTTGTTCTATTATCTCTTTAATTTTTACAGAAATTTTATAAAGTGGATGCTCATGTTGTATTCATTTAAAAATAACTAAATCTTGGAGAGTTTAATAACCAAAAGCCACACAGCTAATAAGTGAACCAAACCCAGAACTCTGATTTCCTCTCAGGCTCTTAACTACTCTTCTACACTGTTTTTCCTGGACTCCTATACCGGATCTGAGATCCTGGCATACAGAACTTCACCTTCATAGAAGGATCAAAATTGTAATGACAGTTATTTGTATATCCATTGATATCATGGCAGTCTCCCATTAGACTGTAAGCTTCATGAGAGTAGATACAAGAACACAGATTGTATCTTACTGTTGTAACCCCCAGTTCCTGGGGCTCAATGTATATCTAATAAATGGGTGATGAGACGGACTGGGGGCTGACTATTTACATATTCACAGATTTCATGGACATCCAGTTGGTGCTGTGGGTAAAACACTTTAGCTTCTCCTGTGTTGTGTATACACGTGATGTGAACATATCTCCTTTTACTTCCCCTAGTCTCCCGCTCTGGCTTTGTGACTCCCTTCTCTGTCTGCTGTCTCGCATGGCAGACTGTGTGTTGCTCCTCAGCACGTCCTCCCTGCCTTCTTTTCCTTCTCAAGACTTCCAGACTGACTGCTTTGAAAGTTATTAGAGGGAGGGGTGGCCCACTACGTGTTCATCATCCTGCCTTACACTCTGCTCCAGGAATAACCACGGTGCAGTTCTAGTGAAACTTCCCTCCTTTTCCACTTTGATCAAAGTGAATCAGCATAAAATATTAAAATTGTATAGTGTCAATTAGCCGTGCACTGCCATTCTTTATCTAGAAAGATGCTACATTTTTTATTGACTTCAATTCCACAGTACATTTAAATATGGCATATTTTCTACTTTTGTAAAAAAAAAACCTTTGATTTTCTATAGTCTTCAATCATACAAATTCCAATGAAATCATGAACTTTAAATGTTCTCAAATAAGTTTTGAAAACTGATTTTCAAAATCAAATCCGTCAAATTTGGGAAGATATTTCAGAAGGCCAAATAAAACTGAGAAATGTGGAATGTAGAAATCAATTAGGCATGATACTTCAGTTCACACAAACCTGAACCCTGCCTGGGTTTTTACCCTGAAAGGAAGATAATTAAAAGCAACACTATGAAGTATTTTTGTATGAATTTTTGGTTACTAAATGAATAAGAAATAAAAATAATGATATAAATGAAAGTTAGAATGTGAGGCTCATAACAGAAAAGCACAAAAATACATAATTTGATGTTGTTATTCTGTATTTAACTCTCTAAATTGCACTATATTTCAAGCAACCGCTCAGAGTGCTTCGGTAATTAGCACATCAGGGATGCATTAACACAGAATGATGGTCTTAATTCTAGGAGTCTTTTAAGCTTTAATAATCCCCCTTCCCCAAAGCATAACATGGAAATAATTTAAATTACAACAATATATCTCCATCATGCACCAAGTGCACACTGATACATTAAATATGCACAAGCATATCAGCCTCCACATGCAAATGTGAAAATATCTAAATTTTAATTGCTGAACAGTTTTCTGGGATGACTGGAGGTATGACTAACTGATAATGATTTTTCTACTCTGAGAACTATGCAAGCAGAACTGCTATAATATTTGGGGAAACTGCCGTTTGTTAATCTTATGCATGGAGCTCCACTCTTCTCTTTGTATCTGAAGAGTTAGCCTTTCAGATATAGAGGCTAACCAGAGTCACTCTTTTTCTAAAGTTTTGCAATCCCATATAGTACATATGCTGCTTCTTCCAATTTAACACCCGTGACCTGTTATTTCAAAATTTGCCTCAGTATGTTTACATTTCTCAAAGTCCATGTTGGAAGGTCAAACTCCTAGATTCACATGTCCTGCAAAGGCATCTAGTGACTGTTGTATCCACTTCAAACTCTTTGGTCAATTGTATGAATGTGTAATTACCATGTTCATTCAATATCAAGGTCACAGACTTTTCTCTCGTAAGAGTAAAAATTTTATATAAGAAAATATTAAGACCATTCCCTAAATGTGCTTAATTCCTGCTAGGAAAATATCACAAGAACTCTGAAAGTGTTCCTTGCCTGAGATCAAGAGGAAATTAGGTCAGCCAACTAATTTGAAGACCATATATATCCTAAATCTGTTAACCTGCAGGGTTAAAAAGTTTCTCATTCTGAGAGGCTCTAAAACAAAATCCACATAGACAAAGCCCCCTGACTCATTTGAATTTGATGTGCAGTGTAATATAGCTGACAAAGCCATAATCTTCATGCTGCCAGCCTTCCAGATGGTACATTGCTCCTTCTTCCCTTTTGTGTGGAGCTACCAGAAGGGGATGTTTATTAGACAAAGGACATTTTAATTTTGCGGAAATATTTTTTGATAAAAATCATTGATCAGTTATCATTTGTTCCTTTAGTCAGCTGGATTTTGAGCTCCATCTTGTTCGGGGATATCATCATTCCTGAGCAATGTTCTTAATGCTTCAAACTCAAGTCAATTAAATATAATTATAATACGAGTAACTATCATTAACTGAGCTGGTTCAACATGTCACCTTGTCTCCTGGGGAATTTACATGTATAGTCTCTTACTTTCACAAAAGAAAAGTTGTTAAGAAAATGTCACTTTAGTAAAACTCACAGCCTTCTTTTGATCTAGAAAGCCGGATGCTTCCAAAATTTTGCATACATATATACATACATATGCACACTATGTGTATCTAAACACCTATGTGTATTTATATAACATACATATATGAATTGATAAAAATGTTGCAAAAAATCCTTCATTTAATGTCTTGGTTTATCCTCAAAACAACTTAATGGCAATATAATGGATAAAATGCAGGAAAACTTAAATAGACACTTTATTTTTTTTATTTCAGATTAATATGAGGGTACAAATAATTAGATTACAGTATCTGAGATTGTTAGGTAAGGTCCTTGTTGTAGTTGTGTCCTGCACCCAGGAAGTATGCCATGTACCCTTAAATTGTGCCCATTAGGTGGGAGCACACCAATCTCTTCCCCACCCACCTCCCCTCATTCTTCTCTCTCCTTCTTCCCTCCCCCCAAATTGAATTAAACTGAGTTTTTCTCTCCTGTGTGGGCGTGTATTAGTTTATCTACTAAACAGACACTTACAAAGAAGGCTATCCAAATGGCCAATCCGTGAAGAGATACTTATCAGAAAAAAACCAAATTAAAACCATAAAGTGATACTACTACCCACCTATAAGAATAACTAAAATAGCAAACATTAGTGGGAATGTGAAGCAACTAGAACTCCTGTAACTGACGTATGTGCCTGTAAATTGATAAACACAGGTTAGAAAACTGTTTGACAGAATCTACTAAGCTAATTACATTTGGACCCTATGACTCAGTAATTCCACTGAAATATATACTTTGCTTGCCAAAATAAATGTACAAGAATGTTTACCTAAACATTATTCATGATTACCCCAAATTGGAACCTGCCCATAAGCTCAAGAGGAGTAGAATGAATTGACATGTTGTGGTGAACTGTGGAATATTACACAGCAATAACAATAAGCAAATTACAGCTCCTCGCAACAACATGAATGACTCTCAAATACAACACTGAAGGCAAGAACCAGGCACAAAAGAATGTCCAGACACTCTCGTGTCTTGACTAGGGTATAAAGGATGCAACTGCCATGTTAGCAATCTGTTTATTAATTTGGGTGTTGGTGAAATGCACATGTTCGTTTTGTAAAGATTCGTTAGGTTGTCTGCTACAGTTTGCTGCTCCTTCTGTGTGATACCCTTTAATAAAATATTAAATAATAATGTGATGACCTTGGGAAAATGAATATGAATTAATGAACTAATTAATGACCAAACAAACATTTTTAGGTATGCATTACGAGACCTCTAAATTTTCTGTTGTTCAGTTTGTAAAAATTCACTAGCACCAAGGATTGGCAAAGATTTCAGCCATTTAAACTAACATTTTTACAGTCACTTAACCAAGTTGCTTGACACAATTAAACAAGTTAAGGGTTCATTGACATTGATAAATATAAAATAATAATTATTTTTTAATTAATTATTTTTGTTGATTTTTTAATTATTTAATTAACATAATTATTTTTTTATCAACATCAAGAGACCCTTTATTGTAAGCATTTCTTTTTACTGACTCCTGGTCTTTTAGACAGAGCCTAATTTTTAGCCAACGGTCAGCTAAAGAATCTTTAGGCCCACCTGTAACTTGTAAGCTTCCACTTTGAGATGTCCCATCTTTTTGGGCCAAAACAATGAATGTTTTCCATATATTGAGTTATCACCTCACCTATAATCTCTATCTCCTTAAAATGTATAAAACCAAACTAACCCCAACACTAGGAGACAAGGCTCAAGGCTTGCTGGCTGGGGCTCCAGGTCATGGTCCTTTAATTTGGCTCAAAATAAACTTACTTAAATTAAAAAATAATAATTATTATTATTTTGTGCTAAGGAGTAATATTTTAGAAAATTTTCTACATTCAGGTATAAAAAATTTCCTGTCTTAAAGTTAACAATTTTTTTTTTCATAAATTATATTCTTACAAACTTTCTCTAGGTATGAGTAATTTTTCCCAGGAAAGAATTAAACACATAAAACAAGTAAGTGAGTATGATTCTTTCACAAAAATGGAGCTTTATGTAATAGTAAAAAATAGGAAGAAATTTTCTGTGAGGTTACATTGGAAGACTTCAATTTTATTTCCAAATTTAAACCCATGATAATAGTAACCACTGGAGCCCTCCAAGGTACTCTATTGGCAACACTTTGTTCTACATTTCATTAAAAATTACCTCAGAATCTCCAGAGTGTGTCAGCTGTGGCAGTTATCTATCTTCTCAAGATAGAAATAAAAACTGAAAGTGTCTTGCTTGCTAGTGAAAGTTCAATTGGCTCTTTGTATTCCGTCTCTCCTTAGGTACTGTTGTCATTTCACTATGTCTCTAGAAACAGAGGTACTAGAATATTGGGTGTTTCCATTGCTTGACTTCTTAGGTCCTGAGTCATAAATGCTCAGAAGTCTATGACTATTTCAGACAGGACCGGGAGACATGCAAATTTTACCATAACAGTGCTGCCTATTTAAGACAAACAGAGATTCAGAGATATCATCAATAAGATTTCCTAATAGCTTACTTGATATCTATTGTTGTTATCTTCAAAATCTTAAGAACCTTTCCTATATGCTAACATGCTTTCTTACAAGTGGAGCAGAGCTTGGGAGGTAAATCTTCCTACCTGAATGGAAGACAGCATTTTAGTAGAAATACTAAAATGATGTATTTTCAAGCAGATATTGTGCCTGCATTTAGGGATTCAAGTTAATTTACAGTTTGAAGTGTGTGTTAAGAAAAGGACATGGGGGTTAAATACAAAATTAAGCACTGCTTTATTAACTCATCTTTGTCCATGTAGTCCTTCGTATTTCTCATTGTGAAGCAATATCATCCATGTATTTAATGTAGTAATTGAATCCTGGTAGTAAATGTGCATAAATCAACTTCACAAAATCATAATCGATTGATAAATACTATTAATTTTAAGACATTGCATCACACCTTCATTTGTGGCTATATAAAACTTTGATTATTTGTATTATTTGAATAAAATAATTAACAAGTATAAAATATTATTTTAACTTATAAGTTACAGGTAATAATAATAAAATAAACACAAGTATCCACTACTCAGGTGTAGAAGTGAAGCATTTGAAGCCCACTGAAGAGCGTCTTCTCTTCCCTACTGGTATTATGTCTCTGTTTATCACTCCTTTCATTTTCTTTAAAATTATCAGACACAGGTAAGCTATGTATTGTTACACTTCAAATGTTTGTGAATTTCATTCCAGTGGAAATACACTACATCTTACATTTCACAAGAATACATTCCACTCAAATGATAACTTTCAGATTTATCTTGTACTGATGCATGCGTCAACACTGCATTCCTTTTTTAGTGAAATTTCTTTGTGCATATACTACCATTTATTTATCCAACATTCTTTTAATGTACATTTATTTTTCTAGTTTGATTTTGCTGTTGCAAACAATCCTGAATGTTTTTATTTTCTTAGAAAATTCAATATTATTTTTCCAAGTATGACAATTTACTTTCCGTAGGAGTCTATAGGCTTTCCATAGATCCACATATGTTTGATAGTTGGTGATATTTGACTTCTTAATTTTAATCTACTTAATGAAGATAAAATGCTAACCCATTTGTAGCTTTGATTTACATTTCATTAATTAATAATCATATTAGCCAGCTCTTACTATTTTAATATATTTGTTTGTAACATAATGTAATACAATGTAACATACTGAGTATCCTACTATGTTAAATATCTGCTTATTTCTACCTACTTTTACTAGACTACTGTAGCCTTATTTATTTGAAGCAGTTCATTATATATTCTATAAACTAATACCTTTTTAGTTATTTATTGGAAATATATTTTCTCAACTTATAGTGCATATTTTTAAATTTCCTACATTGTTTTTTGATGAACACAAATCCTATATTATAATACATTTATCTGATTAACGTCTTTGATGTGTTGGTTAATAAAGCCTTACTTATTATAAGATGATAAAGATAACTTTCAGAGTATCTTCTGAAAGTTTTATAGCTTGCCTTTCACATTTGGCTGCAATCCAACTAAAATTGATTTTTGAAAATGCTTTGTGGTATATACACATATTGTGCACTTTTTTGTTCTCAAGAAATTTTTCTTATGTGTGGTCATGTTTTTGTGGTCTCTATGCTCTTAAATTATTTTATTTGTCTGTATCTCAGCCTGTCATGTAGTGTTGAAATAAATATGGATAGCTATTGGATAGATTCCTCCAGGTTTATTCTTTGTTTCATTAATGTTCAAGACATTCTTAGGCTTTTGTATTTCTATAAAAATTTGGAATCCATTTTTTAAATGACACAAGGAACGCTTATGATTTTTACAGCACTTAGGTGGATTCTGTGGTTACATTTAGGGGAGAAGGAGCAACTTAAATATATTTGACTTTTCCTGTCCAACATGGATATTGTCCCATTTATTCAGGTCTTCCTAAATGCCTTTCATTAAAGTTTAGAATTGTTCTCCATAAAGGTTATACCTATTTCTTATTAGATTATATCTTGATACTTAATCATTTTGTTGCTACTATTTTTTGCCACATTCTCTAACACCTTTTTTCTGATGTATATAAATGCAATTGATTTTTATATTAATTAGCATTCAACAAACCTTCTAAACTCTTATTAATTATAAAAAATTATCAGAACATCGTTTGGACTTCATTTGCATACAAGTCTGTTATCTGAAAATTCTTCCTTTCCAATCTTTCTATGTTTTTTTTATTGTTGTTGTTGTTATCGTTTGCCTTGCTGTGTAAGTACAATAACAAATATGAGGAGAATTTTATGTATGGATATTTTTGTTGTTTTTGTATTTTTGCAGATAGCATTGAGGACTTTTCTTCATTTTCTAAGTTGCTAAGTTCTGTTTTAAAAATGATGGGTAGATATCAAATTAGATTTTTTTTTCTGTATTAAAGATTATCACAGGGTTTGGTTGACAATAACTGAAGGTCAAAGTCAAAGAAAATATCATTGTTGTTAAGGAATGGATGAGCTAAAAGGCGAGAATTAGGATGGACTTTAGAATTCTCCAAGAACACTGGAGAAGAAGTCAGGAGCTAGTTCTGACATCATCAATAAATGATAAAAAGTTATCTGGCAGTTAGTAGATAGGCAAAAAGAGAGTAGGTAAAACATGGTAAAGTTTTATAATGTGTTTTAAAAGAATGAGCTTTCTGAAGGAGGAAGGAGCAGTAACAAGCAAAGAAGATGCCTGCTATGGTTTTAGGTCCTAAGGCACACGAGGTATAGGAGGAAAGGAAAAACATCAAACAAACCTGGGTTCTATTTGAATATAGCCTGGAGTCAATAGTCCCAGGAGAAAGAAAAAGTAAGGAGGTAAAGCAAATCACAGAAGAGTTTGTAAAGGGAGGCATGTATCCTTTAGATGCAATGAGCATTCCCAAAGGTATTATGGAATGGTTTATGAAACAGTGATGGAGAGGGTTGAGGGCTGGGATTTGCTAGGAATTGTACACAGCATTTGGTAAATTTGGAAGGTGATTATCCATAAATTGTGAGAGAATCTGAGGAGGCTGAGTTTCTAATGCTGCTGAAGGTGGACAGAAATATAAAGCTGAAAATCAGAGCATACAGAAGTGACTGAAAACCAAGGGACAACTGACCTGCACATTTGGGTTAAGTTTAATTGCCCCCTAGGAGCACAGGGTAATGGAAGATCTAAACTTCTAAAACTCATCCTGTGCAATAATAGTCATGAAAGGAAGTGTTCAATGTGGTAAGGCTGGCTATTTCCTTAATCTACACTAAAATAAAACTATAAAAATAATTTTTCCAATATATATATATCATTAGTGTTATATGTGTACCATGCTGTGAGAAATACTGATTGCAATAGATCCTATCATTTTCAGGAAAGCTTTGAGGTAGCAAATTTGATGAGATTAGGAGAGAATAAGGGAGCTAGAGTTGGGGAAAAAAATGCAAACAAGTGAAGAGGACTACCTGCATGTTATATTGTAATTAATTTGAAGTTTTAAAATTAATCAAGAGAGAAGATCCAAGTAGTAAAACACTTGATTATTATAATCATTGGATAATTGTGCATAGAGAGAAGCAGATAAAAGATAAGAATAGTAACAAAGAAGAATAGTAACAACCCAAAAGTAAGTTGCTTAGACAAGAGAGCGGGTAAAAGACAGGCTCCCTTTCCTACCTTGTAGCAGTTCAATGAACATTTAAATGATTTTTCTTTTCTTAGAGGGATAATAGAAAAAGGACTTCTTTTTTAAAAATAACAAATTCAGTTTTTCCAATAATTTCATCACTTTTTTTCAAATCAAAATACATGAATAATAAACATATCTGTGGCCTGCATTTAAAATTTTGTGTGCTTATTGTTAGGGTCTGAGTAAGTTAAAAAATTTTCAGTTGTAGATAAACTGTTATTTATAGATAACAAAAAGACTTTATAATAATTTTAGATTTATTTGATAACATATAATAAAAAAGAGGACTTTGGTTGTTTTTTATGTTCAAAAGGAATAAGAGAATGAAAGAATGCAGATTCTAAGCTAGCATAAATTGTGTGATCTAAGATTTTGTTCAAGACTCTTTGAAATCAAGTACTACAGATTTTATGGTAAGAAATAAGGAATTTAGGAGATTGGAATATATATCAAAATTGTAAGCGAAACCCAAAGCCCTTTTGCATTGTTCATAAAACTTTTGCAGAAATAGAAGTACACTTTTTGAGATAATCATGGCTGATAAAAATACATGAGTTGAGAATGATCTGAAAAAAGAAGTAGAGGAGGATCAGCGAGATTAATTGGACAACTGCATTATTTTCTGTCTATAACCAAGAGTGATTGTCAAAATATTTAACACCTACAATCTTAAGTGGTCATAGCTGGGGCCCTGATGTGATTTGCTTTAACCTCACAGTTATAGATGCCCTTTGGGAGGGGCTGGGAGACCAAATCAGTCAGGAGAAGAGCATTTGGAGAACTTAAAGCTGACTATTTTCTTACTGGTAAATTCTGTTTTCAATATTTAACCCAGGATACATAGCCTACTGTATACCCCTGAAAACAGTATTGCTCATCACTTCCTAACACTTTTATATAAAAGGATTTTATATGCTTATTTGAAATAACTAATAACCTACACAAACCCCAATTTATTACCTGTGGTCTCTGACAGATCCATTGTTCTCTCTGTGTGTCCTTCCTTTTCTCATGAAGCATCCCAAGGTACTGTGCATTGAGAATAGGGTGCATTTAGAATTAGATTTGGATTCACATTCTAATTTCATGATAACTAATTTATACCTTTTGGCCAATTATGTAACTTCTTTACCCTTCGATTCCATCATCTGTGAAATGGGGCTAGTGAGTTTTACAGACAAAGAAAAGAACACATCCAGCACAGTATCTGGTGTGTAACAGTCATTCAGTAAACACAGTAAGTGCAGCTGCTGCTTTGAGAATCAGAAGGAGATTGCTAAAACTGGTGTTATTCACCTGGCATTTTTCAGTGTCCAAGAATCCCCTAAAAATTTAATGTTAAATAGATCATACGTGCACATAAGCACTCCTCTAGAGAAAGAGTCAATAGCATTTGTAAGATACTTAGAGGGTTTTTTTGAATTCAAAACAGGAAGAAAAAGTGATTGAAGAAAATTTGACAAAAAGAGGAAGGGGAATGACATGGAAAGAGAAAGGAATGAACTGAGAGAAAAGGTGGCAACTATGTGGAGAATTTGCAGAGAGGAAGCTATAGTATAATATTAACACAGTCTTGTAAGGTAGAGTCGGCAACAATGAGTAGATGCGGTCAGATAGAATTAATAATGGTGAGCGGAGAATATTACAGATCTGTAATGGGGTTTGCAGCAGGGCAGTGATTCTTAACAAAATCCTTAGAAGCTATTATATTTTAAATTGCTCTGTTGTATCTTTCTTTGATATTCAAAACCATTGACATAGCTCAATTTAATGTAATATGTGTTTTACACTGATATTTCAATCCAATGTTACGACATCCAAGCCATCTCATCACTTTCTATTATTATATTGTCTGTCTGATAGTGCTTCTTCTCAATAGCTGATATTAGGGTTTGATGAAGCTTATTCAGAAAACTCTCCCCTACACAGGTTCACTGTTTAGATTTGCATTTCAATTTCTGTTTGCTCTGACAACTGATCATTGAATTCTCTTGAACATTCTCAGTGAAGGGAGAAAGTTAATGATGGTTTTCTGGAAAACCAAACTAATCAGCGCTCTATTAAAAAGGAGAATTTAGTGATAATCAAAATTATGTATTACTCTGAGAAGAAAGGGGAAAAAGAGAATTTCAAGTTAAATTTGTTATCATTAGCAAATCATCAAGAATTATCATCAAAACCGATCCTAGAATAAGACTAAATGTGAAAAGGACACTGATAAGTTATTGAAACTATAACAAGAAAAACTTCTGCAAATGTAAATTTTTCTCAAACATATTAAAATATACAAATCTTAGAATCAATGTTATAGATACAAGTACATTTTCTGAAAATGCACATTCAGCACACATCTGCTGTGTGTCTATTCTGTGCCAAGTGCAGAAGCTATGGAAATCATATTTTAATTTTACAATAACATATTTATTGATTTTATAGGCAAGTAAATGGCAGTTCCAAAGGTTATGCCTTACCCAAGGCCATAAAACCGTAATTTTAATACTATTATTTACTGAGTGCCTATAATGTGCTTTCACTTTTCATCCACTTTCTTTCATCCTCATAACTACCATAGAAGAAGAATTGTTCTAAGTGGAAATGAAGACCAAGACAAGTTATATAAATTGCTTATATATAATAGATAAAAAGGTACTAGAGGACAAAGAAGAACCCATGTCTTTTGGCCTCTAACATGTTTTAGATACTGTGTCATTTACTTATTCTCAGAACAAATATTTGTTGTGTACCTAATACTTGCTAGGCATTTTGTTAAAATCCTAGTGAATAAACATTCATTGTGCTTGTTCTAGTGGAGTTTATGCACTTCTAGGAGAAACAGATTTTAAACAAGCAAGAAAACAAGAGCCATAAAGAAAGGAGGGCGTTTTATTGAGAGCAAAGGAAGAAGGACAGTCAGAGAGGATCGCTGAAGGAACTAGCTGTGAAGAGACAAAGTATGTTCAGTCAGATAGAAGAAGATGTACAAAGCTTCTGAAATAGGAAAGAGACTGTCTCTGTTAGCTCCAAATGAACACAATAATCAGACTTTTTTGCACACAGCATAAAGTGTGCTTTATTTACATAAAGAGACCATATAATTTAATTGATTTGTATTTTAAGTTCTGTCTTCAATGTGCTTTGCCTTAATCAAGCTTACTGGAAAATAGGTATATAGTATGTGTGTGTATATATAGAGAGATAGATTTTACATATATATATATATGCATATGTATATATATGTGTGTATGTGTATACATATATATATATATATCATAATGCCATGTGTGTAGGAGGGTGTTCAATAAATATATTTTACTCAGTTGTCAATAGAACATGAAAAATCAGAAGTTTAGTGCAATGTAAAGTTTTTAATTGAGAATCACACAGTAATAATATAAAAGTTTGAAATTGCTACTTTTCTAGAACCAAAACCACTTAGCATCAGGACCTGTTATAACATCTACAGACACCAAAAGAGAGATGATGCAACGGTTCCTTGGAAACATCTGTCAGTGTCACTGGATCACTCTTGCTTCTCATTTCCTTTCTAAATCTGGACTATCTTCTCAGTATTATGCAATCTTTATTCCATAAAATTTATGGGATTTTCATTGCCTAAAATAGTTTCCTACAGAGACATTTTTGCTCTCTTATAATTCACAGCTACCACAGAGACTGAGCCTCCAAAATCACAGTTGACACTCCTAGCTTACCCAGAAATTCATTATTTAGATGTGTGGAAATGTTTAGACTTAGACTTCTGGGTAAATAATCTTCTAGTATTATATGAGGTTAATTAAGTTTGCAAACTCATCCTAGAAAAAGTGCTGCATATCTTGCTGTTCAATATCCCTACAGGACCTCCAAAGTACCCCCCTTTGGAAGCTATATACTGATGCCAGTGCCTAATCCATCCTGCAAGCAATTTTAGAACTCTTTGTCTGGAATAGCCATCAGAGCTGTCATCCTACAAGGTCTGGCAATTAAGTTCTTGAACTAATCCTAGAAAAAGTGCTTTGAAGAGTGGATTAGGCCCTGGCGTTGGTACATAGCTTCCCATGGGGAGTACTTTCAAGGTGACCATAGCAATATTCAACAATTAGGTATGTAGCACTTTTTCTAGGATGAGTTCATGAACTTAACTATGTAACCTTGTATAGTGATTTTTATTTTCATAAATACAAATAATATATGAAAAACAAAGATTCCCAGTTATATTGATTTCTTCAATGTATTTTGCTAAGGATATCATACCTAGTTTCTGTTAAACATCTGTTTTATCTTTTATAAACCTTCTTTTTTTCACTATTACCTTTTCTCCATACTGAATTTTCTATCTTTCCAAGTTCTTATTTAAAAGACCAGCTATTGATATTTGGTAAATTCTCTTGTAAATTTGGCATGTTGAGAATTATTTTAATTGGTCATATTCTTAAAAGTAATAGTAAGTCTTTACGAAATCTCCATAAGACAAATAAATTCCTTGCCAAATAAAGCACGATCTTATTGTATAGAACTTCTTGTTGACAATCATCAAGAGGCCTGGCATGGAGGAGACAAGACTGGGGTCTGTTCGTATCTGATGAATTAACTCCTTCTCTCAGTCCCACCATGAAATAATTATATAATACACAGATATTTTACCTTCTCTTGGTATTTATTTCTATATATGCAATTTGAAAGATGGTGTTAGAAGTCTATACTATAATTTCTCACAACACATGTATTTTTTTGGCTTACCACTATGTAAAACATAACTGAATCAATTTCTAAACTGAAAAATTAGGAGTTTTTGAACAAATCTAGCAGGCATAAAATCAGTAATTATATAGTTGAACTCAATATCAATCAATTGAATATAAATGACATCTATACAATACTCCACTCAACAACAGAATATATATTCTTCTCAAGCCCACATGAAATACTCACCAAGATATGCCACATTCTAGACCAGGAAGTACACCTTAAAAATTTGAAATCATATAATATGTGCTCTAAAGTCACCACGGTATTAAACTAGAAGTTAATAAGAGAAAAGATAACTGAAAAATTCCCAAGCATTTGAAGGTTAAATAGCATATTACTAAATAATACATGAGTCAAAGAAGTCAAGGGAAATTAAAAACACTTTGACCTAAGTAGAAATGAAAACAGAACTTGTCAAAATTTGTGGAATACAGATAATACAGTACTTAGAGGAAATTTACAGCACTGAATGCATGTATTAGAAAACAAGAAAATATCTAAAATTGACAATCTAAACTTCCATTTTAGGAAACTAGAAAGGAATTAAAAAATAAATCCAAAGTAAGCCTAAGGAAAGAAATAATAAAAATAATTATTAGAACAGAAATATATGCAATTAGAAATAGGAAATGAATGGAGAAAATCAACAAAACCAAAGCTGTTTCTTTTTTGTCAATTTATTTTTTAAATTTTTATTTATTTTTTTATTCACTTATTTGCCATCTGATCTTTTTTTCATTATTATTGTTTGGGATTCATTGAGGGTACAAAGAATTAGGTTACAATGATTGCTGTTGTTAGGTTAAGTGCCTCTTGTAATTTTGTCCTGCCCCAAGAGATGTGCCCTACACCATGACCCTCCAACCCTCCCTCTCCTCTCCTCATCCCTCATTCCCCTACCCCCCACCTTGTACTATTCATCTGCTAATATTCATATTAGAATTGAGTACACTGAATTCTTACTTTTCCATTCTTGTGATGCTTTACTAAGAACGTGTTCCACCTCCATCCAGGTTAATGCAAAAGATGTAAAATCTCCATCTTTTTAATGACTGAATAGTATTCCATAGTATACATATACTACAGCTTGTTAATCCATTCCTGGATTGGTAGGGATTTAAACTGTTTCATGTTTTGGTGAGTGTAAATTGAGCTGTGATAAACGGTCTAGTCTAAATGTCCTTATGATAAAAAGGATTTTGTTTTTCTTCTCAGTAGATAGCTAGCAATGGCACTGCAGGATCAAATGGGAGGTCTAATTTGAGTTATTTGTGGATTGTGGATTCTCCATACTTCCCTCCAAAAAGGTTGTACCAGTTTGTATCCCACCAGCAGTGTAAAAGTGTTGCCTTCCCTGCGCATCCATGCCAGCATCTGTAGCTTTGGGACTTAGTGATGTGGGCCATTCTCACTGGGGTTAGGTAATAACTCAGGGTGGTTTTTATTTGCATTTCTCTGATGATCAGGGATGATGAGCACTTTTTCAAATGTTTGTTAGCCATTCGTCTGTCTTCATCAGAGAAGGTTCTGTTGATATCTCTTGCCCAGAAGTACATGGGATTGTTCTCTTTTCCCGTTGATTAATTTGAGTTCTCCATAGATTCTCGTTATCAGCCCTTTGTCAAAATGAGACCCCGAAAATATCTTTTTCCATTCTGAAAGTTGTCTTTCTGGTTTACTTATTGTGTCCTAAGCTGTGCAGAAGCTTTTCACCTACATTAAGTCCCATTTGTTAATTTTTGTTGTTGTTGGGATAGCCACTGAAATCTTTGTCATAAAATCTTTCCGTAGTCCAACATTATCAGGAGATTCCCCCACACTTTCTCTCAGACTGTTATTGTTCTGTGTCTTAGATTTACATTTCTTATCCATCTTGAGCTAATTTGTGTAAGGGGTGAAAAATGTGGGTCAAGTTTCAGTCTTTTACATGTGGTTATCCAGTTCTCCCAGCACCGTTTATTAAGGAGAGATTCTTTTCCTCACTATATGCTTTTGTTTGATTTATCAAAGATCAGATGGCAGTAGAAACTACTTTTATCTCTTGGTTTTCTGTTCTGTTCCATATGTCTAGGTCTCTATTTTTGTGCCAATACCATGTTATTTTGATTAATGTGAACTTGTAATATAGCCTAACGTCTGGTAGGGTGATGCCTCTGGCTTTCTTTTATCACTAAGAATAGCCTTAGCTATATGGGTTTTTTCTGGTTCCATACAAAATGAAGTCTTATTTTTCCAGTTCTTCAAAATATAATGTTGGTATTTTAATAGGAATAGCACAGAATCTATAGATTGCTTTGGGTAGAATAGACATTTTATAATGTTGATTCTTCTCAGCCAAGAGTATGGTGTTTTCTTCCATTTGTTAATGTATTCTGCAATTTCTTTTCTTAGGGTTTCATAATTCTCTTTGAAAAGATCTTTCGCCTCTTTTGTTAGGTATATTCCTAAGTATTTCATTTTCTTTGAAGCTACTTGTGAAGGGAATTGTGTCCTTGATTTGCTTCTCAGCTTGGCTATTATTGGTGTACACAAAGGCTACTGATTTGTGGACATTGATTTTATACCGAGACATTACTGTATTTCCTGATGACTTCCAAGAGTTTTATGGTTGAGTCTCTGGGGTTTTCTAAGTATAAGATTATATCATCAGCAAAGAGGGAGCGTTTGACCTCCTCTGCCCCCGTTTTGATGCCCTTTATATTCTTCCCTTGCCTGATTACATTGGCCAGAACTTCTACAACTATGTTGAATAATGGTGGTGATAGAGTACATCCTTGTCTGGTTCCAGTTCTCAGTCAAAAAAAAAACTGTTTTACACCATTAATATACAAAAAAGGTACAGCTAACAGCATATTTAATTGTAAGAATCTAGTAGCTCTCCCTTCTAAAATCAGGAACAAGGCAAGGATGTCTCCTCTCACCCTTCCTTTTGAAGATGTACTGGAAATGCTAGCTAATACAAGATAAGAAAAGGAAATTAAAGCTACAAAACTTCAAAAGAAGGAAGAAAACTGTCTTTGTAGATAGCTCGGTTTTCTGTGAATAGCATTTAAAAGAATTGACTTAAAAAACTTCCTGGAACTAATAAGCAATTATATAGCAAGGTTGCAAAGTACAAGGTTAATATACAAAATTAATCACTTTCCTATATACCAGGAATAAGCAATTGGAATTTGAAATTTAAAACACAAACCTATTGATGTTGGCATCTCTCAAAATGAAATACTTAGTTATAAATCTAGCAAAATATGTACAATATCTTTATAAAAAAAACTGACAAACTCATAGAAAAATCAAAGAAGTGCTAAGTAAATGGAGAGATATCCCAAGTTCATAGAAAGGATTTCCAACTTGATCTATGGAACCCATACTCTTTCATTCAAGATCCTATTTTACAGATAATAACAAACTGATACTAAAGTTTATATGAAGAGGTAAAAAACCACAAACATCCAGCACAATACTGATGCAGAAGAACAAATTTGGAAGACTGGTGCTACCCATTTTAAGACTTAATATCAAGCTACAGTCATGGAGACAGTGAGGTATTAGCAAAAGAACAAGCAAAACAATCAATGGAATATAATAGAGGTCCCAGAACTGGACCTGTGTGAATATAGTCAACTTTTTTTTGACAAAGGAGCACAGGTATATAATGAATGTACATGGTTTAAGAGGAAAATTAAATGCATATAATTGAGTGAGAAAGCCAGTCTGAAAGGGCTATATAATATTAAATTCAAACTATATGGTATTCTGGAAAAGGAAAACTATGAAGGCCAGGTGTAGTGGCTCATTCCTTTAATCCTAGCACTCTAGGAGGCCACGGTGGGAGGATTGCTTGAACTCAAGAGCTGGAAACCAGCTTGAACAAAAGCAAGACCCCATCTTGAAAAATAGCTGGGCACTTTGGAAGTCACCTGTAGTCCCAGCTACTCAGGAAGCTGAGGCAAGAGGATCACTTGAGCCCAAGAGTTAGAGGCTGTTGTGAGATATGACATTATAGCACTCTACTGAGGGCAACAAACTGAGACTATCTCCAAAAAAAGAAAAGAAAAACTATGAAGATAGTAAAAATGATCAGTTGTTGCAGTGAATTCAGAAAAGAGGGAGAATAAATAGGAAGAGTGTATAGGGTGCTTAGTAGAGTGAAATCATTCTGTATGAAACCAGACTGGTGGATAAACGTCATTATTTATGTTTTTTGAAGCCCATAGAATATACAGCACTAAGAATGAACCCTAATAGTAAGCTTTGGATGATGATGATGTATCAATGTAGGTTCTCAATTTTAATTGTTGTGGCAGTCTGGTGTGGGAGACTTTGCTTGTATGATGGGAGAGGGTATATGGGAACTCTCTGTAAATTCTGCTCAATTTAGTTATAAAAAAACTGCTCTAAATAATAAGTCTTTTAAAAATGGGAGTTTCGTGTAAGTGTTCAATTTTCTAGAAGCAAACTGCTAGAACTGCCTATACCTTTAGAGAGGGCACCATGCTCTCCAGATTGCCATGATCCCCACCTAGCTCATTTCTCACTTGCCTTACCAGTGATCATTTGAGTTTGAAACCCTAACGTTTGATGATTAATCATTTCTAACATTCAGTATTTCTTTTAAGCTACATCTGACCAAACATATCACTGTATTTTTCCTTTATGTTTTTTTTACCCTTTCCTTTGATGCTACAAAATAAATATCTCACAAACTTCATCAGTGATGCACTATGTTCATTTCCTGATTTTCTCCTATATCACCAAATGTATTGAGCCAAATGCAGCATCCCAGGATCAGGCCCTGGAACACAGTCATTTAGAAGGGAAAGGAGAATAGGTGATTTGCTGTTCTTAGGCTTATCTTTCCTTCCTCATCATGCCATTAAAGGGAAGTATTGCCTTTTCACCCTTCCACATATTCTGTATATAGTTAATAATTCCTTTCCTTATAAAAATGACAGGTAAGAAGGCAAGAGGAAGCTAATCAGGAAGAGCAACAGAGAACGAAATTCAAGAGACGAATCTCTAGACCTCCATCCCTCATATTCTGTGTGTATGTGTGTGTGTGTGTGTGTGTGTGGTATAATACAAAATTTTATGGGTCCACATTGACTATATTATGGTCAATATAGACACTTTATAGAATATTTATTAAAAGATTAACACTACGTTTGTGCAGAACAAGTCAGTGGATTTATTGTTTGTGCTTCTCTTTCTCTAGAGGAACTTATTAGAAACAAAACAGGCATCATTTTAGACTTCCTAGACTGTATTTACAAAAGACAGATCTCTCCGATTTCAAATATTGACATTTAACATATCTTTGACATTTCTTGTTTTATAAAATTTATATATAGCATAATAAAGAACTCTTTGAAGGGCTTCCCACAGAGGGTTACCATTTGAAGTAAGATATATATAGTTGCATCTTTGACTATTTATTACATTGTTATTTACACCAGATAGTTGATGAGGAAGTTGTTTATCTCATAGGAAACACTTCCTCATCAACTATCTAGTGTAAATAACAATGCTATTGTTATTGTCAGTAGTAAAGAAAAGCATTTTTGAGAGTCATCTACTTATCAGGAACTATGCTAAGAATTTATATAGAATGTCTTAAAAAGTCACAATAACCCTATGAGCTAGATACTGTTATCCTCATTTTGCAAATCATGCTGCATAACTTCACGTCCTAGTGCTTTAAAAATACTAAAAATCTGTCATTACGTTTGAAAAATATTTATTTCTTAATTACTTTGAAAAGAATAACACTAAACTTTTTACTTAATTTATTATTTTAATTGACAAGTAAAATTATATACATTTATCACATACAAGATATTTTGAGGGTGGCACCTGTGGCTCAAGGAGTAGGGCGCTGGCCCTATATGCTCAGGGTGGTGGGTTCAAACCCAGCTCCAGCCAAAAAGAAAAAAAAAAACTGCAAAAAAAAAAAAAGATATTTTGAAATATACATACATTGCTGAATGGTTATCTAAAGCTACTTAACATATGCATTACCTCATATACTTACCACTTTTTCTAGTGAAGACACTTAAAATCTACTCTCTTAGCAATTTTCAAAGATAATTTGTTATTGACTATAGTCACCTTGTTGTACAACAGATCTTGAATTTATTCCTTCTGTCTAGAATTCCCTTTAACCTAAAGTAAATGTTCTGAGTTAAAAATAACCTCTGAAAATTCCACCTTGTCTCTCTCTCTCACTTTCTCTCTTTCTCTTTCTCTGATACAAGTATATGATGGTATACAGATCATCACAGAAGGCTTTCCATGCAGAAATGCGAGGTCAAGACCCATTTATTTTTAGGATCTCTTCTCAAGTTCTGCCATTGTCTTATTGAGTTCTCAGGAGGAATCTCTAAGAGGCAGTACCCAGAATAAGACGATGCAAGCTGTACTATTATCCACAGGAAATGTGACTTCTCAGGAGAGAGTTAATATTTAAATGATTTCAAAATAATAAGTGAATATAAAAAATTCATTGACTGCAAAATAGTATTAGACAATTGATATTATAAAACTAAAAGTAAAAATTATTTTCAAATTGTCTGGTATACTTTTATTCTCTAACAATTTACCATTGTATAAATTTGAGTTTTTCTCAAAACAAAAGCCTGTGACATCATTATTCAGATATAGTCTTTAGGAAATCTTCAGCATACCAAAAAAGGCTCTGGCGCTTGTTATTTCAAAATCCTCTCATGCATAACAAAGAACATGCTCTTCCTCTGAGCAGGTTTTGTCTTTAAGAGGTTAGGGGAAGAAAATACTCAGGTGAATTTATTTAATAATTGATAGTGAAACTAGAGTCTTAATGAAATTCCATCTTCCCGAAACATGAACTTTGTATTTATTGCTTTTATTATTACCTATTACTAATAGGTAGGTAGGTGTTTCATTACCTGACATCACCTACCTAGAAGTCCTAACCACAATGTAGAGTATCTGCTGTGAAAAAATTTGATAAGCATTATTTTTTCTTCATTAAATCATAGCAGTAATGAAGAAAAAATTCTCATGATAAAAGCATGTATTCTGGCTCAACACATTTTAATTTTAATATATTTATTTTTCAGCTTCAGACTGGGCACTGTTAATACTGATAGTGTTACTTAAAACAGATTGAGGGGTTTTAATAATGATGTAAATTCAAAACTATTACTTTAAAAGTGGTTAAATATATACTTTCATTACATAAAATTCAGAAAATAATCAATACAGAATTATGATATTTAGAAAGGATTCTCAAATATTGGGGCCACTCTCCCTCCAACTCTTATTTATTTTACAGATCTGAAGATAATCAAGCCCCCCCCCCCAAAAATGAAATTCAATTGCCTAATGTTCTGGAACTACTAAGTCAGAGATCAAAAAAAATCATAATGTCTATACCAGCACATCATCCCAACAAAGCAGCAACTTGATATGGAAGATAGGTGGTCATCCAGATAGATGCTGGAACCCTACCATTACCGGGAGTCCCAAATCAAGTTATCCATTTCATTTTTAGACAGACAAAGTTGTCTGTAGCTTCATTTTTGGTCTTTATTCTACCCTCTAGAATTACACTAATTCTTTTCTCTCTACTATGATCATCTTTCAACTCAGAGTATAGTCCTCATGGCTCTTTGAGAATCTTCTCTCCTGAATTCTTAATCCTTTCATCCTTTCTCCCATGAACTTTTCTTCAAACTTTAAGTCTTGTTGCTTCTTTCTTTGAGGATTCTATTTTTATCACTTTCAGTTTCTAAAAAGCTATATCAAGAATGAGAGACTCTAATAATCTGATTGTGGTTGCATTGAATACAACAGGACACAGAGGTCCTGTGACCATTATTTACGTGGCCACAAAATTTTGGGAAACACGAACTAAAATTGCATTATCTTTTTTGTACCTTGTCTTCAATAGAGGGCATCAAAAGTGTGATTATTATTATATATTTTTTCCTGTGTATTTGAGACATTTATAATGTGCTAGAAAGGATAAATTGTGGGAAAATAACCAATTAACTACTTTAAGGATTATAGTGCTTTAATATAATTGAAAACATTCTATAGCAATGTCTATTATAGTAATTATGTAATTTCCTCAGTCCAGGAAAACAAAATCTCCATAAGGGCCAGATTATTGGCGATCTATTCCTAATAAGTAGGTCAGCTAATGCTGGAGGCTTCTAAAAGGCTGTTAAGCATTCATCAACGTTATGTGAAAATAGGGCTTCTATAAGGAAACCACACATTTCTATAATAAATCAAATGCCAGTATTTATTAGCAACTTATTTAAAATGACTATTCACTTCTCATCAGGGAATTTTTATTTAATACTAAACAGACATTATACTAAGTCTTCTACAATATTGTATCTTCTATTTTTTATGATGTTTTGGATTACATACTATTATTACACCCATTTCCAGAATAGGAAAATAAAGTTTATATAAAATATTCTGCCAAAGGTCACACTTCTAATTATTGGCAAAGTCAGGATTTTGTGTAACAAAAAAGGACCTTGTGTGATCATACCTTTCTTGGAAATACTGTTTATTAACTTAAAATGTAACACAAATGTTATATCTTACTTCACAATATGTAATTATTTTCTTTCTGTGTGTTGCCCCCCCCCCAATTTTTAAACAAAATTGAAGGTCTGGAAAGAAGTACTATGTGACTTTTTTTTAGTGCCCTACTTAACTATAGGACACACATACCTCAGTTAGAGAATAAGAGTGGTAAGAAGTTTATTCAAAATTGATTAAATTTTCAATCTTACATTCATTAAAACGTATTTGAATATCTATTTTATACAAAGATAATATATATAGATACATAGACAAATAATACATAATATCTGCCTACCTATAACCTAAAAATCCTAGCAAAGGAGTCAACCTAGCAAATAACACTTACTGACCCCCTCGTAATGAATACTTTTGCAGCAGAGCTTAACAGTTATTAAGAAAATATTAA